>NC_064818.1:70563036-70863036 GCF_023721935.1 Panthera uncia | reverse complement strand
AGCAAAGTCTCTGCAGAGCTCTGCCTGAATCTTGACCCTCAGAACAATGGGCAATAAAACCATTGTTCTTTGAAGCCATTATGGTTTATCATGCAATAGATAATTGAGACAGGGTAATTTCAGAAAGCAGAGATCAATAATTGGCATTATATATATATATTTTAACAAGGACTTCTCTTACATCAGGCCTTTTTGTGTTCAGATTTATGTTTATAATTGTGATTTAGACCAGATGGTTCACTAGCATATAGGAAAATACAAATTTTAAAAGTAAATGGTTTCTTAGTAACAAATGTAAAATAGAATATCTTAATATCTTCAAACTCTTCTAAATCATAACATGAATGATACACATACTTAAATAAAGTTGTAGGGAATTTTATGATGTCTTAAAATGATAGCTTGTGATCAATGTATTTTACTTGAATTAATTCTTTACAGAATTTCAAATGTCCTGTGTATGTATATACTTACATAAAGAAATATTATGATCTATATTTTATCCTAATAGAAAGGGTTTTAAGTCATAATGTGGAAAATAAGAAGACAAATAATTTTTATAATAGGCCTTATTTCAATGAATTTTGCTTCTCTCTTCTAGATGGAATTGGCTTTCTCATTTTGAGTATCTGTAATTCACTACTTGTTTCTTTCCTTCAGAAGGCATTGCAAACAGACTTCTAATCACGTTTATTTTTCTGAACAGATATTAAAACTTTGAAAGTTGTCTCTAGAGAAGAGGAAATTCAAGCTACTCTCAGTGTCATATCTGTGTCTCTTTCCACTACACCAGCCAACTGGAAGTTGAAATAATTAAATCATCTAGATATTCTGACCACATGGAATCAGATAGTGAGATTTAGGGTAATCCATTTATTATCACATCATCATACATTCTACTATCGTGTATTTTATATATTATTGTATGATATGTTTCATTATTTACATGATGGTAATATGTAGATATAGAGAAAAATGAAATCCCCAAATAATAATTTTTGGTGCCTTATTACCAAGAGCTCTATAGGTATTATTGTTACTGGAAACTACTATAAAGGGCTAAATACTATTTGTTTAATTTGTGATTAATTTAAATTGTGGATCGATAGTGATTCTGTTAAAAAGTAAGTCAAACCGTATCTCTCCTCTGCTCAAAATCCTCCCATGGCTCCCAACTCAATTGAGTAAAAGCTGAAACCTTTACTATGGTTTATAAAGCCCTGCATTATCTCCCTCTGCCCCTGTTCCTTTTCCAACCTCATGCCTACTATTCTCCTCTTTCAATTTACGCCAACCACAGTAGGCTCCTCACTGCCATGAACTTCCCAGGCAGGCCCCTACCGCAGGCCCTTTGCACTTGCTGCCTCCTACCCATTGGCCTCGAATGCCTTTCTCCCGGGTATCCACATGGCTAACTCCTTTAGGCCATCTTGTCAGTAAGGACTCCCTGGCCACCCTATCAAGAATCTCCTCTCCCCACTCAACCTCTACTATCACCCACACCTCATATTCTATTCTATGCTTTGCTTTGTCTCCTTACTCTGTTATTTGTTTTTCTAGCAAATTAGAATATTAGCTCCATCAGGGAGGGGTTTTTGTGTTTTGTATTCACTCCTACATCTGCTGCTCCTGGAATAATGCCTGGCACATAGTAGGCACTCTCAATACATATTTGTTAAATGAATGAGCACATCCTCCCTGTTTATACTGAGTGCCTACAATATGTGCGATATTCTGATAGGACCTGGGGATGTGAAGATAACTAAGACACAGACACCGATCTTGCAGATCTCACAACCGGTGGGAGCTTCATACATGTGACTGTGTTTTGCACGAAAGTGTGTTTTTATAGTATATTATGTGCAAAAGGGTGTGGAGGGAGCTGAATATATAATAGCCAGCTTCATAGTTTAGAAAGTATTTACCTTCCTTATAAGCATTGAAATCAAAGCTAAACAAAGGTGTAATTAAGTCTTCACATCCTGGCATGTGCTTCCCTCCATTTGGGTAAAAGTCAAGGTGACCACAAGCATTAATAGTCCCAGCACCTGAAATCGTTAAAAGCAGGATAAGTGCTTCTAAAATTCTCTTCCACGCTTCAGTGTAGTTTCTGTTTGTGTTAAAAACTTACCAAACTCAAAGAGTAAGCGAACTGCATTTGTATGAATAACATCAACAAAGTTGGCATCTGAAGGGTCCAGCCTAACTTCATTCGGAGTGTTGTGGAAATATGGCCCAGCTGGGTCCAACCCTGGGAGAAAGCATAATGTCTTTTAAGCCAAAACATGTTCTATACAAGAGGATACTGATAGTGTTCTTTTGGAAGTACAGATGATAAAGGCAAGGTATTCATTCCTATAAGGAATAGGAATGAATAGGTCAAACACCACCCAAGGCAAAGTATAGATATACAGATTGAGTATATAAATGCAGGTGTCTATATATTACAATACCAGATTCCTATATACAAGAAGGGCTGTATCTAGTCAATGGCAACATAGCCAATAAAGTCAGAAAAATCAAAGAGGCTATTCTGGGTCTGTACAGAGACTACCATATTCATAATTAAACTTATGGATTGCGGATGATCTCAAAAGCAACATCTGTACGTAAAAACAAAAATAAAAGATAAGAGCTCTTCAATGCGTAAACGTGAATCTACAAAGCCACACACTTAAAGTAACAGAATCCTAGTTTTCAGCTATGGCTCACTTAGTTTCACTTCATTATATCACAAATGAAAAGCTTGACGTCCAGGAAAGTGCAGTGACTTGACAAGGTCACCATACATTGGAGGCAAAATAGACTAAGAGCCCAGGTGTCTATACCCTCAGCCCACCGTCTCCTGTTCAAATGTCTAATAAAGATAAAGGAAAGATATCTAGAGGTCCCTAAGATGTTATGACCATTCACATACCTACTCATTTACACATCTGACAATTATTTATCGAGCACTTAATATGTGCCAGGTTTAGCACTTGGATGCAAGGAATGAGGCCTAGCCTTGTCCTCAAGGATTTTTCCATCTGGTGAGGAAGGCACCCCAATCCGCTCAGTGCAGAGACAGAGATGAGCATTGGTCTTTTGCAAGCACAGGGAAGTGACATGTAAACCAGTCTTGGGAAATTGGGGCATGCTTCTTCTGCTGGAGATGGGAAATACAAGCAGAGGTCTGAGGGCCCGGAAGAGTCTGCCAGGGCAAAGAGGGGTCAGCAGACCTCCGGGGGTAAGAAAGAGACTCTCCATGGCCTCCAGGTGAGGCAGTTAAGCACATCTGGGAAACTATATAGTGAACCGGATTTTGAGGCTGGTGTGCAGAGCTTTAGAACTGGGTGAAAGATGAAGACAGCACTATAAGCAGGAGCCGGATGTAACCGGAACCATGGGAAAGGGTTTGGACGTGATCTGGTTGGCAATGGGAAGCTCTCACAAGTTTGCGACAGGAGAGATCTATCTATATTTTAGCAAAATCTTTTTGCTGTGAAGTGGAGACTGGATCCTAGATTGGAGAGGACCCCAGAGCACAGCCCCCTGTGGACATGTGGCACGAGTGGGAAGTGAATGTTTGCACACCACACTCCTGGGACACAGCAGCATTTACCTGCCTCATAATCAACCTTCAACTTTAGGAAGTCTGTCTGGCTGTCTGTGTGTTTAGTGTACAATCACTGGTTAGTTACAAACTTCTGATGGAGTCAAGAGCCCTGTAGAGATGTATCCAAATATAGCAGACACACTTCAGACTCTATCGATTGGAGGACAGGCAAATAGCAGGGAAGAGAGGATCCTGGATTTTTGGTTCTAGCGTGTCTCTGGAGGAAAGGCAACAGAAGATTCAACTTACGGGTGTCTTAAAATCTATCATTTAGGGGCACGCGGGTGGCTCGGTAGGTTACGCGTCAGACTCTTGATTTTGGCTCAGGTCATGATCTCTCGGTTCATGGGATCAAGCCCTGCTTTGGGCTCTGCGCTGACAGCATGGAGCCTGCTTGAGGTTCTCTCTCTCCCTCTCTGCCCCTCCCCTGCTCATGCTTACTCTCTCTTTATGTAAATAAACTTAAAAAAATCTATCATTTAATTTGGTTTTAACTGGTTTTATTATAAAGCTAGTATCTTTCTTGAAGTTCAGTTCTTTGGTCACTCAAGGAACATGATTGTTCAAAAATTAACCACTCGGAAGGAATATAGATCAGAACATCCAAATTATAGCAATCTTTGGACTTTAGAGACATTTAAAAATGCATCGTTTCCTGGGGTGCCTGGGGGGCTCAGTTGGTTGTGTGTCCAACTTTAGCTCAGGTCATGATCTCACAGTTTGTGAGTCTGAGCCCCACATCAGGCTTGCTGTTGTCAGCAAGGAGCCCGATCCTCTGTGCGCCCCTCTCTCTGGCCCTCCCCCACTTGTGCTCTCTCTCCCCCAAAGAAATAAAGATTTAAAAAAATGTAGTGTTTTCTATTTACTCAACAGGGTAATTCACTTGGCAGGAAAAAAATTGGAGTTAGACAGTTTTTGATTTTTGGAATCAAAATTGAGAAAGGCAAAATCTTCATAAATTTATTGTAACCCAGTGTGATTTTCAATACATGAACAGCAATATTCTTCCCTTTCATTTATGGCTGACATGCCCAAGGTTGGGTAGGCCCCATGAACTTCTGACTTCACACACTGTGCCCATTTCTTCTTTCCCCAGGCCTGAAAACTTAGAGTGAAGGGGGATTTTTGCTACCCAATGACTTCAGAATAAAAATACAGTTTATTATCCCCAGAAAGAAGGGTGGCAGTGGGCTGGCGCTAGGGCTGGGATTTGGGAACTAGGAGAAAGAGGAAGCGTTCAGTGGGAAAAAACCTGCTGTACTAAGAGCTGCAGAGGCAAAACCCTTTGTACCCAATTTGGAGTTCTTAACTAGTTTTAGGAAAAAATACATAATGTTCAAATTTGAATTTAAAGCATATGTATGTATGTATGTATGTATATTGTTTTAACCGACAGGAAATGTGTGCCTCGTATGTGCCCGGGTAGGGTGGGGGTGAGGGAGACTTTCTAGGTAGTTCAGAGTCTATCAAAAATGACAGGTGCATGAATAATTGTAAGACCATGCAATACAATAGTTGCATTTCCAGATATAATAGAGGCATATTTCAAAGGGGATGGTAAGCACAGAGAATTAGCTCAGCCTGAGGAAGGTGCTTTTGAAATGAATCTTGAAGGATGAATAGTGGCTTTTTAGGCAATAGCATGCGCTAGGGCACAGAACTATGAAAGGCCCCAATGAAACATGAACTATTTCTATCACCAGCTAAGAGGCTTTGGGCAATGGAAAGTTCCAGCAGTGAGTGACACGGCCTGTATTTGGAAACATGATGACTTGGCAGCACTTGTGGGGGACTGGGCTGGGGGACCAGCCGCGAGCGGCCAAATCCAGGCAAGAGACGAAGAGAGCCTGAACCGGGTCCAGGGCCAGGGCACGGAGAGGTGAAAAGCAGACAGGGAGACGTGGCACGTGCCCACAGAGCGTTGTTGGCTGGGAAGGCAGAGGAGACAGAGGCCAGCCCAACCCGTTGATGTTGGAGCTGATATTTCCATCTCCATCCATCTTGGAAGTCAGAGTGCAGGGAACGGATATGATTAATTATCATCCTCAAAAAACCGAATCCACAGTATAAACTAATTCATACTAATTCATCGTCCACACTTGCCTCTGCGATTTGTTTTTAGACTTAACGGTGTATCCAGGAAGAACACCCACCATTTTAGCAACTGGAACAGCCTGGGCACAGGCCTTCAACGAGTCCCACAGAGGCAGCACCCATTGTGAGCGGCGACCCAGATGCGTCACAGACGCCATTCCAGGACCATCAGCCGGGCTCTAACTCATCCTCTGTATCAGCTAGTGGTGCAGCGTTGCAAAGCATGGTGTGTGTGTCAGAATGCGCCAGCCACCCTCCACAGCTGGGCGGTCACAGTTGCCATGACTTTGCTGCCCCAGATAATGCTGAGCGAACACTCCTGAACGTGGATCTGCACGCTCATACTTTGAAAACACTTTTATGTTTTGCTTCAGTTGAGTCCCATTTTCTCCTACCTTACATTCGCTTCTGCTACTTCACTCGGTGCGTCAGATACTTGATTTTGTGTGTCAACAAATTCAAGGCCCAACTCCAGCGCAAGCTTACCAGTTATTCTTCCAAGGCCTGGTACCCTTGACCCAGCTTCCCCAGCCAGATGTGCTCCCACGCTGTGGCCAATCAAGTGCACTTTTGAAGGAGAATATCCAAACTTTTTCTGGTAGGGATTTTAAAGGAAAACAGAACAAATATTTTTAAAAGACCACGTGGAGCGGCTTACATGTTCTTGACATATGCTTGGCATAATTGTCCTTCTCACACACAGCCTGGGGACCAGTCAGGTGACAACGTGACCCCCACATCCACCCACTTCCTCGTCTGGCTGCAGGAGCAAGCACCAGGCAGGCCTGCAGGAATGGCTTCTGTCAGGTTCTTCCCGCTGTGCTAAGCAGCCTCAAGGCCCTCCGGAAAAGAACAGCCCAGAAATGGCATCTGTGGCTCTCAGCCCATGTCCATTCTTCCTGAGACCCAACCCTTCCAGCATCCTCCCAATACAGGCCAAATGCAGTGAGACCCAGGCTGTTACCTACCCTACCTGTGTCTGTCTCCTCCAGTTGAAGGCGACTTGAGCAAATGTCTGGGATGACTTTGGTCTTCAAAGAGGAGTTTTTAAGAATGTTCACAAAATGGCTATGTCCCTTAGCGTTACACACACACACACACACACACACACACACACACACTCAACTTAAAGGGGAACAAAGGAGCATGCATTTTTAGTTTTATCTAAGCTTCAAGTTCTCTTCATGATAATAGTGAATATCAAGCAATCGCCTTCACTTGGATAAATGTGTCATTTGATCAAATGTTCCACTTTTTATTTTTGCATTGATGGAAAATAATGACAGTAATGACAATAATCTGTGCTGCTTTATAAAGAGTATTTTCTCTCTGGTTCACACGTGAATGGCTGCCCAGGATGTCGCCTGGTCCTTAGGCAGCCTACCCTCCACTGCTGCCGTCCTTTGAAATCTCTGCTTTCTTTCCTGGGTTCCTCTCCAGCCCTGGTATCTGAGATCAGCCCTCCTCGCCCTCAGTCTTCCCCTCCTCTGTCTCCATCAATTTCCTGCACATTTAGCTCAGCAAATGCTTTCCCCTTCAGTCCAACAAACATTTCCTCTCCTACGAGCCACTCCTACTTTTTGTCCAGGCCCTAGAAAAGTTCACAGCTCAGGCCTCAGGGTCAACCAAACAATTCACGAAAGTTTAGGACGACTTTTTCTCAAAGAGGAGATGAATCTGATTTCATCCTTTGGGTACAAGGACCCATTCTAAGTACCTCCTTGTGCCCTGGTCTCCTTTGACAGCAGGAAGAGCTGCCGAGCAGTGTGGGGGCGCAGGTGAGTACTTGGCTCCCTGACCCCTCACTGCGCTCGGGGTCCCAATATCACCTCCCATGGCCTCCCATCTAGGTTAGCTGTGGCTCCAGTCTCTCTCCACCCCGTTGCCTTGGACTCATTCGCAGCACCGTCCCCATGCTTTGTCAGAGCAGGAACACAGTCTCGCTTGCCGTGTACCTTCGGGGACTAGAACAGTGCCCAGCCCACAGCAAGTGCAGAGAAAAATCTTTGTTGAGTGAATGAATGAACCCTCCTTAAGAGTCTGAAAGGGTCATAAATCTTTAGATTTTCCTTCACTGCATTTTATGGTGGGAAATTACTTTCCATTATGGTAGGGCATTCGGAGATTTATAAATGTCTCAGGGTATATCCCTCATAAATAGCAACGTCTATTTGATTCTTTTAGAAAACGTATAGGTCATTGTGCCTGGACTGGACTACAGACCTAACTAATTCACTGCCGTAGAACCCAATTTCTGTAGGAAAATGTATTTCACATTCTAAACAAATAACATTCATAAGAGGCGAACAGTTTCTAATCATCAAAGATAGGTTTACAATGCAACGAAAACTACCCAGCATGAGAGGGTCCTGCAAGTTGACCCAGGAGGCGACCTTGGGGGTGGGGGTGGAGAAGCATTTGGTGAGGAGCCTGTGAAGGGACACTGCCACCAAGTGGCGCTTTGTAGAACCACAGGCGCTTCTTTCCCAAGAAGTAATTTCCCTTTTCCAGTCACCATACAGGAATGCTTATAGTATCCCACCTGTTCAGAATTTGTGTAAGCTGATATAAAAGCCATACAACTGACCCAAATTCTTGGTGTTATGATGCAAAACCAATTACACATAATTTTTGAAAAAAATCAACTTTTGGGGCACCTGGGTGTCTCGGTTGGTTAAACGTCCAACTTTGGCTCAGGTCATGATCTTAACGTGCGTCTGGGTCCCGCATCGGGCTCTGTGCTCAGAGCCTGGAGCCTGCTTCGGATTCTGTGTCTCCCCCACTCTCTCTGCCCCTCCCCCACTCACGCTCTGACTCTCTCTCTCTCTCTCTCTCTCTCAAAAACAAACAAATATTAAAAAAAAATTTAACACTCAACTTTTCTTACCATGAGAACATCAGTAAGATATGCCACCTCGGCACCGACAACGCGGAGGTTGTTTACCGCATGGATATACTCCAGTGAACCGTTAATCCAGTCTACGTTAATGCAGTTCACATCTTCTACTTTGAGTAGCACCTGGGGCAAAGATTTATTATAAGTCTCGGAGAGATAAGAATTGAAGAAAACCAAAGTGACCGAACAGGGGATTCCATAATAAGAAATAACACTACCAGGTACTGAAAACCTATTACATGCTAGGTCCTGTCCTAACCCTTTTACATATATGAACTGATTTCATCCCCAGTTACAGGTACGGAATCGGAAGCACAAATAGATTAATTAAACTTGCCCAGGATCATAGTAAGTAGAACCATGGTATGAATTCAGGCGGCCTGACTCTACTATACTATATGGCCTTATAAATAATTGCTTACTATGTTAGCACTCTATTAATCTTGAGTATCAGAGAGGAAAATTAATTTCTTGGAGTGAACCTGGAAAATTTCGCCCTTAAGTGAGAAATTTATCGCATCATTTAATCTTTTGTCAAAAGTGAGAATTTATCAAAGAATAATTATTAAAAAAATATGCTCCCCTTATAATCTATGCGATTCATAATAAGTGAGCATAAATGGGAAATGGATAATTCACTTGGGGCCTTTGGGACAAGGACAATGTGAGTAACTGAATGGAGGGATTTCCAGGAATGGGCATTAATGTATGTGAAGTACATTCCCATTAAACATAGAGCTTTTATCTAGTAGAGGGAAGAGTTTATTCACATCATACATTGCACATGTCTTGCTGCCATTTTCCATCTGATTTCCATCCGGGTATGTTGATATGGGTCATCTTGTCTGTCCCGAAGTGTGAGGCTTGGATAGTTCGATAATTAACTGCACTGATCTCCTATTTCAAGCGAAAAGAGATGAAGGTTAAAAAAAAAAAAAAAAGAATTTAAAATTATTTGATATTCAGTAGAATTATTCTGTCTGCTCAAAAGTCTTCCACTAAATTGGATTGTTAACAACCTTATCGAAAGCATTTTAACCAAAGAAATAGTTACCTTGACACACTGCAAAATACTAAGAAGTTATTAATGTGTTATAAAATACAAAATACAAACTTAATCACCAGGAAGGGCAAGTGTGTGGTTTTAAGGCACTGTTTGGGTCAGGGCTTTAGGACTGTGTTGGGTCAGTTTCAGTCAGGACTTCTGTCAGCCTTACTTTTGTATAGCACTTCTCTGTTGCCGACGTGATTCATGAGTAGCGTGTTACTTGAGGCTTAAAAGCATGCTACAAAGGTGGCAAAAACAGATTGTTCACCCACTTTAAGAATGAGGAATAGAGGTTAGGATCTCACCATATGCAATACAACAGCTAACGATAATTTTATGTAATTACATTAAATGCTCTTTTGTACTTCTTGTGTTTTGTTGGATTCTTTTTATAACCAAACTCAATTTAAGTGATATGATGAATTTAAGTAATTTCATTATTAAGAGAAAAATGAAAAGGCACAATAGAAGAAACGCGCAAAATTCTATCTTGAGAAAAAGTGAATAGTCTAATCAGCAAACTGCAAATTTGACAATGGTGAATCCTAACGCTGGAAAGCAACACATTTAGATACCTATGAAATTCAAACAAAGAGCCTATTACCAGCTACCTGTGATTAATAGTAACGTGCAATTAATCATATAACTTGCCGGCTAAAGTATCTCCCAAGATGGTGAGCAAACAATTATGAGAATCCTAAATTAGTTTACATGGCAATTGTAATAGAGCTACACTTAGATGTGCCTACATGCTGGGAATTGTTCTAAGTACTTTGTAGAGTAGCTCATTTAACTTTCACAACACTGTGAGGTAGGCACTAACTTTACAGATTAGGAAAGAACATGATGAGAAGTCACTTGTCCCGAAGCACCTGGAGTGGGGGCTGAGTCCTGGAGTGGGGGCTGAAACCCTCATGGTCTTTCTCTGTATTCATGTGCTTCACCACTGAGCTCTCCAGTCAGGATCTGATCCTACTGTTCTTTACTGATAGGGCCCAGGGCAGATGTGGGATTTGCTGAGGCAGATAATAAAATCAGGTGTACCTGGGCCTTCCCAGAAACACTGTTCTGCTAAATAATGGAATTCTAGTGCAGAAACCTTTGTCCATCTATATACCTAAAAGAATCCAAATGCTCATTCCAATTCCAGCTGAAGTCCCTTAAACACCAACTGTGTTTCTACTTCTATGCTCCCCCTCAAAAGAGTCTTATTTGGGAAAAGGAATTTGGTAGAGAAAGTTTGTTTCATCTTTCCCCATCACGAGACTCGCGGGAAGTGGGACCTTGTGATAGCTTCAAGATAGCAATCTGACAAGGATTGTGAGGTCCGACCATCCTCCACTGTCACAAAAGCCCTGGAAGAATTTAATAAAATAGAAAAGGTAGAAAAAAACACTATTTTTCACTTTGTATGCCATCTGGCACACCCCTATGAAGTGGCATACTAACTTAGAAAATGTGAAACTTGAAACAACATCATGGAACCAACTCAAAGAAGACAACTCAGGTTCTGCCATCACAAGGACAGAACCTTAAAAGGGTGTTGGGACAGAACAGGTCATCCAGAGAAAGGGCTAGTTAAAGTCTCAGTGTTCAGCTGGGTGCTCAGGCCTTTACTTGGAACGTTCTTATCTTTGAGGAGTTAGAACCTAACTGGAATGAGATCAACCCATCCTACAAAGCATGACTGGATGATCTCGTTTCTAGTACGTCAAAAGTAGTCACTGGTTAGATATGTTCTAGCCTGGAGAAACTACCATCACCAGCAGCGACTGCATGAGCCACTCTGGGGGACAGTAAGTTGGTTTTATTCTTGCAGAAATGTAGCTGTGAAGACCTATGACTCTCAGAAGAGTCAAGTTTATTGCACCATGTTCAGCTTTAACAATTCCTCTATCTGAGAAAAGAGTACATTAAACCATTGCGCAGTTTACCTCTGCTTCCTCATAAACGAAGTCAGATTTGCACAGTGTAGCATATGGGTCAATTCTGGTTTTTAGTACTGCATCCTGACTCATCCTATATCCTCACTGTTGTTATAAAACACTCTAACAACAAACCCTTAGGCTTCCATCCATTGCAAAATTCAAGTACAGATCTGGTTTGTCACATGGGTTTTTCCAAATGGAAGGGAGTGGTAAAGATATGAGTAACATTGTTTTTATGGTCCCTTTATTAGGAAAGTGCTCAGTGTCTGATACTCTCTTCATTGCCTTCAGGGCCCAGACTGTCCTAAAGACTGACCTTCATCACCTGTTTTAGTGCCCGTTCTCTACAAAAGCTCAGGTGCATGGCCACTGTGCAGAAAGTGAAAGGACCCATGAGTCCTATGAGGACTGAGAGTCAAGACTAGGGGTATAGTTCGTCCTGAATGCACACATACACCCTGGAAGTCCTAAACAAACAGTGAAGGTGCTCCAAAACATTTTTACTCAACATAGATTCTCTTTACCTTAAAAAAATTGTGGTAAAGTATATGTAATGTAAAAATTACCATTTTACCCATTTTCAAGTATACAATTCAGTGACGTGAAGTCACTCACACTGTTGTGCAACCATCAACACCATCCCTCTCGAGGAATTGTCTATCATCCTAAACTGAAATCTGGCACCCATTAAACAGTACCTCTCCATTATCACCTCCCCTAGCCCCCGGTAACTATTATTCTGCTTTCCATCTCTATGAATGTGACTATTCAAATAGGTGTTTCATATAACTGGAATTATACCATGTTTTTCCTTTCCTGTCTAGCGGATTTAACTTAGCAAAATGTTTCTAAGGTTCATCCATGTTGTAGCATCTACCATAATTTCATTTCTTTTAAAGGCTGAACGATATTCCTCTCTTCGCTTCTTGATAGTTATAAAAATCAAATTTTTAGGTACAGTTGCTTTGTAAGTTTCTCCGTACCCAAAATAAGAATTTTTCTTCTTTGTTTTAGATAGAGCCGTCATCTACAGCGCAAATGGCACATGTCAGTGAAGAGTCGTGTGTCCCTGTGTATGTGTCTGGTACGTAGACAGCTACAAATCAGATCCTGTTTGTAAGAAGGCAGAGCAGAAGGCTGTCTTGGCTGGGTCTGATGGAAAGTAAGCCTCAAGGTTTTATAGATGAAGGTAAAAACTGGAAATGTCATTGCACTGGGGAGTGCTCTTTCTCTGGCTCGCGCTCCACCTGGGTCTAGTATCATGCTTTTGTTTTTCTCTGCCCCTAAGATAACATCATTCTTGGGTTTCAACTCTCACCACTGGGTAAAAGACTTTGGATCCTATTTTTTCAGGTCTAGACTCCCACAGAGTTGCAAGACGAAAATCTCCAATAGCCTACACGAACCTCACTCGTCCAACATGTAACTCATTCTCTGGCATCCCCAATCAAGTTTTCTTGTTAAAAGGGTCATTATTCTTCCCATAACTCATGTGTAAAACCTCCAGGCAGTTTGTGATGTTTATCATGTCAATTTTCTATCATCATACTCATGTTCATTCCATGGCTCAGGCTAGTTCCCTGAGTCCATTCCGAACCGCGCCGTAGTTTTCTAGTTAATCGCGAATAGCACTTTCTGTGATGGTGGAAATATCCCGTGTTTGCACTGTCCAAAATGGTAGCCACTAGCCACATGGGACTATTAGCACTTGATATGTGGCTGGTGCAACTGAAAAACTGAATTTTTAATTTTATTCCATTTTAATGCCACACGTGGCTCACGGCTACCATGTTGGGTGGCATAGTACGAAACAGTCAGGAAATCACCTGCAGGCTTGCCCGGCTCCAGTCAAGACGGTGCACTGCAGCCAGAGTAAACAGCCTAATGACTCTTCAGAAACTACCAGTGGGACCCCCTGACTCACAGGATGAAATCCAAAATACCCAGGAAGGAGTTACACAATTTGTCTCTAAACTACTTTTCTAACTAACTCCATATTTTGAGGACTTCCTTTCAGTCTAACTCAACATATTGTCATTCATCAGATGTTCTCTCCTTTATGTATTTGTCCATGCCTTTTTTTTTTTTTTTGTCATTTCTCTGTCTGCCTCTGCTTATGCAAACCCTTCCCACCTCTCAGGACACACCTCAAAACACGTCTTCCTCAAAGCCTTTCTGGCTCTTGTCCCACCCTCAAGGGGAAGGTAAGCCTTTCCTCACTGCTCCCAGATTCTTTTGTTTGTATCTTATGTAACAGATCATAATTTGTGCTGCAACAGAGGTAATTATTTATATACCCCCTTTCCCCAATATAATAAATTTAGGACACTGTCTTATTTATTCCATTTAATACATGAGGCGCCTGTTGCCTATTTACAGTCTTACATGTGGAAAGCTCCCAATTAATATATGAATCAAATGAAATATCAAATTTACCTCCTATGAAACGACATACTCAGACCAATCTTTATACTTAAATACTAGGGCAAGTATTTGATGATGAGAAAAAAAAAATCTAGCTTACAATATTAAAAAGAAATATTTGCCTTTAAGTCAACAGTTTATCCCAGAGTAGGTTACTGAACCTATAGCTACATCTTATATTTTGGAATAACCTATGTGTGAAGGCAGCGAGTTATCTTACCTGATAAGCTTTGGGATTATGTCTCGTGTAGAGCAGAAAGCGAGTGTTTATCTCTTCAGGAGACCAGGGTAGACCTGCCAACTGTCTTGACAAAGTCCCAGTCCATGGGAAACCATCTTTAAAGCACCCCACCCTTTCATAGCAAACTTCTTTTCCTGCGGCAGAAAGATTGAGGGTCAGTATTGTAGGAACCAGGCCCAGAGAGAGGTTGTTTCCTACCACGAGGCTTAATTGAAACTGGTCTTTAAGTTACACAAGTCTGACTTAGGGGGAGATTCTCTTCAAAAAATGCTCTCCTCTCTCCTTCCCCCACCACCCTCCCAATATCATGACCATGACCTTGTAGATCACAATGTTGCGGATGAGAGCACAGGGGCTGTGGGATCAGATGTTCCTGGCTTTGGGCAATTATTTTGCCTCTTTTAGAGTCTCAGTTTCCTCCTCTGTGATGTGGAGATAATACCACTTACCTTACAGCCTTGTTGGGAAGCCTAAACGAACTATTACATGGCACAGCCCTTGTCAATGGGCCTGGACATAAGAGGGATACTGTGTGTTCCCTGAATTTCTGTCTTTTCTTATCAGACTGAAAGTTTGGGATGAAATGGACCCTGGAGTCCCCAGGACCTAGCACTATGCCTGACACACTGTAGGAGTCCAACGTCGGTCTTCTGGGAGTATAGATAACAGCAAAGTTTCATTCAGTTTTAACCAAGTCTTTTCTGGAGCTCGCCTCACTCATGTCTAAAATGAGACGCTTTGGGCAAACTGAGTCTTAATGTTTCTGTCATCCACCGACTCTGATTGATCTTTTCACCATGGCCTTTCTTTTTCATTTTCTTTTAACAGCCAAAAGCAAATAACTTTATTTCATACTGTTTTATGGAGGCATAGTTTAACTTGTTCAATTATAACAATAATTATTTATTCAATTTAGCATTGAATTATGTATTCAATGTGTTATTATGATTTATTAAATTGGTTGGCATTTATTCAATATATGGTTATTCATTAGTATTGGCTACAACTGTTTGAAGTCTTGAATTTGAGCATTTCCTTTTCTCACTTACCAAAAAATGCTGAATAATTCTTTCACTCTTAAGTCCACCAGATTTTACTTTAAAATCTTAGGAGATTTTGCATTTTCTCCATTCCCTAACAATGAGATTACCCGCTAAACATGAAGAGAGAGGATAAGGAATTAAATTTTTTTTAATCAAACAAATGTTTATACATTAAAAAGAAATTGTACAGATGAGCAACATCCGTGCTCACTCCCAGACACAGCCCTCTCCCTAGAGGTGGCTACTTTTAAACATGTCTGCTGTTATTCTCGTGGTTACCCCCACATCTCTATATAATGTGCTAACACTGCCAAGGTTTGATTTATTAACATTAGTCACACATGATCTATTAACTTGCTGCAATAATAAATGAGGATTTAACCCACCTATTCTTGGGATCAGTCAGGATCAGGGCAAGAAACAAATCACACCGGTTATCTTAACTGTGAGAGTTTAATACAATGAATTGCTATCAATCAAGTGTTGGAGAACTGAAGGCACAAAGGGGCCCATGTAGTTGCTCACAGGTGGCCATTGCAGAGAGCAGCTGCTGGTGGAAGGCTGGTGGAAGAATCAAAAAGAACCAAACCAAAAGAGCCAAACCAAAAAGTCATTCAGATGTAGAAACTTGAAGGAAGGGCTGCTAGACCCTGGCGGGGAGGGGTGCTGTCTCCAGAGCTGGGGTTTGGCCCGTGAAGAGGGGTGCTGGCTGGCTAGCACTGGCATCTTTGAGTAGGCACCGTGTGCCTGCTTCTGGGTGTTTCCGAACAACTGCCAGCTGGAGCCACCTGCTGCTACCGGATGATTATTGGTCATTTCTGGAAAGACAGGAACCAGGAGCAGAGAAGAAGGAATGCCATCTTCCTCCCTCCTGGAACCTCAGTGTCCCTCTAGTGTCTCTATTGACAGAGCTTCTCTGGGAGTGGCCAGACAGGCTGAACTGTGGTTGCACGTCCCAGCGCTGGCCAAGCAAGGGCTGGCCTGAAACTGCTGGGGGACAACAGCTCCTACAAGTCCTGCTCTCCACGCTGTCTCAACTCCTCCTCCTCTATAGTCAATAACACGGTTTTTAGCTCATTAACTGGCTTCCACCGTGAACTGAAATAGTAATAATCTATTTCTTTTTTTTAATGTTTATTTTTGCGAGACAGAGCGAACGAGTGGGGGAGGAGCAGAGAGAGAGGGAGACAGAGAATCTCAGGCAGTCTCAGTCTGCTGTCACTCAGGCACGGACAGTCTGCTGTCAGTGCAGAGCCCAACGTGGACTTGAACTCACGAAGAGTGAGATCATGACCTGAGCCGAAATTAAGAGTTGGAAGCTTAACTGACTGAGCCACCCAGGTACCCCAGTAATCTTCTATTTCTTGATCGATACCTCATACTCCTTATAACCTGACTCTCTACCTTTGCAAGACGAAGTTTTAAGCCATGTTACCTCTCTTCCCTTCCATCTTCCAAGGTCCACCAGCAGCACTTTGACTTCATATTGTCAAAGTTGATAACATTCAGACTTTGTTCTATGATCATAATTAAGTCTTTTATGTTTTGTGGGTAGGCTGGCTCCAAAAAATTGAAAGCCAATAAACAGAATTTATACGATTATGACTAGATAAATATTTTTCCTTTCAGAGCCAGCTAGCGTGCTATAATTACATTTGCTTATCTGCACTTTGTTGTATGGTTACCCATTCTCTTCAAAAGGGGAATATTCACATGAATTATCTTTTCTTAGACATGAATTGCTCGAGATCAGTGTCATTTTGGTTTGCTTCATATTTGGATCATGCTTTTCTTGTAGCATTTTCATTTTCCTGGATTCTCTGGTTGCCTTTGTTTTCTCTTGTTGTAAGTGTAAACATGTGCCTTCTTCAATATATCTCTACTATAGCTCCTCAATCAATATTTCTCATGCCTGGAATCCATTCTGGTTTTTTTTTCTGTTGAAGCACA
The DNA here is from genome assembly GCF_023721935.1 of Panthera uncia. Classification (NCBI taxonomy): domain Eukaryota; kingdom Metazoa; phylum Chordata; class Mammalia; order Carnivora; family Felidae; genus Panthera; species Panthera uncia. Next base: position 70,845,817 of record NC_064818.1, on the reverse strand, counting down.
CATATGTCCAGTTCTAATTTGGATCAATGAGTTCACATTTGGATCGTGCCTTTCTAATACAACCTTCTGTTTTTTTCTAGAATGTCCAGCTGCCCTTGCTTTTCGCACGCCATGTCTCCCCCTCCCCCATACACCCAAATTCTCAACTACATTATTCAGTCTATGGAAAGGAGTTTGGATTTTGAAATAAAGACTTGTAAAAACTGTATGTTTCTTATGTTTGTAACTTACCAGGGTTATTGGTCACTATGCCTTTTTCCATAAGGAAATACCCATAAAAAGAATATAAAGTTAGAAGAAACTAGATATGATGAAGGAGACTGATCAAGATTATAAAGTATCAAAGCCACTTAGGGAAAAAATTGAAAGATTAATAGTTCTTTAAAAATAACATGTTTGCTACAAAATCAGTAAGTTGATACTGGGCCAATAACTTAAATGGCCCATATGACAAAGAATATAGTTTTAGAATGGTAGCGTTAACGGTATTATGCAGCCGTTGAAAATGCTTACAGAGATTTGTAATGAAATTTGTAATGACAGTGATTATGTTAGTGTGTTGTGGTGAAAAGGCAGGCTGCAGAACTATGCATGGTTTTATTTAAAATGCATGGGGAAAAAGAAAATTTAAAGGAAGTGCATCAAAATATTAATAATGGTGAGAAAGCATGGGTTTTATTTATTTTTTGAGAGAGAGAGAGAGAGAGAGAGAGAGAGAGAGCGCAAGTGGGTGAGGGGCAGAAGGAGAGGGAGACACAGAATCCAAAACAGGCTCCAGGCTCTGAACTGTCACCACAGAGCCCAACGCAGGGCTTGAACTCACGTACCATGAGATACGTGAGTCGGACACTTAACTGACTGAGCCACCCAGGCACCCTGAGGATGTGTGGTTTTTATTTTCTTGTTTACCCTTATCTATGGTCTTAAATTTTTAATAATTAATAATGGTAACTCTAAGTCACAAAAGAAAAAAGAAGACTACTTCTCCAAATTATGTTTAGTTAATAATAATTTAATTAATAATAATTAAAAGGGCAAAAACAGACTGAGCCCTAAGTGTCACACATGTGAGGAAATGAAGACTTACAAAAAGTGACCACCCTGCCCAATGCATCATTGTTATTAAGTTGGTGTTGGGGGGTGGGGGAGAACCATGATGCAGCTCATTCTATCACTAAGTAGAATTGGGAGGTGCATTAATTAGCTTTTGTTAGGTTATGTTGTAACAAATAGCCTCCAAATCTCCTCGGCTTCCCAACATGAAGGTTTAGTTCTCGTTCATGTTCTATTTTGGCTGCAGTAGTTTCCGGTTGGCTGTGGCTCTGATTTACCAGTCTTCTTCCTTCCAGGATCTAAGCCAAAAGAGACCCTGTCTGGAACATGTTGCTCTTGGGGCAGAGGGAAAGGGCAGAACCATGGTTGAACCATGCAAATGCTCTTCATACAGGCATTCGAGCTTGGCACTGCTCTCTGCAGGTCATGTAGCCAAAGGTGGGGCTGTAGCATCCTCTTCCGGGGAGGGGGAGTAAAGAGTGGGGAACAACACTACCATCTGCAACAGAAGGGTATGCAGGTTTACATTTTTATAGGTGCCACCGGAAGGAAAACCTTTTGTCATTTTCATTTGTATTCCTTGAATTACCTAAATACCTGAATATCTTGTGCATTTCTGGCCCTTTGCACATGTTCTGTGGGTGACATCTTTGTGTCTGATGTACATTTTTCTAAAGTTTGCTTTTTTCTTATTCATTTGTAAAAACTCTTCAAATAGTAGAGAGATTTGGTCCTTTTCAATCAGACATTGAGAAAAAATATTCTAGTTTGCTGTTTTTGTTTTTGTTTTATAGAAATTTCACATTTTACTCAACAAAATAATCAGTCTGTTTCTTTATGGCTTTGGGGTTTCATCTTGTTTAGAAAAGCCTTCCTTACTTCAAGATCATTAACAATTTCACTTTGTTTTCGTTTCTATTTTTCTTGTTTCACTCTCTTACTTTAAATGTTCATTGATCTGGGGTTTATTCTGGTGTAAAGAGAAGTTTTTCATCTACAAGTTCAATTCTCTTGGCCTGAATTTATACAAAGTATAATCATTTCAATGTCTTCCACACCTGTGGTTATTTCTCTTTATTTAAATCTGTCATCACAGTTTTCTATTTTTTACTTTTATTAGGCAATCACAATATACGTTTATCAATTGTATTGCTTTACTCCTGTTCTTCTAATGTGTTAACCTTTACTTTTATTTTTATTCATGAAATTCTTCCTTCAATGTTACTTGTTCTTTTTCTAGCGCCTTCAGTTCTTGGGTCATTGTATTTTGATATATTCTGCAACTGAAGTGTTTTATTTACCCTTCGACTTCAACGTTCTTTACTATAGCACATTAGGTTTAATTGGTTAAGAAATCATATAAGTTGGTATATTAGCTCATGTTTTCTTAACTTCCACTCTCTAAATGAGTAATTTTTCATACTGTGAGCCGTCTTTCCCAATGACAAAAAATATCTTGAAAATGGACTCATTAATTTATTCAAGAAATATTTATTTGAGTGTCTATTATGTGCCAGATATTGTTCTCAGCATTAGGGAATCAACCGTGGAAAAAATAAGCCTAGCCCTGGTGGAGTATAGCCCAGTGGGGGTGTGGGGACACTGAATAAGAATAAGTAAATAAAATGAAGATGTGTATGTGTTCAGGTGAGGAAGGGGTTGCTATTCAAATAGGGTGGCCAGGGAGGATCTCACTAAAATAGGTGGCATTTGAATCTACAGCTGAAGGGGGTGAGGAGCAAACTGTGGGGATTTCTGGAAGAGGGCTGAGGGAAGAGAACACACAAGCCTCTGGGGGAAGGAGCATGGCTTAGTGTGACAGAGGACTTATGACACGGCCACCCTGATCAGAGCTGACGGAAGAGTGGGGAGTGACAGGTCTGTAACACCTTACTCTGCAATTGCAAAATCCAAAATCCTCTGGGGGAAAGAAGTGGGATTTTGATTTTTTCATTCGTTTTTCAGTTTGCAGAAAACTCATTTGGTAGCAAAAACTGACCTGAGGCTATATATATTCGTCGTCCTAATTAATATGAATGTTCATAGATTTCACTACAAAAATATCCATGTGGTTGTGCTACCCAAGATTCCTCTCAGGGTTTTGTATTTTACAGTATACTTAAAATTAGAAAAAAAAAAAAGTCTGAGTTCTGGGACATAACTGGCCCCAGGGAGTTGAACAAGGGATGATGGACAAGGGATGGTATTAGGAAGGTAACAGAGGGCTAAAGCATGCAGCCCTTGGCAGATCGTTGGAAGGACTCTGGCATTTACTCCAAGGTGAGGGGGATAGCCATTGGAGGGCCATGAGCAGAAAAGTGATGCAGACTGACTGAGGTTTATTTTGTTTGAGGAATATACTGAAGCGGGACAAGGGGGGAGGCACAGAGATCATCTGGGAGGCGACTGTAGTAAATTAGACAAGAGACAATGGTGTCCAAAGTCAAGGTGGCAGCAGGGGAAGTGGTGAGAAGTTGTCAGGTTTTGGATAAATTGTGAAGGAGGATCAATTTACTGATTAATTGGCAGGAAGGTGTAATCGAAAAGTAGAGGATGATGTCAAGGTTTTTGGCGAAGTTCCTGGAAGGCTGGAGTTGCCATTACTTGGGGAGACGCTAGAATTCTAGGCAGATTTGGGAGTAGAATCAAGAGCTCAGCTCTGGGGACACCTGGGTGGCTCAGTAGGTTCAGTGGCCTACTCTTGATTTCGGCTCAGGTCATAATCTCACGGTTCGGGAGTTTGAGCCCCATGTCAGGCTCTGCCCTGAAGTGCAGGGCCTGGTTGGGATTCTCTCTCTCCCTCTGCCTTTCTCTCTCTTTCTCAAAATAAATAAATGAATGTAAAAAAACTTAAAAAAAAAAGAGCTCAGCTCTGGATATGCAGCTTTTATATGAATTAGATACATAAGTGGAGATGCCACAGAAGTAGGTAGATATATGAGACTGCAATTCCAGGGAGAAGTTCAGTTGCACATAGGAACTTGGCAGTCATAAACATAAAGTTGGTGTTTGACGTCACGAATATGGAGGAGATCACCAAGGGAGTGATGGTAGGTAAAGAAGAGGGATGACCTAAGGACAGAGTCCTAGGACACTCCATCATTGAAACATCAGGAAGACGAGTGGGGATAAGCACAGGACACTGACAAAAAGGCCTACAAGAAGTAGGAGGAAACCCAGAAGAACGTGGAATCCTAGATGCCAACTTAAAAATTTACTTCCAGGGGAGAGAGCAATCAAGAGTACCAAATACTGCAAAGTCTAAGTAGATGAGGATGGAGAATTGACCACTGGCTTGTCAACATAGGAGTAACTGGTGACAGTGACAAGGGTACTTTCTGGGGTGAAAGCCTGATTGGACTGAATTCAAGAAAGAAGGGGAGGAGAAAAAGAAACCCCATACACACAACTCAGAAGTGGAGCTTTAAAGATGGATGGGGTACCTGGGTGGCTCAGTTGGTTAAGTGTCTGACTTTGGCCCAGGTCATGATCTCACAGTTTATGGGTTCAAGCCCTGCATCAGGCTCTGTGCTGACAGCTCAGAGCCTGGAACCTGCTTCAGATTCTGTGTCTCCCTCTCTCTCTGCTCCTCCCTTGCTTGCGCTCTGTCTCTGTCTCTCTCTCTCTCAAAATTGAATAAACATTTAAAAATACATTTTAATTAAAAAAACAAAAAGATGGATGAAATAACACACGTTTGTGCTGCTGGGAATGTTCCAGAAGACAGGAAGAAAATTGGTAAAGCAGGAGAAATAGAAGAGAGTGTGGTTGAGTGCACTCCTTGGGCAGGTGAGAGGAGAGAGTGGCTAATATACAGGAGGAAGGGTTGGCCTTTGTTGCAGCAAGAACAGCTCATCTCTTGTGAAAGAGAGAAGGCAGAACGTACAGGCAGGTGTATGCAGCTAAGTTGGATAAATGTGGTACTGGGAGCTCCGCAAAGGTCTCTTCTCTTTGTTTCCATTTTCTTATTGAAATGGGAAACCAGGCCATCAGCTGAGTGCTGGTAAGCAGGGAGGTGTTGGAGATTTGAGAAGAGGGGAGAAAAATGAAAGAACCTAGGAGCCCAGGCAAATGAATGGATGAGGGAAGAACAGTAGGATGGCTTGGCAGCCTTAGGGTCACCTTCTGTCTGATAACCATGACTTTGCAGTGAGACAGTCAGCATGGTGTGTGTTTTTCTCCAGGCACAGTCAGCTGCACAGAGATGATGTGTTGGATTTAACCAGTGTTGTGGTTAAGCCAAGTGAAGCAAAAGCATCAAATAAGTCCAATGTGTACACCAAGGAGTGATTATGATTGGCCATGGCATTAAACTGAGGAGAGAGTTGGCTGGCTGCCAAAAAACTTAAAAAAATAAAATCATAGTTATATTAAAATTAGATTATATATATATATAATAGTTATGCATAGTTTTATATATATATATGTGGAGTAGTATATATGTGTGTATATATATATATATATATATATATATATACTTCTACTGTACACTTATATTCATTATAGAGCCGCTATCATTAAAAATGTGAGTCTCCATCACATTTGTATTATTACCTGCATTGGCATCTATTAAATTTGTAACAGGGTCCATTTGCATTTAGTTCTCTGGTACCTGCCATTTTACAATTTGTGTTTAATTCAATAAACCTTCAAACAGAAATCACTCCCTACTGAAAAGTAAATATTTCCGATGGGTATAGGGAAGTCTTATTAATCACAACTGTGTCTCCAGGGTTCAACACAGTGCCTGGCACATAGTAGGTGATTGTATTTGTTGATTAAAATAAAACATATTAGCATCCTTGTTCAGAGAGGACTTTGAGGGTGGGCTGTGAGCAGAGATAGCAAAGAGGCCTGAAGTCTGGAAGGAGGAGAGACCACCTGAGGAAAAAAAGGTGACGGTATAAGAACAATAGACCAGGCAAGACTTCACTCGATTCTGTTCTGGAACTGATCAGTCTAGCTGCTTTCAGTATTTAGTAAGGACTGTCGGGGGCAGGAACATTACAGAAAATAGAGCACAGTTCCAGGAATATACTAAAACCAACAATAGATCCATCCACTTTTATCCCACAGAAAAGATCTGGAGGGCAGGGAGTAAAAACACTGAAATTCTTTGATTCTATTTTGGTTAAAACATATCAACTAACTTTTGTTGTGCTTATAGTCAGAACACTGAACCAGCGAGGTAAAAACAGAGATAAACAACAGCTACTACACAGGAGATGCCTGAAGAGTCCACAATATAAAGAACACAAGTCCATGAATATTGAGTTAATGTGTAAGAAATGTTCACAGACCAAAATCTCTTCACAAAAGCATGACCCAAATAGAAAAAATCGACATGGAAGTTCCAATCACCATTAGTCATTAATTAATTAATTAATTAATTAATTCATTTGTACATTCATTGAGCATCTACAGTGATTCAGATACTGAAACCAGAAATATGAATGTATTTTCTCATTTATTGCTACACACTTATCTTAGAAGTGAAGAAATCAAGACTTTAACAGATAAGTTGCTTCACCAAGGCCATACGCTAGTAAGTATAGAGCTGGGAGCCCAGTACAAGCCATCCAGAAACTTTTATATTATTGGAAATAGATACTTCCTATATACTTATCAGATTTAGTATTACTAAATTGATTCATTTCCCTTAGATATTTTTAGGACAAATAAATCAAAATATAAACAGAGCCAATATTCCGAAACCCGTATCAATCACATTCTGGATGTGACTGTACTCCTTATTTTGAAGGAACTAATAAATTAAGTCTTACCCATTGATGTGCCAAAGAATAAGAGAGCAGCAATCCAAATTCCAAACATCGAAGTTGCTTTTGAAAATCACATCAACGCTTCTTGAAGATTTTTACTCACAAAGTCCCCTCACTATAAAATATTAAGCAATTTTCTTCAAAACGTTATCACCCAACATTTAAGTTCTAGGTCCAGACGAGTGTGGTGTTCACACGACCTTGAATCCCGATGCCCTGCAAAGTAATGTGCCCTAGCCTAGACTACTGGCTCCACATTAAGGGATATAATTAGCAAGGTGTGCCTTCCATTAGGTGATTGGTAGTTAAAACTTCTGAGGTTTTGTTGTTTCATCATTAGCAAGATTTTGGTTACACACAATCTGAGTCACTCTTGAAAGTTATTTTAAGGCTTTGGGAGGGTAGATAACAAACATCGAAAAGGCACAGTTTTTCCAAACCAGGACCATAACTTGGAGTATTCTTCCCCTCACACATGTCGAAGGGCAAACAAGCAGACCCTCCTGAAACGTGTTAGGAGGTAAATAATGAACGTGGCTAATAATGGCTAATCTGCACATCTTGTGTGGCAATACAACGTTGCAGCTGCCATCATCTGGAGCCCAACCACCTGGATCCAAATTCTGGCTCTGCCACTTATTAGCAGTGACCTCACACTAGCAAGCCTCACTGCACCTTTCTTCACTTGTAAAATGGGGATAATCATGGCTCCCAACCCACAGGGTCATTTAGCGATGGAATTACTTATTATATAAATAGTATCTCGTGTATAGTACTGTAGTGGAGTTAATTTTATTAGCGATTTTTCAACTATGTTAATGGTTATAAGAACAAATTTATGTCCACATAAAATACAGCGTTACATTATGGCACCTGGGCCGCGTAACCAACTCTAATGTGATGCAAACCTGCCTTTTTGGCTGCTACACTGACTTAAAGTGATGCAGTTCACAGATACCCTCAGTCGAATTCTCAATTTCTAAATGCTCATAGAAGATGGCTGAAAATATTTCTTGGTGTTTCTTTACTTTTTCCCTCTTACCATAATAACATGACGATATTGAAGCATTTACGAAGCATTCAGCCCTTTCATACAAACCTTGTTACATTATGCAAGGATCAGACAAAGAAGAGGTTAAGACCAAGAGTAGTTACAAGTCTTGGGTGCTTTATTTGGTTGAACTATTTCCTGGAACTGGTAGCAGCCAGTCCACCATGGCATTCAGACACACAGTAATTAGAGAAAGGGCTATTCAGCAGCTCTGAGCTTGGTGTCTGGGGTGCTGAATGTCCAGCGACTACAAAAGACATGCTCTAAAAGCTTCGCCAGTTGCCACTGGTCATTTTTCCAGGAATCAATGTTTTTAGCCACGCACGCAGGATCAGCATAAATAGCATCATCGTCAATAGCACCTCTCAGAAGACAGCCTCTTATTTGCGTCTCCATCCCCAGGGACAAGCACAATGCCTGGAATCTAGCAGGTGCTTAATGAACATTTTTACATGAAAAAAAAATACAAAGATCTACAGTGATAATACAGGAATTTTTTTCAAGCCACGCTCTCTTCCATGTTTTCATAGCACTTTTCAATGAGTCTGCTATAGCTCTTAGCATGTCATGGAATTGCTGGGCATTTATCTGTTAGTTTCCTCCCCTAGACTGAACTGTTCTGAGACAAGGACTAGTTTTTGTTCATCTCTGGGCCCCCAGGGTCTAGCAATAGATCTATCACAGCAGACACATGGTCAATATTTGTTGATAGAAAAAAAAAAACAGTAGCCTTAATTTTCATTGATCTCATATCATTTGAGGAAATTCTTACTCTAGACAGATTATCATTCTGAGAGTGGAAGACTCATTATACTTTAACAATTATATTTAACGAGGATCAGATACTGATGACGACATGGCTGCTTGCTGAATTCATGGTAGTTCTGCCTGAAAAAATGTCACACAGAGCAGTTTAACAATAGCTTTTAAAAGTTCATCACAAAATCAAAGCTCTGCTTATATATGACAGCACGTCAAAATGAGGAAAAACAGCAAATCAGTTGTATTCTTGATTCAAGAATAGAGAATAATTCAATTAATTTTGTCCCTGATATGATAAATTATGTTTAGGATTTAGTAAGGCAGAGAACCTTTAAAGATGTCATGATGAATATTTCAATATTAATGTCAGAACCCTGAAGAATATGGCTGTAATTTTAAAAAGCACTTTTTAGGCTATTTCTTAATGCATGGCATTTTAAATTATCCAAGATTTCAAGGAGGCTGGCATCGTGGCCATTTTGGTGAAGCAGAGAAAGAGTGACATACAGGGACGCCTGGGTGGCTCAGTCGGTTGAGCGTCTGACTTCGGCTCAGGTCATGATCTCACAGCTTATGGGTTCGAGCCTCGCATCAGGCTCTGTGCTGACAGCTCAGAGCCTGGACTCTGCTTCGGATTCTATGTCTCCGTCTCTCTCTCTGCCCCTAACCCACTCGCATTCTGTCTCTGTCTCTCTCAAAAATAAATAAACATTAAAAATTTTTTTTTAAAAAAGAGTGAAATACAGTGACAAAAACCTGAGTAATTTTAGCACTCATTCATTCATTCACCAAATATTTGACTGGCTACCTCATGCTCGGTACAATTCTAGTTTCTAGTGATACATCAATGAATAAAAGACAATAAGGACCCTTCCCCCTTGAATTCTACAATGGGGGAGGCAGCCAATAAACATAAGAAACAAGTAAAACCCTAGAGGACAGGGAAAGGTGGTTCAAATAATTGGCAAAAAAATAAAACAGAGTGAAGCAGGTTGGAGAATTTGGGATTTGACTGGAGGAGAGGGTTGCAATTAAGTTTGGATGGTCCAGGAAGGCCTCCTTGAGAAGGTGAGGTATGAGCAAAGAACTTGGAGGAGGTGAGGAAGGTAACTACGTGATTCTGGGGCAGGTGGTCCCCGGCCCTGAGACAGGAGTGTGCTTCCTGTCTTTGAGAAAGTGCAAAAGGCCAATCTGGCAGGAGCAGAAGAAGAGGAGTAGGGGATGAGTCACAGAGGCACCTGGGGTCAGAGTGGGTAAGGCTTTATTGGTCATTTGTGGCAACTTCAGCTTTTCTTCTCAGGGAAAAGAGAGCTAGCTGTTGGAGGGCTCTGAGCAGAGGAGACCTGGGCGACTGTGGCTGTAACGGTCGTTCGGCTGTCTGTTGCCAAGAGACAGAAGTGGGGCAAGGGCAGAAGCAGGAAGGCCAGCTAGGAGGCTATTTCAGTAATCCAGGTGAGAGATGATGGTGGTCTGGACTAAGAGGTTGCCCATAGAGGTGGAGGGAAGCGGACTGACTCAGGATATAGTTTGAAGGTAGGGCCATTAGGTTTCCTTTCTATCTCTGTTCTTCAACTCAGCTCTTGAAGGATGCAATGATACAAGAAAGTCCTCAGTGTGTTTTGCAGAGGTAGAAAAATCTACTCACTTTTTTTTTCCTGTTTCATTCTTGAATAACAGATTTTCGCTCATGAGTATTGTCAGAACAGTTCTTACGACGTTTGAAAGGACAAGAGTACTTTGATGAATTTGTTTGGCTTGGTTGGTTTAAGGAATGTAAGTGTTGTGCAAATTTTTAGAAATGTACTTCTGAAGCAGATTATGCTTCTAAAGTCAATCTTTGTGATAAGGCTTTATTTGTATGCACATTTGGTAGTAATACGCCTCTTGTAGGCAGACATAAAGCAAGAATCTCATGTGGAAGTATAACCTCTACCAAGGAAATATGATTGTAAACTATTACTTTGTGAACTATAGGCTATAATTAGATAGTCATCACACACTTGTTAAATTATACAGAGTAAAAACGTATACTGCATCAACACGACTCATTATAATTACAAGTTACTCTAGAGGGCTTCTTGAAGTTTCCAAGTAGTACACTTTTCATAATAGTAATTTACTATATCGGAATGTGTATTAAAATTACACCTTGAAAAATTAATTTCAACTTTCCCACATTCAGCAAAGAATTGGGAACATCTAGAAAAACATCAGTGGCAAAGAGGCAATTGCAAGGGAAGGAGAGGTGAGGAGGATTCATAGTGACAGATGATGCGTGAGACTGCAACACAGTGTGAGAAGATGTAAATTCTAGAAGCAGGCTCTCACTGAAGCAATATAGCATGGGGATTTGGAGCCTGGACTTCTGAGCTGGATCTGGGTTCACGGCCTGGCAGGACCTCTTTAGCTGTGCGATCGTTGGTAACTTAACCTCCCTGAGCCTCAGATCCCCTGTGCACATTGGTTAAATAGGTAAGTGCCCTTATCTTCCAGGCACTGATTGTGTTTTGAATGTTTGCAAATTTGCCTTTTCTCCTCTATCCAACTCTTCGTTTCTGTCCTTCCCTCCCTGCCCAGGTTTATCGAGGTGCAAGTGACAAATTAAATTGTATATAAAGTGCACAATGTGATGGTTTGCCATACATGCATTGTGGAATAACTACCATCATCAAGGGATGTCGGGATGTTCTTGGGAAGATGAACTGAGCACATGTTCACAAAGAGGCACACGTGCCTCAACTCAAATGCTCCTCGTGCCCACACGAGGCATGCAGTAAACGATAAAGGGAAGCTGTAACAATAATTACTATTGTCGTAGGTCCAACCCAGTCTCCTGTTATGTGTGGGGTGCTACGCCATGAATGTTATTGAGAGAGGCTGGGCTACTTGTTCAAATGAGCCCAGGAGAAAGGCAGGACTGGAAGGGAGGGTCATCCATGGGTAAGTATTCCGTGGGAGCAGAGTGACAATAGGGAAGTCTGTATGTGGACAGCTTGTGTAATTACGTAGGAATTGTGGGCCCAATAGAAACAAACCACAGGGAGAGAGAGTCACGGAAAACAGGCTCATTGGGAAGCATGATGTAGTAGTTAGATACGGTGAAGTGAGGGATGATTGCCGGGTGAGGACATCAGGAAGAAGAGCAACTATGCCCAAGGACAGGGAAGAAGAAGGTGACTTATAGGTTTAGAGCAGAGGGAGGAGACATGATTGGCTTCAGCAGAAATTGAACGTGTTCCTGTGAGACACTTGTTCCATGATCAACAGCATTCCTAACCTTGACTCGTTGTTCCGTCATATACTCATCACAAGGAAAACCAGAGCTTAAGTAGATCGGCGTAAACCCAGCCCAACACATTCTAAAACAACTCCAATGCTCACCCATCAAAGGACTCACCACGATTTTCAGGGCTCCCTACTGGTATACGCGCTCTCAGGGCCCCTGCCGGGGGATTCACAGCATTTCACCTTTTTGCTAAGGGATCTAGACCCCTTTTGCGTAAGTCTCTTTCTACTCTGGCTCCCCTTCTATCGCACTTCCTCTTGTGTGGGTGGTGCTGGAGTGACTTGGGCATTTCTGGGGCCCAATTAAGGGAGATTTAGGGAAACATTTTCTAAGTATCTGACTCTACGGTTTGATGCTTGGTTGCTGACAGCTTTTAAGCCTCACCCTAACCTCCTTCCTTTCTGCCCCGCATCTGGTAACCCGATAAGAAAGATAAGGATGCTCCCCCTTTGTGGCATGAGTGAGAAGTCCAAACGTGGAATCCCCTGCACATACATGTGTGTGGGAGCCCTTGCCTCAGCCCCACTTCCTAAGCACCGTAAAACCTCCAAGCCAGTCTCCTTTTTCTGGTGATTTTTAGACCAGCATGGGTGCCACCCTCGTTCTCCCCAGTGATGCATAAGGTAAGCAGTATTAGCTCATTTTGTTCTCACGAGTCCCTACAAGGTTGCCATTGTATTGCAGTTTTTCTTTCAGATAAGAAAGGTGAAGTTACAGAAGTTAAACAAGTAAACCCCAAGGTAATTATGAAAATTGAGCTAGGAATTGAACCCAGTAAAGCCTCCAAACTTTGCTCAAATGGTCAGTACACCCTGCCCTCTCTGCTGTATTTTTTCTGGCTCTTGAAACACACCTCCTTATTTTCTGTTTTCCTACCTATTTTTTCTATGGATTCTCTGGTTCCATTGCTGGTGGCTTTTTCAATTTTTTGTTCTTATTCTTCAAATACAATATTTCCCCCCAATTTTCTCCTTTCCCGCAACGGTAGATTCCTAGATGTTTCCACCAGGGGCAAGAGCGTCCCCTCCTAGGATTTCACATTTTGTCTCTATGTGAGAAACTTGCCTCCATCCTCTTTCCGAAGCTTCTGGCCCAGCAAGGCCAACTGTCTTCAGGACCTTTCCAACTGGGTGTTCTGAATGAATCAGAGAGTCATCCCATTAAGCAAAAAACTCTTTTCTCTCCAAGGAACTCTTCCTCACACCTTCCTTGTTTCTATTGTAGGAACTGTTATTCTTTGAGTCATGAGCTGGAAACATCCAAAGCATCTCTGATGCTCCCGAGGGTCCTATCGGTTCTTCCTCTGTGGGGTCTCCCTCCCCTATATCCTGTGAGACTCACCATCACAATCCCCGGTCAGGACTTCATCTCTTGCCTGAAATTTTGCTCTTCTCTCTGCAGTCATGAATTCTAGGTGTTATTTACAGACGCACCATCTTGAATCACATCTCCCATCACATTCTCCTCAACGTGTCTGTTGAACGAAGCTGAAACTATTTAACTTGGATAAAAGATCTCCTTGTCCTCCACTCAGTTTAGCTTTTGAGCCTTCAAGTCCACACCCCTCCACACCCATTGCTCCTGTTGACTTGCTGAGGTTTTTGTTCCTGCTGGTTCTTGCACCTTGATGGCCCTTCCCCACCCTTCTCTATATGCTGAATCCTCCTCATAATTCAAGGCCCAGTTCAAGTGTGACAGTATATTTCCTGAATATTTCTCCTGATTCCCTCCAGTCATATAAGATTTCTTCAATTTCTGAATACTCACTGTAACTTGTATTATTTTTATTCTTATAACTTTTCATTGTTATTCATAATTTTAATATTGTACCATTCCATTGTGTTTTCTTTTTTTTTTTTTTTTTTCTTTTTTCCTTTCCCCCCCCCCCCCCCCCGCTTCACCCATTTCTCCCCTCCTTCACTCTCAATCTCTGGCAACCACCAGTCTGTTATCAGTATCCATGAACTTGATTTTCTTTTTTTTTCTTTATTCCACATATAAGAGACCATAGGTATTTGTCCTTCTCCGAATGACTTATTTCACTTAAGCATAATGTCCTCTAAGTCCATCCATATTGTTGTAAACGACAAGATTTCATTCCTTTTTTATTGCTGAATATTATGCCATTGTGTGTGTGTGTGTGTGTGTGTGTGTATGTGCGTGCATATGTGTATACCACAAATTCTTTATTCATTCATTTATCCACTGATGGATACTTGGGCTGTTTCTATATCTTGGCTATTGCAAAACAAAATGCAAATAATTATTTTTATCCTTCTTATAACTTAAAAAAGTCTCAAATTATTTATTTTTTCATCTTCACTATTCAATTGTAATGAACTACATTGTAATGTAGTAAATTCAAGGCCAGGGATATATATTTGTATGCTTATTATGATACCTGATGAGTACAGTTTTTTTTTTTTTACAACAATGATCTTTTTTTTTTTAAGTTTACTTATTTATTTGGGGGAGGGGGGAAGGGCAGGGAGAGAGGCAGAGAGAGAGAGAATCCCAAGCAGGCTCTGAACTGTCAGCACAGAGCCCGATGCAGGGCTCGATCTCACGAACAGCAAGATCATGACCTCAACCAAAATCAAGAGTCAGAAGCTTAACCAACTGAACCACCCAGGCACCCCCACGTTTGATTACTTTATTCCTCTACTTTGTCTAAGTCCAAATTCACCAGCATATGGTGCATGGCCTTTCTTACACCACCCCCTTGGGCTTCTTCCACCATGCCTCACTTTACATGCCCTTCAAACGGAACCACTTAGAGCACTGCAACAAGCTAGCTCTGCCTTCATTTCAGCCATTTTTGCAACACTATTTCCTTCCCTCCTCTACTGGGTGAAATCTTAATCTTTCATCCAAATCCACTTCAGGTATTACCTACTCTCTGAAATCATACTCAACCTTCAAGTTGCATGTCATCACTTACTATGGGCTCCCCCATACTTTAGAGACATCTTTAACTCTGACACTATTACATTATAATTAGTGACATGTTGGGCTGTCCCACCTGACCCCTCCTTGAAATTAAGGAAATCAATGCCTCATAGTTGTCTTTGTGTTTCTCACTACCATGTAAGGGGCCTGTCACTTGGTGGGCACTCAAAACTTCTAGAACAGATACTTGAATAAATACATGAGTGAAAGAAAGGAAGGAAGGAAGGAAAGAAGTGGTCTAAATAAATATTGAATGGGCTCATCTTGATTTTGCTAAACATATCAAAAAAATAGAATTCTTGCCAATGGTCCAAATTTCTATTAGTCTTCAACAACTTTTGGGAAAGGAAGCAACTCTATGAGTTTATTCATTCCATTCTTTATGTTTCTAGTACATGAGGTTCTTAAAAAAAAAAATCAACTGCAGGCCTGGTTTCCATTCTCAAGGATCACTGTTATGTATTGCTCTCCTTGATATACTAAATAGGTATGTGTATCCCAATATAACAAATGTATATATTTCCACAAAAAATAATTCCAAGAATTCAACTTTGGTATTGATGATCATTTGTCTCTAATCAGGCTACATACTGATTATTTCATTAATTTGATGAATATTATTTATTTATGTTTCCATATTTCCACACTGTCTAGTTGCCATCTTTTTTTTTTGTTTTTAACTTTTAACTTTTATTTAAATCCAAGTTAGTTAACATATAGTGTAATAATGATTTTAGGAGTAGAATTTAGTGATTCATCACTTACATATAACACCTAGTGCTTGCCGCAACAAGAGCCCTCCTTAATACCCACACCTGTTTAGGCCATCTCACCAGCCGATACCCCTGCAGCAACCCTCAATTTGTTCTCTGTATTTAAGAGTCTTTAATGGTTTTCCTCCCTCTCTCTTTTTATCTTATTTTTAATTCCCTGCCCCTGTGTTCATCTGTTGTGTTTCTTAAATTCCACATATTAGTTGCCATCCTAATGAATTTAAATTTTCTGAGAAAAAGATGACCTACGGGTAACTTGAAGACAATTGGGCTTTCTCTTTTCACAAGAGACGCAGTATTTGGGCTGTTATAGGGAGAATGGAATGCTGCTATTTGAGGTTTATTGAATACATATATCCTTAAGCTCCTTATGTGATAAATCACAAAACACATTTTAACCAAGCGCTTATTTCCCTCTAGCAGATTTTATATTTAAATTTTACACGACAGTACATGATATAGAAAAGACAACTCAATTTGACATCTGAAGAGAGTTATGTGAGAAAATTCTCTGGATACAGAGGGATACATAGAAATAAAAGGTCTTGGTCTCTATTTCTGATACAGTCTCTAGCTAGCTATGGCCTAGGAAAATAGACACTAGGTCAATAGACATTTTTTTTTTTTGCCATACTTTCTGAGTTTAATTTTCTTCTCTATAAAATGAAGAAGTTAAATTTTGTGATCTAAGCTCCTTTGTAGCTCTCAAGCAGTCTAAGCTTTAAATTCTAAGGATCACATTCTTAGATACTTGAATAATGTCATCTTGTGAGAGAAGGAAAAAATCGACAAATTTGTCTCCCTCTCTCACAGTAATGCTTGTGCTTTAACCATAAGACCAACCTAAAGTATGATTATTTCTTGCTGTCTATGCTGACGCAGTGTTTATACCAATTAGGTAGTGTGACTCTTGCCACCACCCAGACAGGAGCTCCTCTGTTGGGGCAGGATATCATTAAATAATTTTAAGAAATGGGTGGCTCAGTCAGCTAAGCATCCGACTCTTGATTTCAGCTCAGGTCATGATCTCAGGGTTTGTGGGTTCGAGCCCTGCACTGGGCTCTGTGCTGATGGTGTGGAGCCTGCTTGGGGTTCTTTCTCCCTCTCCCTCTGCCCTTCACCCCATTCACACTCTGTCTCTATCTCTCAAAAATAAGCAAATAAACACTTAAAAAAAGTGAAGAATGAAAGACTTGAATTTCAACTAAAAAAAAAAAAAGGAGAAACAAAAACAAAACAAAGAATCAGTATGTCTTGATGAGTAAAGGGACTGATTTAGGTTCAGTCAAACCTGAGACCTTGCAGTGGCATAAGGAAAATTGAAACCACTGTTATTTCAAAGGAACAGGAATTGAGATCAGCTTTTTCCCTTCCCATTGTGGAAGGGGATAACAAGGAGGCAGTAACAAGAAACTAAATACCTTTAAGCTCCACTTTAAGGATGAAGCCCCATTCTTGGGCTGGGAGTCTTCTAAGACAAGAATGGGACCAGTTAACAGAAGATTTCAGGGGGAATTTTCTAAAAAGAATGTGCCCAAACTTGTTCATTAATTACTTCAATAGTATCTTTGAGAACCTTATTGCAGGGAAAGCACTTGTTATAAATAGGATATTAGGGATTTAAATATTGAATCTGCCCTCAAGGAGACTATAGTTTAGTAGAAATCATCTGCCACATACAGTAAAAACTCCAAAACCAGACAGAAGGTAAAATTTATGAACTGAGTAGAAAGGTAATAAATCCAATGTCAGTGACAATGTTCAAGGAGAGGCTGCATGACTGTTTGGGGTGACGTAAGAGAGATTTATACATCCGGTAGGAAGTTAAACTACATGACCTTCAAGATCCTTTCCAACAAATGCTTTGTGGTTTTATTAAGACTGTCACTATAGTAAGGGTTTTTTAAAACACAAGATTGTCTGATTTTCTGTTCTAGTCACATCTCAGTTAGACGTTTTCCTCGTACAAATGTATCTCTATTATTTGGTATCTTTTTCCAACATTAGTTTTTAGAACAAACATTCTTAATTAATTTACTTAAAGTATGTCTGAGAATTCAATCAGAAAAAGTCAACAGAGATATTTAAAACTATTTCTAAAAGGCTAATATAAACATTTTTTCCCAATATCGTCACGATGGATTTTTTTAAAGGAAAACTTAATTATTTTATATAATACAAACCAGAAAAACAGGACTGATATAATAATCTGACATACATTTATACTTTCCATTCACTCTTCATACTATTTTAGCTTTAAGATTAATTGTTCAGAATCTTATTTCACAGCCACTCAACTTTTATTGACTTCGATATTGACAGACTTGGTACAAGTTATAAAGCCTTATGTGGCGTGATATATAATTAAAATACTTTGTCTCATAACTTATATTAATGGGTGCATGGCAGAGAATGCTGATTTGCCTCTGAGAAGAACGTAAACCTCCACTAATGAATTTATTGTGGAAAAACCTATTAGGGCCATTAACCACCTTGTCTTTGCCTTCCATAGTCAAGTGCTAGCAGCTTAAATTTTTCAGAGTGTAAAGCCACTTGATCTGGATTAGATGAAACTTAAAAAAAAATACTAGTAAAAGGGCAATTTGGTTTCTAAATTATTGCGGTAAGGAAGACTCTCACTGCTGTTCCTAAATATTCAGACGTGAATTCCGTTGAATGGCACTGAGTTATATAAATAAATAAGTAGCAGGATATGGTGCGTTGCTTATAGGTCAAGATGCATACTCTGTTCTTATGCCCGAGGGTGATAAGGCTTTAGCAACTAATTTAGCTACCCAAACTGACAAGAGGATGCTATGTTAACCGGAAAGCAAATTTATTAATGTGTAGGAGAAAAATTCACTTTTGAGGAGAAAAGATACTCTGGTGCCTAGTCTGTCCCCCAGGCCAGATCAATAATGTTGCCGTTGCTTGGTGAGCACAGCATCTGATCAAGGATAGCTAGCTGAATGATATTTATGGCTACTGTTATCCATCTAGAAAAAGACCAGCACATCTATCTCCACAGTAACAATATCTTTGAGGCCCCTGGTTGGGACATTTTTCCCCTAGATAGTGCTGGAGACACTCTGACAAATTCTTGCTATTTGGAATCTCTGCTTATAGATACCATAAAGGTTGTTTTCTTTAATACAGTCTTCCATCAAAGGATGATTGAGCATCATCTAGAGGCATAGGTCAAAGCCAGAGTACTCATTCAAATGCCCACAGGGACCAGCTAGTCACAGAAAGAAGTGAGGTAAACGAGATGTGAGAGAAGTCAAGTGTTGGAAAATAACCAAACTTACTTTATTTTTCTTGAATATAGTGCGAACTGGTATGTATGATATTCTTAGAGATATTTGAAATTTTAAAATACAAAAAAAAAATCACAGAAATAGAAATGTTTCATTACTTGAGTTCTTTCTCATTTGTTACTTCTGGACTTATCATGGAGACATAAGATAATTACCATCAGATCATGTCAACCTACACCACAAGTCCGTCGACTAGGTGTACTCAGTGTCATATGCAAAATGTACTCAGTGTCATATGCAAAAATGGAGTTTACAGGGGCTCCTGGGTGGCTCAGTTGGTTAAGCGTCTGACCCCTCGGTCGCGGCTCAGGTCACGATCTCACAGTTTGTGACATCGGGCTCCGCGTGTCAGTGCAAAGCCTCTCTCTCTCTCTCTCTCTCTCTGGCCTCCCCCGCTTGTACTTTCTCTCAATAAATAAATAAACTTTAGGGGCGCCTGGGTGGCTCAGCTGGTTAAGCGTCCGACTTCGGCTCAAGTCATGATCTCACGGTCCGTGAGTTCGAGCCCTGCATCGGGCTCTGGGCTGACAGCTCAGAGCCTGGAGCCTGCTTCAGATTCTGTGTCTCCCTCTCTCTCTGACCCTCCCCTGCTTGCACTCTGTCTCTCTCTCTCTGTCTCAAAAATAAACACTAAAAAATTTTTTTAAATAAACTTTAAAAATTTTTTGAAAAATGGAGATTACAAACATTGGTGCTACTTAGCATGTATAGACTCTCTTTACACAACGCTTTGGGTCTGGAAATGTGTTCAGTTCTGGCATTCCAATTCCATTGTATTTAACTTTCAGTTATGATATTCAGTTCAATAGTGTTAGTGGGTAGCTCTTGTTTTCGTATTATCAGTCAGTCTCAAATTATAAAGGTAAACTTTCTAATGTTTAACTGTTACTTTATTTTCCTAAAGTTTAAAACCCAAAAACCTTTTCGGAATTCCATTTTCAAGCCCCCTAGCTTTGGTAATGTAGTTCTAGCCATGACTTTCATTTTAGGAAAGTGATTTCAGTGCAGGATAATGGGCCAGATTATTCTTTGCCAAATTAGTTTCTTAAAGACACAGTTTCACTTCAAGTGAGCAAATTGAATCATACGTTTGTGTAGCTGTTTGTGAATGCCTTTGTAGAGAACTATTCAAAATTGATAGGTTCTAACATCCACCCAAAAGGCCAAGACTTTAATCCACTTTTCATTGTTAGAGATTGAGTAGAGATTTTCTCTTGAATGACATAAAATTATCCAAAAATATCCTTTAGCCCTCAGCCACATAAGTCCATGTACTGCAACGGGCTACAACCGTATACATCTAACTTATAAAAAGAAGCCCTGGAATATCTGTATTTCATGCTACGGGGCATTATCCAGTTCATGGTGTTAATTACAAGCACATTCATGGTATATTGCATTTTAAATTCTTTGGCACAAAGCAATTCCTGGAAAATGATGTAATCAGGAGACCTCAATCCTAGGTTTCCTGGGGAATGATCCTTTCTTAAATTTAAGTTTTCACATTAACACTGTCCGTTGCAAGGGCTGAATCACACTGACTGACTTTGACCAAGTGCGTTGCCTTTTGCAAATTTCCCTAGACAAAGATCAGTCATTTGCTGAGTCCAATCACAGCCTGTCATCTTCTGACACATAAGCATTCTTGTCAATATCACCAATTCAATATAGCTGACGATGTGATATTATTCAAATCTGTGCTCTCATCATCTTCAATAGAAAATGCTGCAACCGATTTAACTTTTTTTTTTGGTACAACTTTTCTGTAACTGCTAAGACATAACTTCAATATTCAGGTCAACAGTACTTCCAGTAAGCTTTCAATTTACAAATGCTTGTCTCTGTGCAGAACCCACAATTTCTGCTGTATTCTATGATGCTCTTTCATAAACTTGCCATCCATAAAAGCTTTTGTTGTCTGGGTAATTTTTTCACTTAATATATAACCTCATTTATAGGAGTATCAGATATTTTATTCATAATCAAAAACAATCATTGACATTTCAATCCTATTCTCAGGTTAAGTTTTTCATTTCTCATCTTCTCCATGCACCAGTCCTAAATCTTATTATGATTTGTTTCATAATGGTTTCAGATGGTTTATTTCATATGTCACAGCCTCTTAAGTTGTGGTTCTTTCAATACAGATATCTTTTGTTTGCATGTTATATATGGAATAATATTCTTAAGTTAATCAAAGAAAGATGATATCTTCCACTATGCCTGAATCAAACATCTTCTCCCATATTTGGTGGAGGTAGGCATATAGAGAAGCAATTCTCTTCTAGAAGAAACAAGCACAAGTGGCAACTGAAAAGGGTTTCAACATTAGAGAAGCAATAGAGGGTGATGGTGATTGTGGCTAACAAGAGATCCAATGCTCCATCTAAGGTAAGAGCTGCTGCTGTTCCATATAAAAAAGGTGGCTAATTATTTTCATGCAGGAGGGCAGATCTAGTAATGCCAACATTTATTTTTTAAAGGAGAAGCTCACAATGATTGACTAAATTAAAAAAGGAAAGGAAAGGAAAGGAAAGGAAAGGAAAGGAAAGGAAAGGAAAGGAAAGAAAAGAAAAGAAAAGAAAAGAAAAGAAAAGAAAAGAAAAGAAAAGAAAAGAAAACTACAGGCCAATAGGCCAGACAGAATAGATCAGCAAGTGGAATCAGTCCCATAGGCAATCAGTATACAAACTCTGCATTGAAGTGTTAGATATTTTCATAGAATTTTACTTTTCGGAGACTATATCAATCACTGTGATTAGGATATTATATATTCCCCAACATCTCAAACCTTTGCAAAATAATTTATAGATATCAGTTCATAGTGTGAATCTCTTATTTTCATCATCCCAACAGGTTCTCTCTACTGGTAGGGATGTCGAGCGCATGGACCTGCATTCTCCGCATCCACCGTCATTTAGAGAATGTCATGTGATACGGTCTAGCCATAGTTCTGAGATTTATGAATGGGCACATGACCCAAGCCAGGCCAGTCAGAATCCTCCTTGGGTTTTTGTTTAAACGTTGATATACTCATTTTTCTTGGGGCTCACTACCAGAAAGTGCCATGACATCTAGAATTACTTAAGGTCATTTTTGGCACAACACAAAAAAAGAGTATAATTCAAAATTATGCCAATATGGAGAAACCTATCAGAGCCTAAAATCTGAAGAAGAGAGATAAATAAGTTGATCATAATATCATTTGAACTGTTGAAGCATGCCATCTCTAAAACCAGAATTTTCCTTGGTCTTCCTAGT
Source organism: Panthera uncia (assembly GCF_023721935.1). Lineage (NCBI taxonomy): Eukaryota > Metazoa > Chordata > Mammalia > Carnivora > Felidae > Panthera > Panthera uncia. Next base: position 70,823,585 of record NC_064818.1, on the reverse strand, counting down.
TACCTAAACTTCTTGTCATAGGCTGATTTAGTGTGGGTTCTGTAACGAGCGGAGTCTTTACTCCGTCTGACTAGCGTGGATAACTAGTATTACCCATTATGTCTGAGTTGTTTGGCAAGCTATATGATCCATATAGTCCTAAATTTTCTCTATTACAATATACTATACTTAATTACAATCTCTATTTAACATCAATTTTATGTACTAGATTTGGAAAACTTTATCTGTAAAGAACCAGATTGTCAATATTTTAGTCATTTTGGGCCAGAGGTACTCTGCCACAACTAAGTCAACTCTGTCTGTTAGTGCAAAATCATCCATAAACAATCCATAAACAAATGAACCTGGTTAGGTTACAATAAAACTTTATTAATGGCACTGAAATATGAATTTCATATAATTTCACATGTCATGAAACATTACTCTTCTGTTGATTCTTTTCAACCACTTAAAAAATAATTCTTCACTTGTGAGCCATATTTGGCCTGCAGGCTATGGACTGCTGACCTTGTCATAGATTATAACCTTCCTAAGGTGAGGAAAGAGTCCCATCATCATCGTGTCCCCAGCAGTAAGAGACAGTGCTTGCATAGAGCAGCCTATCACTAAATATTGAATGGGTAAATTAAAACTCAAGGAAGATCAAGATTGTGGAAAATCCAGTTTTCACACACAAAAAAATAGTTACACACTAGAAATCATTAAAGATTTAAGGAACCCAGGGGCGCCTGGGTGGCTCAGTCAGTTAAGCGGCCGACTTCGGCTCAGGTCATGATCTCATGGTCTGTGAGTTCGAGCCCCGCATTGGGCTCTGTGCTGACAGCTCAGAGCCTGCAGCCTGCTTCAGATTCTGTGTCTCCCTCTCTCTGCTCCTCCTCTGCTCACGCTCTCTCTCTCTCTGTCTCTCAAAGATGAATAAATGTTAAAAATTAAAAAATAAAAAAAACTAAAAAAAAAAAAAAAAAGATTTAAGGAACCCAAAGGAAGGTCATCACTTCTACCCAATTGTCAGGTCCCTCCTCTCCCCTTCTCAAATCTCTTTACAATCTCCCTCCTGAATTTCCCAGGAACCTCAACTTTTTCTTCTTCTGTTATGCAGGTCCATTTTTTTCTCTTTATAACTTTTACCCCTCAGCTTGCATATTGAAACCAAAGTATTCGGCTGAACAGAGGGATCTACTCTACAATACATGACTAACCTTCCAGTTCTATTAGTGAAATCCTCAACAGGTCATTGGTCTCAGGCAACACGCTTAAAAACGTACTTTTTTTTCACACATAAATTGGAGATGTATCACCTATTGAACCAACTCCATACGTTTTCTTTTTTTGTTGTTTGTAAGTTTATTTACTTATTTATTTTTGAGAGAGAGAGACAGAGAGAGAGAGCATGAAAGGGGTAGGGGGACAGAGAAAGGGAGAGAGAATTTCAAGCAGGCTCTGTGCTGTCAACGCAGAGCCTGAGGTGGGGCTCGAACCCACGAACCATGAGATCATGACCTGAGCCGAGATCAAGAATCAGACCTTAACCTACTGGGCCACCCAGGCACCCCTGAACTCCATACATTCTCTTAAAAGTTTCACATGAACTAGTAAACATATAGGATTCATAGGTTTTTTTTTTTAATTCTTAAAAAAAAATTAACACATGAGTAGATTTTAGTAGTTTTCACGATGATCAGTGTTTATAAGGAATGTGATCCTGCCTGCTTAACAAAATAGATCAAATCTGTTACAAAGGGGTGGTCATCGTAATGGAATTTCTTGTCCTAAAAGAAAAACAAACTGGACTTCACAGGCTTTCTAAGAAAAAAAATCAACTACAACCAGGATAATTTTCATACTATATTTTTTCTTAACTGAAAATCTTGTATGCAACAAATTTTGAACTATTAATGCATGAAAATAAAAAATGACAACATCTAAATTTTAATTGTGTAAAAAAAAATTAAAAACTCAGCCAGTCTAATCTCAAAAATATGAAAATTTACACTTTTAGAATGTCATGCCCTAGAAAAATGTGCATATTTCTAAACATCTTTTAAAATGATATTTGATTCTAGTGGAATCTTTTTCTCTTTCATTAAGCTAGAGGATAAACTTAGGATTAAACTGCCTCGGATTCTGTGTCTCCCTCTCTCTCCCCCCCCCTCCCCTGCTCACGCTCTGTCTCTGTCTCTCAAAAATAAATTAAAAAATGTTAAAAAAATTTTTTTTAAAGTTTTAGTCTTTCATACAATAATGAACAAATCTCTTTTCAAAATCACCTTTAATGTTTTGCATAGCTACTGTTGCTAAGATTCTTCCTTGTTTCTTTTTCTTGAAAAAGAATATTATGTTATGTAGCCTATGGGGCCCTCTTATCTGCTCTTAACTTCTGCTATCATAAGTACATAAAACTAAAAATCTACACAGACATATCTTGGTTTAAAATAAAGAATGGCACATGGAAGTGATTAGATTTTAAATTGCTTTCAGTATTTGCATTATTGTCCAAACCATAAATTCTCACAAATGTAGAGTTTGGGTTTCTAGTCCATACCCTCCAGTTAATCTGTCCATTTCTGCACTTGTCTGTTTACGAAGTATGAAGCTAAAATATAAAATAACTAATTCTAAACAAATGTGGTTCCATTATTTAAGAATAAGATGAAAATAACTGGTTGCTTTAATACTAAATAGAATTATAGTAGCTCTCACTGGTTATCTCTGTTTGGCTCTACAAAATCAAGTGTGGACCTAGGATGAATATTATTTCTCCTCCTCTATTACTGTAGTAAGTAATATCATTTTTCATAGCTGACATGGAGGAACTTTTCAAAAGAGATTTTACTCTCATCCTTTGTTTTTTCCCTTGAGGGGGTGGCATGGGGAAAAGAGCAACAGAGGAAGGAAGGAAACTAAACCAAGTCCAGCTGATTTTCCAAAAAAGATAATGTGTTCTCAGTACCTCTCAGTTGTAGCTCCTAACTGGTAAAAACCAAAGTTGTTCACAAGTCTAACTTCCCCGTTACACTGTGAGTTCTTCAAGGACAGGACCCTGTTTTACTCATCTTTTTTACCCCCAGTGCCTAGCACACATGATGCAAGAGAAGTAGGAAGAGTTTAGCAAGAGTGTTGAAAGAATTAATGAATGGGCAAAAGGCCAATGGTTAAGATTCTAATGGGTAGCCACGGCCATATGTCCCTTTAAAAGGTAAATAAAGACAATGTCTCATTAGCTAGGACTGTAGGGTAAGCTCCCCAAAAGAATAATAGTTATTGTTATTGATATAGAAAATAATTAGTGGAAGCCCCTCAAAACTTTGCATTCATCTACTGAGATCTGAAAGGTTGGGTTGGTTTATGATTGATCACAGGAGAGTAGGGATGAAAGAAACGTCATTGGATTAGAAACTAACAAAAATTTTGCATGTCAAAGACCATTTTAATCAATTGTTAGAATTTTCGTTCCTTTTGAATTCCTGTGTTGCTTATGACAATATTTTAGAATGAGGCAGGGTTGGAATCACTTTTTCACCAAGTAAAGAGCTGCTAGGAAAAATTGGTTTATCTTCTATATACTTTCTGGAGACAAAGGTGAGATTCTATTGAAAAGAAACAATACAGGAAAAGGCATAAATAACTAACTCATTCTCAGTATTCCTGGTCTCCATCCTGGTATTCAAGTAGATCTTTTGTTTTAAAATGAGCACTTTGGGACACACTGATGAGTTTGACATTGATCAGTATATGTCCTAAGATTTCCTTTGCACGAAAGAAATAGATGTCCCTGGGCAGTTTATGGAATCTGCTCATGTATTTGAATAACGCCTCCCATCGTTATTGCTTTACTTAGAATACTACCATTGATTATTACAGCCGCAACATCATACATTGCTCAAAGATTATACCTTCAAAAATAGAACCAAAAACTATGCTGCTTATGGTAAAGGCTGGTACATCTATTTCACCATTTAACATTTTTGGATCTCTTTGACAACATAGGACAAAAATTGAATGTGGAGTTACCAATAAAATCCTCCCAAGTTAATTTCTGACTGAACTCAGCCCAATTAAGTGCGCCAGCCAATGAGACCCCATAACCAAACACCACAATAAGTAAAAAAAAAAAACAAACAAAAAAAACATATCCTGACACTAATGTTGTCCATATCACACAGGCAGAAATCTGTTGCCCACAGAGTCAACAGAATGTAGGAAATTCATGTGTCAGAATGCAAGGAGACAAGCCAAATCTGGCTTTGATTATGCAGGACCTAAAGCTTTATCTGACTAATTCAAGGATACAATGTGTCCATCTTCTCAGGACGTGCCACTTTGAGTAAACCTGTCCTTAGGATGAAGACTTACCAATATTATAACAAAGTCTATAACTGTATGTGAATATTCATGTGAACTATAAACGGTTCTTACTCAGAGGTCCTCCACTAGGGCATAGGTTTCAGGACCTATGGCATAGGTTAGCAGTAGCCCTTAGAAATGGCCATGACTTGTCTACGGCCATACCACCCTGAACGCGCCCGATCTCGTCTGATCTCGGAAGCTAAGCAGGGTCGGGCCTGGTTAGTACTTGGATGGGAGAAATGGCCATGACTTGGCGATGTCCACTGCAGTTCTTGGCGTCAATCAACAGTGAGTACTTCCTCACATGGTCTTTCGCACTGATGAACATCATACCTGACATGGCTAGAGACAGTGCAGAGAGCTGCAAAGGGAGACACAGCTTACAGGGGGACAACTTACAAAAATGTCTTGGGAAAGACATGGTTCATTAAAAATCCAGGTACAATAAAACGATAGTATGGCCTCAGTTGTTGAACCATTTCCCAAGATATAATCTGGGGAAATGGGCACTTACAAACTGTAATTCTATCTAGATTCAGATATTAAGCCATTTTACTTCAAAATGTGTATCTTTTGTGTTTTTTTGGGGGGGGGACTGAAAACCAATTAAATTAATAAAAAAGGGGGGTATCAGACTAGTGAAACAACCCTGTAGGCTCTACCCAAGGCCCTACAGAAAGGTTTCAAACCTAAAGCCACAGAACATTTTGAGAGGCCATCAATGATCCATCAAATAAGAATCTAAGCACCCATATTCAGTGCTTACAAGGTACTCAGTTTTTACCATATTTTCATTCAATAAACACGAATTACTGCAGAATTATTTTACAGCCCACAAGAAAAATGTTGTTCCATGATATTAAATTTACCAGCACAGAGATGCTGTTTGGAATATCAAGCAGGTACTGAGTTCTGAATTTGTGCCAGAACATTACAAACACAAACCACAATTTCTTCGGCTTCACATTAAGAAATCAGACGGTGCCGAGGGAGAAAATGTGTATTCTTAAGGGACAATGCCCTCCAAATAAAGGAAGCCCTTGATACTATCTCAGAGTCAAGAAGTTCCAGAATTATGTCTGCAATTATGTCTATATAATTTACATTGATTTCAAGCTGTTTTCTGGGCTGCAAGGAGGAAGCCTGGTGGGAGTAGGAAACGGGTGGTTGGATAAAAAGGACTTGAACTTTCTGACAGGAATCGCAAGGAGAATCTCAGCCTTATTCCCATGGAGTCAAGTGTCAGTGCCTCGGTAGGAGGAGAGATCCAGAAGAGAATCATCAGGCTCAGGAATATGTCCTTTAGTGGCCAGGACAGTGTCCAGTGATTGTGTGTGTGTGTGTGTTTTCCCAAATAGAAAGGAGACCAGCAGGCTGCATCAGAACCAAATACTAGAGATTTACAAGGGGGGAAGAACCCACGTGACAGAGGTACATCAGTGTCACCCATACTTCCCCAATTTCCACAATAGCCTACAGAGGAGGGCAACCCAAAGGTGGAAAAAAGAATGATCTTTGGCTCTGAGCCACCGGCAACAAAACAGACCTTGATGCCTCAATTATAGTGACTTGCAACTGACAGATGACTAGATAGGACAGTTTCTGACTCAGAATCTGAGTGAATGAATCAGTTGGTCTGTGTTGGTATTAGACAGGCTGTGAACTAAGGGGTTATTTGAACTGCCTTCATGGTTACCTCCAGCAAATGGTCAGGCAGAAAGGATGCTGTAGATAACAAAGATTATCACAATGAAGAAGACTGCTGTTAAGACTCATGGGTTTTGCATCACTCCAGGCTCATGTGTCCCACATTAAAAATCAGAGTCTGTCCAGGGCCGCCTGGGTGGCTCAGTAGGTTAAGCATCCAACTTCAGCTCAGGTCATGATCTCAGGGTTTGTGAGTTCGAGCCCTGCCCACATCATGCACACTCTTGTAAGTAACAGTGCTTGTTTCAGATCCTCTGTCCCCCTCTTTCTCCGCTCCTCCCTCCCCCTCTTTCTGTCAAAAATAAACACTAAAAAATAAAATAAAATTAAATTAAATTAAATTAAAAATCAGAGTCTATCCAGTGAAGACAAGGGGATGGTGCCTCACCTGGCTTCAGCGGTCTCTGAGTAAACTCTTGAGAATTCACAACACAATCCTAAAGGCTGTTCTACCTGTTGTACCTACTTTTCAGTCATTTTATAATAGTGGGTTTTGTAGAGAACTGTGGAGTTACCAGGGTTGTTTTCCACCATGGATATTGAGGAATCCAACTTTGAAACACACAGTACAGTATCCATATATCTCTACACTTCTTTAGGCATTCTATACTTTCTCAAAATAACATTGCACACTTTTCAATGTAGAAGTTGTGTACATCTTTTGTAATATATCTGTATTTTCCAAAGTATTTGATGTTTTTTGATGCCATTGTATTTAGTATTGTTTAAAATTTAATTTTTTAAAGCTTATTTATTTTGAAAGAGAGAGACTATGAACAGGGGAGGGGCAAAGAGAGAGGGAGAGACAGAAAATCTGAAGCAGGCTCTGCACCATCAGCAGGGAGCTCGATGTGAAGCTCGAACTGATGAACTATGAAATCATGACCTGAGCAGAAACCAAGAGTTGGACGCTTAACTGCCTGAGCCACCCAGCCTTCCCTAAAATTTAATTTTAAATTGCTCATTGCTCTTATACAGAATACAATTAATTTTTGAATACTGCCTGTGTATCTTCATGCTAAATTCACTGGTTAGTTCTACTATACTTTTGGATGATTCCATAGAATTTTTTAAATACTCACTGATGTTGTCTTTGAATGAGGATTTTACAACTTTTTTCAAATTTAGATGTCTTTTGGGGTGCGTGGGTGACTCAGTTGGTTGAGCATCCAACTCTTGATTTTGGCTCAGGTCGTGATCTCACAGTCTGTGTGTTCAAGCCCCGCCTGGGGCTCTGTGCTGGCAGTGCGGACGGAGCCTGCTTGGGAATTTCTCTCTCCCTGTCTTCCTGCCCCTCCTCTGCTCACACACTTGTGCTCTCACTCTCTCTCTCAAAATAAATAAATATAGAAAAATTAGATGTCTTTTGTTTCTTTTTCTTGCCTTAATGCACTATCAAGAACCTCTAGTACACTGTTGAATGCAAACGGTGAAAGCAAACTTCCACACCCTGTTTCCAGTCTCAGGAGAATGGAGTTAGCATTTCACCTTTAAGTATGATGTGACCTGTAGGCTCTTTTGTAATGCCTTTTACCAAACTGAGGAGGCTGTTGTCTATTCGTAGTGTGTCAAGAGGTTTCATCATGATGGAGTATTGAACTTTGCCAAGTGTTTCTCTGCATGTGTTATGAGTTTTTCCCTTTATTCTATTAAGGGGTGTACTCCATTCGCTTGGTGTTCAAGTGTTAAATCAACCTTGTATTTGTGGAATAAACCCCACTTCACCATGATAAATTATCCTTTGTGTATATTACCAGCTTGTTAACAATTTTGTGTTATGTTCGTGAGAGTTATTGATCTATACTTTACTTTTCTTGTAATATTACTGTTAGGTATCTGGGTTATTCTAGCCTCATGAAAGAAAGTATGAAATATTCTCCCCTATTATACTTTATGAAAGTTTGTGTAGATTGGTTTTATTTCTTCCTCCAATGCTTGGTAGACCTCATAAATGAAGATATCTGGGGTGCTTGTTTTCTTGGTAGGAAGGTTTATGATTACAAATTCAATTTCTTTAATAGATACAGGCTATTTAGATGTTCAAGACGTGTATGTTTTGGTAATTTAGTTTTAAAGAAATGTGTCTATTTTCTGTCGCAAAATTGATTGGCATAAAGAAGTCTGTAACATTCACATTATTCTCATACTGTATACAAAATCTGTAGTGGTGTCTCATCATTCCAAACATTGGTAACTTGTGTTTCCTCTTTTTCTTGATTATATTTGCTGCAGTGCATCAATTCTATTCGTCTTTCAAAGTATCACTTTACAGGTTTGTAAAATATTATTGTATGGTATTTTCTAATTTGCTTTTTTTTTTTTTTTGCTTAAAAATGTATCATGGACATTTTCCAAACTGGTAATATAAATATTCCTCAATTTTTAATAGTTGTATAATATGCCCTTGATTCCAAATTTAAGTCATTTCCAAATTTTTCAAAACTATAAATGTTGCTGAATTCTCATTTACAAACGTTCACACAACCCATGCTTATAACTGGTAGTACCTGCTAGGTTATGAACCACAAATTAAAATGTTGAGGTTCCCTGAAAATATCGTAAGAGGATGCTTTTTTCTTCCTAATTTCACCAATACTGCTATAATCCTTTTTAAAAAAATTTTGCCAACTTCCTGAGTGAATTTATCTTGTTTTTATTTGCGTTTCTTTAATTATAAATGAGTTTAAGCATCTTTTTATATGAGTACCAGCCTTTGTATCTTTTTCTATTAATTATTGATATTCCTGGCCCATTTCTTTTTTTTATTAAATTTTCTAGGTTCTCTCTGCATTATTCATGTTAACCCCCCACTTATTACCTGTTGCAAATTCATCGTCCTGGTTTTGTGTGTTCATGTGTCTGTGCATTTGTGTGTGTGTTGGATGTTTTTTGTTACAAGTATCAGAAATAGATGAATGCTTATAAAGCACCTGGCATGGTGAATCGCAGGCATCCAGTGATAGAACTACTGTTACTAATCCCGTCATGTGAATGGTTGATGCCAGGAGCTTACCCCGTTGCTTGTCCTACTGAAGCCTGTTAGGAAGCTAAATGCTTCATTTTCTACACACTTCTGACTTATATCAGACTCCTCCCCCCACACCAGTCACAGAGAACGACTGCTTTCTTACTTCCACATTCTGCTAACCAGCTAACTATAAATCTTCTACAGGAAACTGAGTTTTAATTAATATAACCCAACTCACACTAAAACACTGATACCATTTTTCATGACAAGCATCAGAAAACAATTTAAATTCTTATGACTCATCCTTGAGAACAAAAATGTCCTCAGACAGTGGAACACAGGTGTAACAGGTGTCGGTCAGCCCTGCAGTCTCTGTCTCATGCTCCCCAGATGAGAAATCAGAACGTACTCGGGATAAGGAATGAAGAAATGTTGACGTAATTTGCTGTATTCCCTGTGTACCTTCTGCCACAGGAAAATATTTTAGTGGACTATCTTGCTCAGCTTGATCTGACAGGTCTCAATGACATAAACTGTTTGTGCAGCTGTTATTAGATAAGATGGGCATTTAAAAAAAAGAATCACAGGACGCATGTGAGCCCAGGTGAAAAGAGTGGTGGTTTCCATGAGGAATCAAGAGAGTGCGAGAGCTGACACTTAACTACACTTGGAAACAAGGCTTTTCAAATGAGAGACTCTAATTACTCCTGTATGCTCTACCAGTAAATCCTTTACCTAAGACTGATACCTTCCTTTGGCCCAGATTGATTAAGCCCAAACCAATTTTCTGTCATTGAGATGGTTCAGCTACTAGGAAATGTTGGAAGCTGGGTGAATATTAGCTTCACAATGATGTGTGTCCTTACATATTTTATCCCATCTTCAAGCAACCTCATCTACATTTTTTTTAAAGTTTCTTACATTAATTTGTTTTTGAGAAACACAGACAAAGCATGAGAGGGGGAAGGGGCAGAGAGGGAAGGAGACACAGAATCTGAAGCAGGCTCCAGGCTCCGAGCAAGCGGTCAGCACAGAGCCCAATGCGGGGCTCGAACCCAGGAACTGAGATCATGACCTGAGCCGAAGTCGGATGCTCAACCGACTGAGCCACCCAGGCGCCCGACCTCATCTAAATTTTTAACAAAAACAGTTCATTCAGTGACTCATTTATTCAACAAACGTCTTTTAACCACTCACTAAAATATTTTTTCCACTCTTGTATTTTTAGTACCTAGCACTGGCCCTGGCATAATCGTTGTTTAATAATCATTTATTTGACAAATAAAATAATAAATGAAATCAGGTGCTGTGCTAGGCAGGATGGGTATGTTTTCATCCCTACCTTTGTTGACAGCATTTGAAACAGTTGCCCATCCCTTTCTTCCTTAAAGTTCTGTTTCTAGGCACACTCTATGTCACACTCACCTGTTTCTGCTCCTACCTCTTGGGGAAATCCTCACTGTTCTTCCCCGACTCCTCCTCTACTTGCCCATTAACTTTTGGGAGTTCCTTCAGAGTCTGTCATAAGCCTTCTACTAAGTCTACTCCCTCTCCCCCGGTCATTTTATTCACCTCCAAGTCTTCAATTACTGCTTCTATGTGGACAACAAATCTTTATTTCCAATCTGTCTCTCTCTTGAGTGACAGATCATAGATCGAATTGTCTCTGGGTTTCTCCCCTTTGATCTTACAGGCACCTCATATTCATCTGCATCAAACTGGAGCTTATCCTTTCCTCTTCACCTTGCTTCAACATGCTTCTACCCCACAACAGCAGTCCCATGCAACCGAGTGTTCAAGCTAGAAAACTGGGAGTCATGTGTGAGTCCTCGGTCTTCTTTACTTCTTTCTACTTCGTTCTATGCAACCAATCATGAAGTCTTCTTAATTCTAGGGCTTAAATTTCCCCCAAATCTGTCTCCTCTTCCCCAATCTTCTTTACAATGATTTTGGTCCAAATTGCTCTCAATGTTGACCTCCTCCTACTACAATAGGGTCCAATCTCTCTGCCTTCAGTCTCGTGCCTCTTCAATTTCTTACCCATACTGTAGTAGGAAAGAATGATTCGATGTAAATATGGTCATATTCTTCTCCTTCTTGAAACTCCTTGTCCGTTGACCTCTAAGTAAATGCAAACAGCTGAAACAGCTTAATAATGCATTCCAAGATCTGGCCTATGCTGTTTCCGTACTATATGAGGTTCAGTTCCTTGAACACTCATGGTATCATTTCTTACCTCAGAGCTCTCACCCAGGTCCTTCCGTCTTCCTGAAACAGTCACCTCCCATCTCCACAACACCCTTCATCGTGCTAACTCATTCATTCCCTCCGTGCCTATTACCACAGTGCTCTTACAACTTGTGTCACACAATTTAACACATAATCTGCAATTTTTTTCTTCCCCATTAAAATAAGCTTTGTTAGCGCAGGGACAATATGTTTATTGAAATCCATCATCTTGCTGGCGTTAGCATCAGTCATATCCAGTACATCGTAGCCACTCAATAAATATCTGTTGACTAAATGAATGAAAAAAATGGCATTCAAACAAAAATAAAATAAAAAGAGGTTGGAGGAAACAGAGAGGCAAAATGATTAATTATAATTGAGCCAAAATTATGTGTCATGACATAGATATGTGTAAAAGTTAAACGAGAGGTGAAGGGCTGATTATTTTTGCCTGTATTGAGAAGGACCCAGAAAGGCTTTATTGAGAAAGTGACACCTGAAGCAAATCTTGAAGAATAAGTAGACATTCACAGTGCTTGGGATACAGAAGAGTACTTTTGCAGGTAATGCCCAACATTAATTCCACCTCCTCGTTGTAACAGCACTGCCATTTTCTTTTGGAGAACTAGCTTTCTCTTTCCTCAGTGGGCTGATCTCATTCCTTGGAACCCCCCCCCCCCCCCACCAGCCACCCCAGAGTGGCCTGGCCAATCAGAATCGTAGAGAGTGGTTCAGGTGCAGGCACCTAGTCCATGCGGGCCAACAAGAACCAGTTCAGAGACTTGTCAGGACTAGTAGAGAAGGAGCACTCTTTCTATGGGGATAGGCTAGACTGCTGATAAAACCCTGAAGCTGCTAGTAGCCATCTTTGCCACCATATTGGCAGAGTTCACCGGCAGATGAAGCTGCAAGAGTGGAAAAGGTGGATCTAGCGATGGAGAGAGAGTGTGGTCTAATTCCTTTGTTTAAGCCCTTGGACCTAGCTGTGCCGAAGGCTAGTATGTATTCCAGGACTTAACTACTTAAGCATGAGACAGCACATTCCTTCTTTGTTTTTTTAAGCTAGTTTGGGTTGGATATCTGATCTTTTATAAGTAAGAGTGTCCCGACTTACTCAACATTCAGTAATTAACTACTTGAACGTGTACAAAAGTAACAGGCAGAAAACACAAAACAAGGTTTCAGGTCAAAGGAATAAATGGCATTAAGTGAAGGAGGAAATTAAGTTTTAAACAGCTTAATTTAACTTCTCTTAAAAATGGGGGAACGTATATATATTCCTGTTCTCAGCAGCCCATAGATGCAGGATATTTCATGCCTCTTAAGGCACCTATCTGAAAGTTCCTTTTCCCCTGTCAAATTGTCATACATAATAATGATACATTATAAAGAAATTGTCCAGTTTTGTTCAAAGAAGGCTATGTATTTTGTTCATGTTCTGAACAAAAAGATTGAAGGCAGTGTTACAGAGCTCATTTATTATCTCTATTTTCAGCTATTACAATCAATCCTTAAACTAACCATTACGATGTCATTCCTCTTGACACGCACCAGGAAACAATTCCTATTCTTAATTTATAACCAAAAGATTTGCATAATCTGTACTATATTCAAACAGCATATATTATGACTAGAGCATTGCCAGCTTATGATGACATAGTTTCACTACCTTTCCTATATGATCAAATTACACATCTACTGAAGTAGATCTTCTCAACTTGTCTTGTGTAACTTTAATATCGTAACTTTTCTATACACACAAAACCTCATTTCTCTTTCCTAACATAGTTCAAACATGGTTCTGTTTTAGACAGTCTTATGCCTGGCACACCTTTCTTTTTCTTAATTGGAAATCCAAAATTTATATACTAAAGAATTTATGTAACAAAAAATATTAAAAGGGCCCGGTTGGCTTTTGTATCTCTGCAACTCAGGTTCTAAATTAACTTCAGCATTTGCTAAAATGCTCTAGTAGACAGAAGTTCATAGGCTTAATACTGGTGCTGAAAATTATACCTGGAGATCCCACTAACTTTAAACATCATGATCTCTATAATCTTAAGAAGGAAACTAAATGTAATATAAGGGAAAAATAGATATGCCTTACTTTAACTGTAGCCTTGCCTAAACTTCCTCTAGTCATAGTACCCTATGGCCTAAAATATCCCATACTGGGTATAGATGTTCTAACATCTATATGTTATATAGTGATATATATATATATATATATATATATATATATATATATGTATGTATAATAGTGAATAATAAATGAAAACTAAGAAAGTTTTTGGCATTTACAAATTAGCTTGATAAATGAGACCTCATGGATTCCCAGTTAAAATATTTAATTTGTTCCAGCGTATGTTAAAACAAAACTTTCAAAGATAGAAACTTATTATATAAAGCCTAATTAATAAAGGATTGATCATCTCACCCCTTCTCCATTTAATAGTCCAATTTTTGCCTGTTTTTACATTTTTACCTGGAAAAAAATAAAGCACATTCTGTGGTGGATTACTATAGACTGTAAGTTATCCATTAAAGCTCTATCCCCAATATCCAATATTCTTAAAATTACTGATTCCATCCAGTCAATAACTATAAATGAAATTGTTCTATCCCTTGCTTTGTGTAGAGATTACATGGGTGCTTCCATCGGTAAACACTTATCAAACTCCACTCAAAATCTGTGCATTTTATTGTATATGAATTACATCTCAAACGGTGACTTAAATTTAAAGAAAAAACAACTGCAAAAAAATAGGGAGAGCCTTGTTTCACACAGCAACAGTGTGCTTTTCACGTAAGCCAGAGAGGACTTTTTTCCTTTAAAAACAAAAACAAAAACATGTACTTTTACCGAAGTCATTATAAGCTGATTTATACTGCCTTGCATGAGCCCATTGTTGTATTTTAGGAACTTTGTGAGCCAGCTGTGAAGCTATTGTTATCTTGAAATTGGCCATGGTGGTAGCCTTTACAACACATTACAAATCAGGGCTCCTCCCACCCCTATCGTCTCAGAGAGCTGGTTTACTAGCACGTCACCGTATTTGATTTATATTAAAATAAAGATCTACTTTGCATGTCATGTTTAGAGTTATGGTCCATAAACAAAGCAAACTTCCCAAAAAATAGTTTTATAAAGATTATTTGTATTAACATAGACTATCAATCTCTCCTTGCCGGCTCCCCTTTACTGCTGCCAGGCAGTAACTTCAACTTTTTTGGCTGTTATTTTTTTTTATGTTTATTTATTTTTGAGAGACACGCAGAGAGAGAGCATGAGTAGAGGAGGAGCAGCGAGAGAGAGGGAGACACAGAATCTGAAACAGGCTCCAGGCTCTGAGCTGTCAGCACAGAGCCCAACGTGGGGCTCGAACCCACGAACCTTGAGATCATGACCTGAGCCAAAGTGACCCAGGCGGCCCTGTGGCTATTAATTTTTGAATTTGCTTTCATGTCACTAAATAACATGCTTTTTTTTTTTTTTTTTTCCAGTTTTGGCATTATCTGCTGATTTTCTACATGGAGGATATGAATTTAGTCTTTTTCCCATAAAACATCTACCATCATCACAAACACATTTCTTCCCACCTCTAGCCTTCCAACATTGTGTTATACTTTAGTTAGATCAATAGTCAATGTTTACACTGATATGATTATGAAAATATGTACAGACAAGCTGTGTAGGATTATGATTGGTATTACTCATCCTTCCTTGCACACCTTTTTGTTTTCTGTGGAGTTAGTAATATTCTTGTGATTTATTTTATTTACTGAGTTTTCTGTATACTTAGCACCGACCAAAACTCTACTCCAGTTGTTTAAAGTTCCTCTCAATATTTCCAACATGTAAGTATCGTAGAAATTCCACTTTGGAAACACCTCTCTAGAGGCTATTCTCATTCAGGTTGGTTGCTCTGCAGGCTGATGCACAGCTTTGATCCTGGGAGTTATCGTCTCCTTATCTATAAGATTCTCATTACCTCTCTTGTGAATTGGTAAACCAATTGTTGGATCAGTCATCCTAATCTTGTTGAGAAGTTCAAAGCATTCTGACTCCTGATCCCTTAGAGGTGACCTAGTTTTCACTTTGTAAGTTCACAGGATCTTACTTTTGTCTTTCATATTCTAAAATCTTGTGATGATGCCATTTGGACAGCAGGTCTATGCATTGATTCCATTAGGCTCTTAATGGGTTCTTTCAATCTAAAAACTCAGGTCCTTTAATTCTTGAAAAATTTCTCTGCTTTTTCTGTTCTCTTTCCAAACTCCTATTATTTAGATATTGAACAAAATGAACTGATTCTCAAAATTTACCTTCCTCTCCTAGTTTTCCTCTTTTTTTGTTTTTATGCTCTACTTTCTGGGACATCTCCTCAACTTTACCTTTTAGCTCTTTTATTTTAAAAATCTTCTGCTAACATTTTAAATTTCATTTATTTGCATCTTATAATGGCAAATATCTTCTCATATCTCAGGATATCAAGGATTTTTTTGAAGTTTTCACTTCCCCGCATACTGTCTTCCAAGTTGCTTTTCCCCCTATTTGTTTGGATACGTCCTCTTCTTGTTAAAGGCATATCTTGTGGATATTGATTGATTCCATTTAAGAATGAGGCTGTAAAATGTTTTAAAATTTCTGGACACATGTGTGGTACTTGTCAGCTGTGAATTTCACTCTAGAGTGATCTGGCTGGACTGTTTCATTGAAAACTTTCTTTCCTTAAGTCTTTTCTGTTGAGCTTCCTCAGAGAAGGATATTCCAGTCTTTTGCTTGGAGTGGTGTGGTTCTCAAACCTGAATGTATATCAGAATCACATAGGTGGCTTGTTAAAACACAGAATGCTGGGCCCCACCTATAGCTTTTCTGAGAGCCCTAAAATTTGCATTTCTAACACGTTCCTAGATAATACTGATGCTGCTAGTCCTGGGACCATCCTTGGAGAATATTGGCTGGCCCTTTTAAAGGATATAAATTTGATTGTCCAAAACAAGACCTAAGTTAAAGAGTTGGACTTACAACATTTAGAATGTAAGCTTTTCTTAATCTCTCTGTTTTCGGTAATTACACTCCATCCTCAACAGCGCCTGGTACTCTCTGTCCAGAGGCCTTCCGTTTTACAGTTTCCAGAAAATAAGCCTAAGATCTTTTGCCAGAGTTGGGGAGGGGCTGTTCCTAGCTGGAATGGCGAAGAGGATCTAAGGGTCTCAGTGTTTCTTAAATACACATTCAACCAACCAATCCCTTTTCTTTTCAGTTCTACCTTTACCTCCCTCCCCTTATAAAGGTACATAAGATTGCCAATTTCCAAGTGTTTTGAGAATTCTTGAGGGGAAAATCAAGACGGTTTTCACCTTTCTCTCGCCAGTGTTGGAAACTGGATCTACTTTCTCAAGTCTGCTAAGTCATTGGCTAAGTCATTTCCCACTCATCCATCTACTTCCAGCTTCCAAATTGTGTCACTACCAGCTCTTCTCCATCATTTTCTCTTTGCCCTTTTATGCTTTTAAAAGAAAATCATTAGGTTAAAGTTTGTGTTTAATCTGCTGCCTTTAACTGGAAGTTAGATAACTCTTTAGTATCCAATAAATGATATTCCCAGACTAATTGTATCTCAGGACACAGACGTAACAAAAGCAGATTGAACCATCCCCTAAAGTTCTGCCAGGCTGGTCAGTTCAGTTGTTGCCGACTTGGCAAAAGCTATAAACTATGTTTGCATGGGAAAATCTGCTTCACAGCTTCAGACTGCACCTCTCCCACAGCCAAATGTGTCATGGGTCTGGGATACAAGCCACACATAGAAATCCTGGTGTCTCAAAGCAAGACATCAACGTGATTGGACTAGAAGGTTCATCTTTGCATACAAAGAACAACACTAAAAACATTAATACCATGCTAAGGTACTCTCTCTGTTCCACATGGTCTTCTGCCCAAGAACAATTAAAATGACTCACTGAGCGTAATTATGCTAGCTCCTAAGGTCAGAATTATGCTAGCTCCTTTATACGCTCTGTCTCATAGAATCTTTACAACAACCCCACACAATAGGTATTATTTTACTCTTTTATTACCAGTTAGGTAACTGAATTCCAAAAGGGTTACGTAACTAACCCAAGGCCACATAGGACAGGGCAGAGCCAGAAGAGGAATGCAGGCCTGTCTAATTCAAAAGCTACCACATGACCATTTTGAAATTGAGTGAGTTAAAAGCAAATACAAATATTTACTTTGGACACAAAACCCAAGTGAATTTCGTAAGGCAACACAGTGTACTTGAATTTAAGTTTTTTACAGATTTGGAACACATCTTATTTTGTGTAGGTGTGACCTATACACCATCGGAGCAAAACTTCAAGAAATACTCATTAAATTGAATTGAAGACGGTTATAATATATTTAATAGCTCTATGCATAATACACAAGAACAGGTTCATTCAAGATTATTATAGTTATGTCTGGCAAGTCACTAGACAGACTTCTGCCAAGGGAAATCAAAAGGACAGATAACCCCTCAGAGAAGTAATACACAGAAGTAATAAAAGTAATATTACTTTTATTATTTACCAGTACTTACTTACCATTACTTTGCAATATCTTCTGTCTTTCTAAATAAAAAGATTCCAAACATTTGAACCAACAAGGTGGTTTTTCCAAAGGGTACTCTGAGGGTGGATAATTTTGCTTTAGTATATAAAGGTCACTCCAAAGTTTTATGTTCTTTGGGGAGTCCTCCAAATGAAGATTTTTACCAGAGAAGAGAGATTAAACTGGGGGTAATGATCACATTTTCCAATCTAAAAAGGGGACCAAACTTCTTTTATTATCCGTGAAAGTAATCCAGTAAAACAGATAAACAAGATAAGAGTGGGCAACAAGGGAAGTGAAAAATAAGAGAAAAAAATTTATTAAAATGTATTTGGCAGAAACTCAGAAAGACAGAGATGTTAACAATTGGGACAAAAGGAGATGAAGGAAAAAATTCTAACTTAGAACTGCCCATGAAATGTCTTTGTTATTGAACTACAGGACCCACTTGCCTGGGAGGGGGGGAAATCACTCAACTACATTATGTTTTCACTTTATTGCAGGCCAGAAGATGGGCCACAGAATCATAAAAAGTAAAATGCCATTAACTAATATTGAATTTTTCATTCAATTTAAAAGGACTTGCTAAGAAACTGAACACAAAATGTGCCACACAGGTAAGAAGGCAGCTTAGCCTGTTTTAGAGAGCACAAACATTTCATCGATGTGCTAGGCAGAGTAATGCCCCCTTCCAAAGACGTGCACATCCTGACCTCCAAAATCTATGAATATGATGAGTTACGTGGCAAAGAGAAACTGGCTGACCTCGAGATGGGGAGACAAGCCCGGACTGTCCAGGTGGGCCTCGTAATCACAAGGGTCCTTGTAAGTTGAAGAGAAGGGCAGAAGAGGGAAACCAGGGAGACTCAACGTGAGAAGGACGTGGCTTACTGGGCTGGCTGGAGTAAGGTGCAGGAAGGGGTCATGTGCCACAGAATGTAAGCGGCCCCCAGAAGCTAGAAAAGGCAAGCGTTCTATACATCCTACCCTAGAGCCTCCGAAGGAACGCAGCGTTGACATCTCGCTTTCAGTCCAGTGAGGCCCACGTCACACTTCTGACCTCCAGAACTGTAAGATAACAAATGTGTGTTGTTTTAAGCCACTAAATTTGTGGTAATTGTCACAGCAGCAGTGGGAAACTAATACATCTGATCAGCCAATGCATGTAAACTCATTGTGAGTCTTCCCTTATTCTTTAAAGCAAGCCAGTAGACCCTCAAGTTTTGCACAGCAAAAATAAAACGATCACTTTTTTGTTACAACAAAAATTGACTCTATTTTTCAGTTTCAAATAAATGTATTCCCAGTTAAACTCAATTAATGAGGTTTTATGAAAACAGAAATCAGAACTGAATTAAACATGTATTTGTAGCCTGTTTAGTACATCATCATCATTGCATAATATCGCTGTAGCGTAGCCAAATCTGCTTCTTTCTTCACTTGCAGAATGGAGTAACCAAACACCCTTCCCTAAGAAGAACTTCCTCCACTGGTTTATATGCAGTTCTTAATTCTTTAATTCTAGTCGTCTGTCATCAGCTATGTTTTTCTAGATTCTTCCTCCATTCCTTCTAAAGTGTTCCCATACTGGTGAGTATTCCCAACTTCCCTTTTAACAATATCAAGCTGTGAATGGGAATGGCCAATGGTAATTGGTTGTACTGAGAGCAAATTTGAATTGGGGGTGAGGGAAATCACCAGAACAAGAATTTGAGAAAGAAAGAATTGTAGGTACCTATTCAAAAGTTAATGTTAAGTAGGTTGTTTTTTATTTTGTTTCAAGTTTGTATTTCAATTCCAGTTAGTCAACATACAGTGTAACATTAGTTTCAGGAGAAGTACATTGTTCAAATCTTCGCATTCACCTCCTTTCACCAAGAGTACTGAAGATGATTAGGTTTCAAGCCAATCTATAAAACTTAATCAACCCGTTAAGTATGTGAAGTGCAAATTAATCATATGCATGAAGTCTTCCACACCTACTGGGTACCTGCAATGTGCAAGGCACTTTGATATGAATTCGAAATGCAAAGATAAATGAAAATTCTTGCCCTCATATAGTTCACAATCCAGAGGAGACTAATAATTATACCACTGCTAGATAGTACTATAATGTGCATTTAGCAAAGGTTCAGTGGGGCAGAGAGGGCATGCTTGATTTGCCTGATGGTATAAGGAGACACGTGGCAGAGAAAGAAACACTTGGGCAATATCTGAAAGGAATGAATATTCTTATTCCAATTACCTCCACTTGCTGGGAAGGAGGAAGCAGTGGCCACCATTGGAGAAGAGGCAGTTTAAACAGCCCTGGTACCTGGTTAACTTCTCCCTGCATCTACGAAAACAAAACAAAACAAAACAAAACAAAACAAAACAAAACATCTCTTTGTTGCATTTCTAAACCCAGGCTACGTTTTATGAATTGGGAAAGATAGCACTTATTAGAGAGCATTGAATTTAGGTAGTCCTGGGTTCAAATGTGCCTGGAAACTGTCACTGCATTATCTTGGTAATTTTCTCAGGCTTTCAACCTCTGGTTTCTTGGCTATAAAGCAATCACCGACATCACCATCTTCCAAGATAGTGGTGAAGAGCAGAGATGGTTTATATAAACCACCTAGCATGAGAGATCAAAAATGGAATTCTGAATTCGGATTCTAACGCCAATCCACACACAAGTCAAGTGTTCACGGATCAGGAAATTCACCGAACTCTTCAAGAATCTCTGCCAAGTTTAACCCAGGCCCCTCAGAAAATACAGCAAAATGCAACACAACTAAATCCATCTCCTATTTAACTGAAGAGTAAATCTAGCAGCTCTGAGTCTGAGTTGTTTTGTCACTTGACAACAACAATTCTCAGGAAGAAGTGTAAGTTCTGTAAGCAAAAAGACCGCATCTTCATCACCTTTGGTCCCATACTACAATTATCATGATCTCTTGTGTAGTAGGTGCTAATTTTTCACCTTAAAATGTAGTGATAGTCTGCATGCATGTAAACGATAGAGATTATACTTTCTTGGACATTGTAATTTTGAGCTAACAGCAGCGCCAAGAATGTATCTCTACTAAATGATTTATAATGTGAGACGAGGAAAATCACTCACACTAAATCCATTTATTTAAGAAATAAGCTATTTGAGTACATACTATGTGTCAGGCACTGTTCTGGGCACTGGGGAGACAGCAGTGAAAGACACAAAAATCTCTAACTTAATGAAGCATATGTATTCTAGTCTGGAAGACTGAATATGACAGAATTTATAACTAATAAGAATAATAGGATAAGCACTAAGAGAAAAAGCAGAAAGGAATGGCAGGTTATCGGGGAGACTACGTCAGGGTGGTAGCCATGTTGTGATGGCAAGAGCTCCCCAGATTCTATAAATATTTTGAAGACGGAAACAACAGGCCTGCTGGTGGACTGGTCATATGAAATGCTGTCAAATATTCAACAACTAGGACATTCTTGGAGTCAACAGAGATTCACCCCAATTTCCCTTCGTCAACAGAACTGTGCTACAAACGATTTCAATCACTTAACTCCTGAAACAACATGAATTCTGTAGATGTTCAATGACAAGGAGACAGGAATTTTAAAGTAAAGCTTGAAAGAAAACACATATCTGGTGATAAAGGTGATGGGCAGGTCAATTGCCAAAGATCTTAAACAGAATGACTGCACTTCATTTGGTGGTCCACCAATTCATGAGTGAATCTTTGAAGATTAAAGATCAACACTAAATAACAAACGTTAACAAACTCAGAAGTTATATAAACAATCAATTTAATTTTACACTAACTTTTCATGCGGTGTCACAGCACAAGTTTTATATTTTTTAATTCAAAAATAAAGAAGATGTCTTGATTAAATAAGTTAGGTTCTTTTAATGTTAGCAAAAGTAGAAATAGTAGTATTACTAAAATTTCACTATTACAGCCCTTAAACTTTATATTTTCTGTAGGATACATGTCATACTGGTTTGAAAATTAGTATCAAATACATATTTGAAAATTATATATGGAACAAATGAAAATTATAGATAGAGATTTAAAATCTATATCTACATAAATGGGGGAAGGAGGGAATAAAGGAAGGAAAGAAAGGAGAAAGGAAGAATCACTTGTTTATAAGGATTTGTCATTCCCAAATTTCCTCCATTTTTAGCTCATCTTGTTCAAGGCAGTACCAAAGAAATCCAGCAGATGGCACTCATACATTTTTCTAAATATGGTGCTGCATAAAACCAAGATTGCTTAAACATTGTATTTCAGATCAGAAAGAGCGAGTAAATCACAGTCAGAAGCAAGTGCATTTCAAAATTTTCTATTACCATGGAGAAATAATGCTTTTAAGCTATTCTAATGCACATTCATAGCTTGCAAGCAACTTACAATTTTCACTTCCTATTCTAGTAGCTGGTGGAAAGTAGGCATTCAAAGCCATTACTTGCCAATCAACAGCTTGATAATAGAAAGCTGTAAGTAAACACTTAGAGACCTACAAACTTTTTCCATGATGGGATATGGAATCATTATTTTCTTCGAGTTTCTTTTCAACGCTTTTATTGGTTGTTCTACAAAGATAGGTTCTGAAATTAGCAAACATTATTACTGCCAATTTTTAGCTAAGTAAACATAAGCTCAGAAAGAGTAAAAAATGAGAGGATAGAGTAAGAATCTATCAGCCAGGAAAGAATCAACAATAAATGAATCTAATTTCTTTAACTAGAGAATCAATAATTTATGTTCAAATTCTCAATTAATAAATATGGGTTACACGAACACGTTAATTAAGGAGCCATATTTTCACATACATTTATTGAACACTTCCTAAATGCCAACACTGTTCCAGGCTTTGAGAAGAAAAAATGACGTATAAGTAATACCCCTGCCCTCATGGAACTTGTGTTTCAGTGGTTAGAAACAGGAAAGAAAAAAAAAAGACAAGAAAGATATCAGAAATGACAAGTAGTATGAAGAGCATTAAACTTGAATGTGAACATGTGACTACTTTAGATCGACTGTTTAGGGGCGCCTGGGTGGCGCAGTCGGTTGAGCGTCCGACTTCAGCCAGGTCACGATCTCGCGGTCCGTGAGTTCGAGCCCCGCGTCAGGCTCTGGGCTGACGGCTCGGAGCCTGGAGCCTGTTTCCGATTCTGTGTCTCCCTCTCTCTCTGCCCCTCCCCCATTCATGCTCTGTCTCTCTCTGTCCCAAAAAATAAATAAAAAACGTTGAAAAAAAAAAAATTAAAAAAAAAAAAAAAAGATCGACTGTTTAAAGGAGGGCTTCTTTGAGGAGGTGACATTTTAGTTGACACCAGAATGACAGAGCAGAAAACCATAAAGAGATCAGGAGGAGGAGCATCCCAGGCAAGAGAAACAGTTCCTGAAATGATCCCAAGGCCAGAGTGAGCCTGGCCTATCTGGGAAGCAAAAAACCCAGTGTGTCTGGAGAGGAATGTTCAAGGAGGAGAGTGGCGTGATACGAGTTCTGAGAGGTTGCCAGGAGTTGGGATAGATGGATGGGAGAATAGAAGGGGAACAGAAAGAAATGAACAAGAGCGCTAATTTCAGGCTAATCAGAGATTCTTTAATATGTTGCTCTTTTTGGAAGTTTTTCTGTTAGTTCACAATCCTGCCTTAGCAAGTACTGAAACATGAATATAACACTTATTATTTGATATTTTAAGAAGATGCCATCCCTTAGGTTATCACCTTAAATTATCAATGACCACAGGGTAGCACTGAAAAAAATACATCTGTAGAAAGTATAATAAAGTGGGATGAATAGATATTAATTTCAAGCGATATCCGGGAGGTAAATTTTCAGTAATACTTGAATTGAGTCTGTTTTATACTGATTTGCCCTTTTCTATTCATGGAGTGTAAAAGATATTCTTAGCTAATGATTTAGATTCACAGATTCTGATCGATGTTTTCTGGTCCAAAAAGGTGTTTTAAGGGATTCTCAAATTTCTCTTATATTCTAATATTTACCTGTTGTGTAAGGTTTTATTATAAGCAAATTTTCAAAAGCAGTGTATTTTTAAGGCTGTTGGTACTGAAGCCCAAGCAATTAAAATGTAAATAAAGAGGCCCACTGCCCTCTGTGACCTCACACAAATCAGATTATCAATCAAAATCTCAGTTCCTCCTGCAAAAACTGGGATATATGTTTAGTTTCCAACTAGAATCTCAATAAAGAGATTTGATTTTATTGGATAAAATTATTTCTATAAATATAACATTGATATTTTACAAATTTTAATTGGCAATAGATTCTAGAGCTGACATTGCACTGACCTCAGGATTACTCCCATGTCACCCATTCCCAACCAGAAGCTTTCTTGTGTAAAGTCCACAAAAACTGTCAACAACCACACCATGTAATGGTGGTTTGAATTTGCAAATACTTTCTCTCAGCAATCACAAAGCCATATCCAGAAATATTCATTAGTAATTATATTTGCATCTATTAAATGTAGATTAAGAGGATTTTATTTTAACAAGATTTTATTTACCAACTAATTAAAATGACAATTTATTACAAGTATGAAAATAATTAACTTAGAATTAATAGAGTAGTATAGCTTTTCTGGTTGTAATAGAGGAATAAAATCATTTCTCTCCCACTCTGTGGGCCTTGTTTTGCACAGCTACTTATACCAGTCATTGTTATTAATTTCACATTTTTACTTACTCTTTATTTTCCTAGACATTTGAATTCTGGTGCTGTCAATTTCATAAAGGTCTTTTAAAGATAAATGTGCTATGTATCAAAAGCAGTTGTTTAAATAAGCTTTCAGTTCTGACAGCTTTGCTCTTGATACTTTTCACAGCAGCAGCAAGGAGAGAGCATTTTACCGTCAGTCATGGCTTTCTTTGTAATGCTTCCCTTTTCTTCCTCCAATCAAAGTAAGTATGTCCTTACAACTAGCATTACCCTGCAAAATGTTTCCTCATGTTTAATGAACATGACCCTCAGTATAATGAACAACAACAAATAAACAAATGAAATCCCGAGACTCCCTTTTAGAACAGGGAGAATTATTACATTATTTCCTTCATACATCAGTCAGTGTCATCTCCATATTATTTGGTCAAATGTCAGTAAATGAACTTAAAAAAAAAAGTTTCTTTGCCGGCAGGATAATTAGATCATTAGTTGGCCAAGCAGAAATTTACTTAACTTGAAAATATAATGTTTAGAAAGCACAAATGCAAGTAACTATACACTCCTACCTCTGACATTTTCAAATACAACTTCATCTTCCCCATTCTTCCATCAAAAAAAAAATCTGTTGTCTTAAGATAAAAGGGCCACAAAACTCCAAGACTTAATCCCTGCTTCAGGCTAATGACAAAAAAAATTTTTCATTTTTTTAGTTCACATCCTGAAAAAAATTCCCTTGACAGAAAATGCTCTGAACTAGACTCCGAAAGGCAAATGCATTTGCTTCATTTCAGTTTTTCAGGATGACAAAGGAGAGAAGAGTCATGAAGAAACACAGAAGTTGACCTCAACAAAATCTGTTTCAAATATTAATATATTTTTTAGAATGTTGGACAACTCCAAATTTCAAATGTTATGCTAGAAATAAATATTTGAATGACAGAACACCTTACCCTTGTACACCCAGGATTAAAAATCATATCATATTTATTTCTAATCATGTCACCGCACTGCTACTGTTTTCTGGGCTGCAAATAAATGACTTATTCATAATAATGTGACACAGTTATGTATGATTGATTGGTATGAAATAGAAAGGGACTTTGTCCTCCGTGTAAGCTTAGAACAGGGCCTGTTCAGTGCCCGCTATCCGTCCATCTGCAACCAGCCAGCTGAATTACCCTTCTGGTAAGAGACTCAGTAGATTTTCTCACAGTATAATATCCACTCTACAATAAATTACCAATCCCAATTGCCTCTGTTTTAAGACATTTCTAGATTGCAGTTCATCATAATTCTATGACTTGAACCTTATTTAGGACTTTTAACCATCTCATCATAGTTTTTCAAGGTTCAAGGAGAAAAAGACAAGCAGACAAAGTACTCCTCAATTTTTGTTTCTCTTATAAGAGAAAACACTGCTATTGATAAAACAATGAGTAGTATAGAAATCTTCTTGACTCTCCATACCTTAAAGCTTTTCCTTTTCTTTGATTTTTTTCCTTCCGTTTCAATAATTAGGCCAGGGAAGGAAGAAAGGAATTTCTAGTCTAGTGGTCACGCTCCACATACTATAATTTTGTTGCCGTTTTTCCCCTAGCCAAATAGTGCCATTAATCAGCAGGAAAAATATGCAGCAAAGTATCTATACATCCTCGTATTATCCCCAACAGAGAGCTGAGAATGAAAAAGTTGCTTCTGGAAGAACTTCTGTCACAGTAAAGAACTATGGTGGCGTGCCCAGAACCTTGGAGCAGGATCACTGTTACTCTGGGTTAATTTGAGCTTTGGTTATACATCAGTACAAGGAAAATTTAGTGAATTCACTTAACGAATGAGCATTCATTTAAAAACTGCCTTTCTGTATAGCCAAAGTCTTGCTTCCAGAATAATTAAAGTCAGTCTGAGACACATGTTTACCCAGAAATTTCAGTTATTTATCCTACTTACGAGGTTTATGAATACTAACTCTTAAAAAAACTAAAAACTGACCAAATCTACTACTGATATTTTACTTTGACAGTACAGTTCAGTTTAGTACACTGTGATTTCTATTGATTGTTGTATTTCCTTTGTTTGGTAAAACTCTTCCTTTGATTACATTGATTCTAGAAGTCCCAGTTATTTTGTCTGGAATCACATGGGTAGTGCTTTGAATTATTCTAACATGTAACACTAAAATATTCATTTGATTGTTTGAAAATTACCTTAAATCTTAAAATATGCATTTTAAGCATTCTGAAATAATGAAAATACTGCATCTTCCATTTTTTCTCAGATTCAGTTCATATGAATCCTGATTCCATTAGTGAATATTTAATCTTGACATTCTGGATGATACACATATGAAAAGATAGTTGTATCAGTAAGAGTTCTGCGTATATGTCATTGCATGTTAGTTATGCAAATAAGTGGCATATCTGTAGTTTACATTAATATTTAGCTACAAAACCAATAACGAACAACAATTATTGGTAAGTGTAAGAGGCTTTATGTGTAAGCTCAATCTGCATATTAATAATAGAATACACATTTAATAAGTAGATATTCATGAGACTTAGAATTTAGATAGATAAATGGACTAAAATAAGACAAAACTGAAGTCACGACTAATCCCAATAACCATTTTCCGCTTTATATTTGCATATAAAATAGGAAGCAACTCCCTGGTACCATTAATTTTTTTCTTCTTAAGCAAAAATAATTTACTATCAACTATTTAAGGAATCAAAATAAGAAATCACTTCTGAAAATGCAAATTACTTAAACAGATGGCAACTGCTACACATCTCAAAGGAGAATTTTAACTTTACTAATTAAAAAAAATAAGAGTACAAAACAACATACACAGAAAACTATACCAAAATAGGACTTGCCCTGAAACTAGCCCACCTCACTGTCGGTAGATAGAAGACATCTGTAAACATCTCATATTTGATGTTAAACTAATTCAACTACAGCCGCAAAAGAAAACATGATTCTAACATTTGCACTCCGAACTTTGCAATATATCCCCAAATAGGTTTTGTTCCCCTCCCTGATTCACCACAGTTTAGGGCATCATTGGGCAATTTCCATCCACTTTTTTTTAGAAACTAGTGAAAAATACACCTTCCTAGGCAGGATTGCTAACTGTAGGAAGCTATGTGTTGCTGCAAATTTGGTGGAAATACCACGTTTGATCCAAACGTGAGTTTTAGTTGCGATGTTTCAGTCCACCAGCGAAATGAATCCTGATGCCCATAAGGAGATCATGCACCTCCCCAGGTGGATGACTTACTTCATTCTAACCAACACCGGCACTGGGAAGAGGACAGCAGGCACAAAACGCTGGGAAATGGCCGCGGGAGCCCCAGACTTAACTCTACAAAAATATCTAGAGAAAAGGGGAGAAAACTGGCTTTTGCAGATGAAAGGCCTCAGAAGACTTCTGTCAACAGACATTTTAAAGATTAGAGAAGGATTAAAATGAAAGTGAGCATCTTTGTTAGGGGAAATGGCACCGACAAAATGGGATCAATAATCTGATCGTTTCTCCCCACCGGTGTTTGACCAGACCCGAGGTAAACTGCAATAAAGAATGAACATCACAAAGTACAGATCAGCTTAAGGGTCAGGAGAGATAAGAAGCGGAGAGCACAATATCCACCTGTCCCTTTTTCTTCCTTTAGAAACAAAATCAAATCCCATAAGAAGCTTTAAAGTTCCAGCAAGTAACAAGACATTACATTTTAAAAACGCTAATATGCCAATTCTAGATATCAACAACTTTGAACATTCAGAACCTCACGTTTTCCACAAAAATCTGTTATAATGGGCACTGTTTGTGTATCCGTCACAGGACTTGATTTTAAGGTGCTTTGATCAAACCTTGGATAGCTTTGGTCAATTCTCCACAAGTTATTTGTTTTCCCGAAGATCTTTCTGTGCCAATGTCTGAAAAGAAAAATATGATAATTTTTCATGAGGAAAAATGAAATTCTTATTGAAGGAATTCCATAAAGTTCATGTAAATTTAGCACAACAATAAATGAGCTTTTCTCAATTTTATTTTTGAAAATTTTCATAAAAAATTTAAATCTTAACATAAGCTATTGGAACACTTTTAAAAGAAATGTTTACAGAAAATAAATATGAAACAAAATGTAATGTAATAAATTAAAATGACATTTTAACATATTCTAAAGCTAGCTATATATGTCTTCCATTAAAATAGAGCATGGCAAATACTGCATTCATTTTATAAACAACCAAAGAGGTTAAAAGCAATTTAAAGTGCTCCCACACAATCCGAAAATAAGTTTCCAATAATTGAATCCAAAGTTCTTGAGATCATAAAAATCTGTAATAAAAAAGTTTTAAGATCAAATATAATAAAAGTATAATTTGTGCCTATCAAAAACAAAAAGCTTTTAAGCATTATGATAGTTAAAATCCTTCAGTGCATTAATCCTCTAACAACTGTTTCAGTCAAGGGAATGTTGTGAGGTCAGGTTTGAATTTTTTTGAAACTTAGTTTGAAATTGTATGTATTCGCTTTGAAGAGAACTTGCTTTATGTAGCACCTAACTCTCCAGGAACTCAAAAGACTTCACTGACTTAGATCCTGACTTTAGCCTGGTTCGTTGGTGCAGTTTTAATTTTTGTATCTAGTGAAAATCCATGTGAAGGGCAAACCACTAGATTGACGATATGTCTCCCGGCAAGCCCATTCTCGCCAATGGGTACAATAATACTGGACAGACGTTAAAGAATCACTTGGTGGCTTACCAACTCCAGAAATTCTATTTCTGTTTGGAGAGCTTCATAAGCACTTTGCATGTCGTCTTCCTTACAAAGTTCTAATTCTTTCTTAAGTCTGTTTTAAAGGAAAAATTCACTCTATGAGTTCAGCAATAAACTTTTACAGCAAGTTTTGGTTATATGGATAGTGGCATATTTGAGTTTAACACTAAAGAGTTTGGAAAGAAATTTTAATTCTCTAAAGACTATATAAAATTTGCAGAAGAAAAAAAAGCTTCCATAAAGAAAAAGGCAGACTAAATGCATAATAGGCAATTTTAGTTAGTTAAAAGAGCATCGCAGTTTAGTGGGAAAAATATAGTACTGTCTGAAGAGCTCTGTATTAGTCCTGGCCACTAACAAACTGAATAACTTGGCTAACTCATTTCGCCTCTCCGAACCTAACCTGAAAAATTTTAATTACAGAAAAAATTACTCTGAGATTTCTTCTTGCACTAAAATTAAACATTAACTTTATAGTACACATATGTAATTAGAATATATTTTAATTTTAGAGTAAGAAAGCAATACTTCTTTCTTCCAGTTAAGTCTTTAATCCTTAGAATATTCTGAAATTAAAAAAATATTTTATGTCTGTATTTCATGTAAAAAATAGTGAAAAGTCTTCTATTTCTAGCATTACAGACTTCCAAAAAGAAAAACATAAGCAAAAGCCATGAATGGCAGTTGGAGAGGTAGAGAGCAAGGGCAGCCGGGCAGGTGAGGCCAACCTAAGGGCGGATACCAAGAGCAATCCTGATCTCACAAACCTAAGCCAGTTGGGCCAGCCCCAAGGTGCAGAGAATAGATCAGCTCGAACCTCTGCTGAGCTCCAACCCTTAAGGAAAGTCTGAAGGGGTCCTAGGCCAGTGGCATTCCCTGTACGCTAGGAGAAGCAAAAGAAAATCCCCTTGGAAGGAAAGTTGAACATATTTAGACCTATAGGCCTCCCACAGATTAAGAGGAAACCATGAGCTCAAAATCAGAGATCACCCAGCGTCCAAGAAGGCAAGTAAAAGTTAGAAGACACAATAAATAATAGAGTATATCCATAATATATGAAGAAGTACAAGTCAATAAGAAAAAGACAACACAATGGAAAATGGGCATACAAGCGCGCACACACACACACACACACACACCCATACACACACCTCTACCAGATTATCCACAACATGTGCTCAACTTTGTTAGTTATCAAAGAAACAGAAAAGAAAAACACAATGAAATGCTCGACACACATCAGAATAGCTAAAATGTAAAACAAGCAACAAGTATTGACAAAGATTATGACCATATGCCATAGGGGCTGCTTCTTCATATTTGGTTGCAGAATGAAGATGAGGAGAAGTGTGGCTAACTCCCAATGAACATGTAGTGTGATTGAGAAATAAACACTCACTGCACATCACTGAGATTTAAGGGTTGTTTGCTTCTGAAGCATAATTTAGTCTAGGCCGTTGGGGGTGGGGTGGGGGGCGGAATTAGAAAGTCTGGAGAAACTGAACATTGATGGCCACTAACACTCAAAAAACAAGAGGCACAAGGCCTTCTGATGGAAAAACATTCCATCTATGCTATAGCTTTGCCAAAAAATTTCAACCTAAATTTGCTCAAGCTTTTAGATCCAATTACCAATTTCCAAAAAATATATTAGGTCAAACAAATATATTTAACCATACAATGGGAACATAATCAACTACATCCAAATTGTGGGAAACTCTACAGGATAAAAAATGTAATTTCCTTAGGGTGCCTGGGTGGCTCAGTCGGATAAGCATATGACTTCAGCTCAGGTCATGATCTCACAGCTCATGGGTTCAAGCCCCACATCAGGCTCTGACATCTCAGAGCCTGGAGCCTGCTTCAGATTCTGTGTCTGCCTCTCTCTCTGACCCTCCCCCACCCATGCTCTGTCTCTATCTCTCAAAAATAAATAAATGTTGAAAAATGTGTTTAAATCTTAATTTCCTCAACAAATAAATTACAAGTTTAAAAAATAAAAGAAAATAGGGGAGCTTCAAGATTAAAAGAGATTTAAAAGACATCAGGTCACTGTCATATGTAGACCTTATCTGGAACATAATACAGACAAACAAAAAACTGACACCTATAAATTGTAAGTGTGAATACTGACTAGATATTTGATATCAGTTAATTATTATTTGTTCAATTGCTATTAATTATTTTATGTGTAATAATGGACTCCATGGTTTTTAAAAGTTATTTCTTAAGAGACATACTAAGATAAATATATAATAATGATATGATGTATATGATTTGCTTCAAGTAATACAGAAGAAAAACAAGTGGAGACATAGATGAAACATGACTGGCCATAAATTGATAACTGTTAAAGTTGAGTGATCAGTGCATAAGATTCATTATATTTTTCTTTTTTACCTTTGTAGGTGCTTTAAATCTTCTAAAATAATTCTCTTAAGAAACAGAGCTTAGCAAAGATAGCAGTCATAAAGTCAAAATACAAAAATCTGTTATATTTCCGTGCACCAGCAATAAACAATTAGAACATGTCACTTAAATTAAAACCACCATTTTCAACAGCGTCCAACACTGCAAGGTACCTAAAATTAAAACTTACCAATGATGTGCAAGATCGACAAACAGAAAATTCTAAAGTTTTATTAAAATATATTAGAAAAACAAATTGAGGTATCCTAAGTTCATAGACAGGAAGTCTCAGTTTAATAAAGACATAAAGTCTCTCAAAAGTAACTATGATAGTAAGTACAACTGTAGCCAAAATCACCACAGATTTTCATGGATATGATAAGTTGATTCAGAACTGTATATAAGGACACCTGGGCTGGGTGGCTCAGTCTGTTAAATGTCCTACTCTTTTTTTTTTAAGTTTTTTATTTATTTTGAGAGAAAATGGGCAAGCAGGGGAGGGAGGGAGGGAGGGAGGGGGAGAGAGAGAGAGAGAGAGAGAGAGAGGAAATCCCACACAAGGCAAGGCTTGATCTCAGGAGCTGCGATCATCATGACCCGAGCCAATGGGACACTTAATCGAATGAACCACCTAGGAGCCCCGTTGCATCCTACTCTTGATTTCAGCTCAGGTCATGATCTCAAGGTTCCTGGGGAGAAGCCCTATGTCAGGCCCCACACTCTCAGCACAGAGCCTGGTTGGAATTCTTTGTCTTTCTCTCTCTTTACCCCTCTCCCGCTCACACATGCACACTCTCTCAAAATAAATAATAAAATAAAAACATTTAAAAAAAGAAATGTACATAAAAAGTAAACAGCCAAGTATAGCCAACATGCTCCTGATGAAGACCAAAAGAGACAAAGGGGGTGTCATACCTTGTATCATGACTCCTTATCAAGTAATCAAATAGTTAAAATGGAATAGTATGCATTTAGTAGTAATTAACACAGTCTTACGCAGAAATCAACAAAGTGACCAACGAAACAGAAGAGAAAGTATAATATGAAATATATCCACGTTATTTTATTATTTTTAATAAAAGATGTGACACTGTAGATCACTAGAGGAAGAAGAAACCATTCAATAAATGTTGCTGGGACAAGTGGTTATCTGTGTGCAAAAAAAATAAAAATGGATCTTGTTATACACATAAAATCAATTTCATATAAACTAAACACTTAAATGTGAAAGGCAAACCTTACAAATTGTTAGAAAAAATATAGGACAATATCCTTGCGATCTTAGATGGGGGAAGAGTTCTAGAACAAGACACAAAAATGCTAACTGCAACAAAAAATGACTGATAATTTAAACCACAGCAAAAGTAGGAACTCCAGTAAAGCACAACAATATAAAGAACTCCAAAACACAAAGCAAAAACAAAAAGCTTCATAAGTTGGGAGAAGATATCTTCAATGTGTAATAGACAAAATCCAAAACTATTAAAAAATATAAAAATAAAAAACTTCTAGAAACCAGTAAAAGACAAATACTCAAAAACCCAGTAGCAAAATAAGTATGGAACATTTTACAGAAAAGAAAACACATGGTCTATTAACATGAAAAGAAGCTCAATCACATAGATGGTAGGGCAATGCAGATCAAGACCACAAAATACCATCTTACGTCCCCTGAGATTGGCAAAAGTTAGTAAGTCTGAAAATACTGAAGAAGTTGGAGATCAGTGGGAAATTTTATCATGTGCTAATGGAAATATAAATGAGTTTAATCACTTTGGAAAAATAGTTTGTTGTTATCATGTAAAGTTCAACATTCGTGTGCCTTATATGCAGCAGTTCTGCCAGGAGTAAAACTTTAACTCTTATGCGTGTACACCAGGATGATCACCTGAGCACTGCCAGTGAAAACAAAAACTGGAAGCAACCCAAATGTGCACTGAAAAGAGAAAAGAGTGGCGCCTGGGTGGCTCAGTCAGTTAAGCGTCTGACTTCGGCTGTCATGGTCTTGAGTTTGTGAGTCTGAGCCCCGCATCAGGCTCTGTGTTGACAGCTCGGAGCCTGGAGCCTGCTTCGGATTCTGTGTCTCCTTCTCTCTCTGCCCCTCCCCCACTTGTGCTCTGTCTCTCTCTACCAAAAATAAACAAAATATTAAAAAACAAAAAAAAGAGAAAAGAAAGTTGTGATATATTCACATATCTACACTCAACAACATAGGTGAGTTTTAGAAACTAAGTTGAATAAAAACAGTATCATATCATTTTTACATAACTCAAATTAAACAAAAATAAACAATATGCAGACATATATATAAATGTATGGCATACATTTAAATAAATCATAAGGTAACAAAGAAAATTATATATAAGAAAATGGACTAAATGCCATATCACACGCACACACACACACACACACACACACACACACACACAAGGAAATGAAACACAGTGTAGGACAGCAATTACATGTGGAGTAAGGAAGGGTATGGAATAAAGGAGGAACCATGGCTAAATGCAAGGTCTAGTTTAGTTCACAGGCGCCTATTATATTATTATACTTCAGAACTTACACATAGTTAGGGAAGAAAAACATAATTGTAGGGATGGAAAAGGAAACAATACCCTATATATGTGAAGTTCAATGTGTTCTGTGAACTTCTATGAATTTAATAGTAAATAGGAATCCTGAAGGAATGCTTACATAGGAAAGATAGAGCAAGTTATTAATTTTTGAGCATTAGATGTTTACACAAGCATAAAAGCCTTATAATCAATATTTTTAAAAAGTGGAAAACTGAATGGAGAGTTACAATGTACTGTGGAGGCTGCTCTAAAATGTACTTCAGACCTCATTTGAATATATTTATCTTTTCAACTAAAATAGTAGAGATCTTTCTTCCCATCATACCATCCATACCTGCTCCTCCCTCTTTTCAGTTCAAACGGACCGCAGGTTGCCTAAGACTGTTTATGCCCATCAGCACTGGGCAGTGACCACTTTCCCTTTCAGTTAGCTAACAATAAAAAATGAGAGACTACTGAAATTAAGGAGGGCAGTTAGAGCAAATTATAGGAAGTATTTCACTATTCAGCATATAATCAAGCTGTAGAATTTAGATCTGTACTTGAAGAAAAAATTGCTGTTGCTAGCTTTAAAAGAGGCTAGATAATAATGGTATGAATATTAATACATTTGCAGCTAGCCAAAGCCATATAATGGTAAGCAGATCTCATGCTTCAGTGCATAGACTGATTGCCTATAGGAGTCAAGAAGGACTTCCTTCACCTGCTGCACAATAACTAAGGGCAGTTTGCTTTGGTTATTGTCAGCTTTCTCTGAATCATCAAATAATGACAAGGATGGGCCAATATTGCTAGTTAGCTTTGCAAAACTTATGTTCCATGTATTTTTATGATTTCCTGCGCCATTCCAATTTATTTGTTACTTCTGAGTGCTAAAGAAAAGCCTTTACTGGAAGAACACTCTTTTAAGCTATAGGACTGTACACAAGTACTATTTAAGTGGAAAGAAGGAAAAACTTCACCCAAAGTCCTAGTACACAAACTCAAACGACACTAAAATTTAGGTATATTCGTCACGGTCTTTTGTTTCCCTATAAAAGGGACTATGTACACTTACTTCCTAGTTTTTTCTTTTGCTCAATGTTATTACTTACATTTCCCCCAGTTAATTACACATGCCAGTTCATACCATATAAGAAAAATATGTAGCGATCCAAGTGGCTACATCAGAGTTAACTTAATCATTCATTTATAAGTTGTTTTCTACGTTTTTCTACTATAAATAACATTTCTATGCACACCTTTGTACATAAAGTTTCTTCTGTACTTAGAATTGTTTTCCTTAAGACAGAGCTCAGAGGTGGACTCTTAGATTAAATGGCATAGATATTTTTAAGTGCTTACAATGATTGATTTTATGTACATAAAATTGCATTCCAAACATATGCAATGAATACTGCCACAGCAATGTATTATCTCCATACCATACTCTTGTCAATTTTGGTATGGTCATTTAAGAATGGCTTTCAAAATTTGATAGGAAAATTGTATTTACTGGTTTCAATTTGCATTTAATTGGTAAGCAGTATAACTGCATTACTTTTTGACTTATTTGCCCTGTTATCCCTACTAACTTGTATAGTGTATGATACAAAGTATGCATTCTATGCATGTTTGTTGGATAAATACATGAATAAAACTATCGACTTTAGTGTTTTCTGACTGATTTTTCATCAGCTGATTATTTGGTAAGCTGTTATCTGTTGTTTGTCATAATGACTATAAATTTCTCCCAGTTTATCATCCCATGATGCTGACTTTTTTGACACATGAAATTTTAAATCTTACATGCTAAGTCTATTAATCTTACACTTTTTTGGTTTCCTTGATCACACCAGAGTTCTGGTGTTCACAGACACCAGAGTTCACAGACAGTAGTTCTGTCTACTTTTTGCTAGTGTTTCCTTGGCTTGACTGTCTTAGTATTCCTTCTGTATATTAACTCATATGACAATTATTTTAGTGCCACTTAAACACATACTATTTTTTAAGACATGTAGGTCATCCTCTCTCACGTACAATTTATTTCTGCAACTAGGCTTCAAAGTTGAATGTGGGAAATCAGGGTTTTGGTGTCCTAATCATCCTTTCTTCAGTCCAGGCCACAAGCAGACAGTTACGAACCTTCACAGGTGTGTCAGTCTGAACCAGAGAGATCTGTTGAGGAGGAGGTAAAAGAGAGTGGGGTCCTGCCAGCGGCTATTATTGCAAATCCTGGGCGAGCTGAATTAGGCATCTTCTTTAACCACATACTTTCTATCACCTTCCTTACCCCCATGCCAAAAGGGGTTATTCGTAAAAGTAACATGTGAAAATGGAAAAAAAGAAATCTGTTTTCCTTCAAAGACACCAATGATTTTTGAAAATGATTATTGTAACATTATACATGGCTTGTACAATAAATAGGCAAAATTATTTCAAAGTTTAGGAACATTTACGAATAGTCACATTTATATCAGAATATAATGTTTAAAATAATCAATTGACTCTGTCATCAAAGTTTCCCTTGTATTTACTTAGAAGCTTTAATAACCATAGAATGTGCCAAGAGTTCACAAAACAGGAGATTTCTATTAGCTTGAAGGCTACATAATCAATGCTGTAGAGACACTTCTGTTAGTGAATAAATGATGAAGTTTTACTAGAAAAGATGCAGAGTCAATAGAAATATTCAACATAGCTAAGAATAATCCTGGAATTAAATGGAGATTTTCATTTTTTTATAAATGCTAAAGAGAGAGAGAGAGAGAGAGAGAGAGAGAGAGAGAGAGAGAGAGGGGGAGATGGTATGGATTGGCTATAGATATATAATTATTTGACTAGTATTTTCCAGAAACTTTACTGTTGAGATCTTGTTATACTTACCCACATAGAGCTCATTTTTATTGATAACACAGACTACTGCAAAATACATGTGCATTATTTTCTCAGTGTCACCTGAATAACAATTCCTGTTACTCTACTAAATAATGCTTATTCTGTTTTTTTTTTAATGTTTATTTTTGAGAGAGAGAGAGAATGAGCAGGGAGCAGCAGAGAGAGAGAGAGAGAGACAGGAACAGATCCCAAGCAGGCTCTGCGCTTGTCAGCATAGAGCCCAATGAGGGGGGCCTGAACTCATAAACTGTGAGATCATGACCTGAGCTGAAATCAAGAGCCAGTCACTTCATCAACTAAGCCATCCAGGTGCCCCAATAATGCTTATCCTAAATAATGCTATAGAAACACCCCCATAAGTATTTAGGGATACATGTATAAAAATGTTTTCAACTATGAAACTTTAAAAACTCTTGTACATCCATCAGAGGGAGAAAGGCTACATAAATATGGAATCTCCATGCATTAGCAGTAAAAAAGAATGACACTGATCAGTACAAACCAACATGGGAAACGTCCATAATATTTTGCTAAGTAATAAAGCAAATTGCAGCCCAGTAAGTGCTAAACACACACACACACACACACACACACACACACACACGACATGTGTGTGTGCACACAGACACACACACAGAGATACATAAACCCTGAAAGGATGCATATCAAACTTTCAACAATGGTTACGTGGGGGGGGAGGTTCTGAAGTAAGGTGATAAGAGAGGAGACTTTGATGTTTTACGGTTTTGTAGTGTTTGAATTTTGGATTCAGTCAACATAACCTACTCTCAAAATTTAAAAACACCTCTACACATTTGGTAAAATAAAAAATATAAATGTGTGTAAATATACACATTTATCTGTGTATCTTTTAGAGAGGCTGGGAGTGTCTGAATACCATCCTGTATTTATGCCTTCTTATAAATCGAAGGACCATCAATGTGACCTCTACATTCACCTTAACTCGATGGCTTTTTCACTGAAAAGGCAACAGCACTGATTTACTACTTCATATAAATGCATTTAGAGTCTCTCAGTAGGAGGTGTATATTAACTTTTGTGCAGTTTCCATTGCAAATATCTCTTCACAAAGCCTCACTATCTTCAAATGTTCAGAAGGACAGCCTCATGCTGTTGACTCTGCAGCTCTGTTTCTGAAATAAACGTCCTGTTGTATTAAACAGGCACAAATATCGGTTATAAAAAAATGTAAAACCTTCTAGAAAGATGTTTTGTGGGTAAGAAAAATGCCTGAAATGCTTCAAGTTGTCTGGCATGTCACTATTTGGAGCAAATAAAAAGTCATGATCAAGAGCTGTATTTTGTTGACCCTGGTGTTGGGTAATAATAAAAAAAATATTTTCTGTTGGGAGTTTGAAAGGGCCCAATATATAACATTCTTCTTTCCTCGCTGAATTCTGCCCTATTGAGAAATAAGCAAAGCAGAAGATATTGCATTTACTACGAATATGGCAGATACTGGAGAATGTGGCTTATATCTGCAAGCAAAGGACTGACTAATATTGAGCCCCAGAATTAGACTGAGGTAATACACACACCATTAAAGGTACAACTGGATGCCATAAGCTTTCTCTTATGTAGTCCTATCACCGTGAAGCTTATGGGACAGAGGAGCAGAGTGGAACATACACTATGTGAGGTAGGCCACCTTCCAAAGAGACAGGCCAAAGAAAGGGGCTAGCTCCAGCTTACCTTGCCAAACTCACCAGTCAGACTGAGTTGCTAGTCCTCACCTTCGAAAAAGAAAGGAGGGTGTTGGGGAAAGGCTGGGGGCGTTAAACCCGTAAAAGTCAGGAGTGAAGAAAAGAATTCCATGGGGCTATCCCAGTGGTGGGAATATACCATGCTTTTGTAAATGACATTCAAAATAGGTGAAGGACTTTATCTTCTTTGCAGTGAAAATGAAATTATGTCA
The DNA here is from genome assembly GCF_023721935.1 of Panthera uncia. Taxonomy (NCBI): domain Eukaryota; kingdom Metazoa; phylum Chordata; class Mammalia; order Carnivora; family Felidae; genus Panthera; species Panthera uncia. Next base: position 70,784,475 of record NC_064818.1, on the reverse strand, counting down.
ATCGCTGGAACATTTGTTGAACACCATGTGCCCTTGATTGTGCTAGATGTGAGACTGGTCGAAAAATGAACAGGAAGTAGAGGGAATCCTCAGTCAAGTGGGATAGGTTGACACACATAACTATCATAGAATATGATTAATGATATAACAGAATTACAAACATACTCTCTATGAACACAGAGAAAGGAAAAGTAGAGGAGAGTTTTCATAATTTATTAGAATCATTTATTCATTTATTTATTTAATGCCTACTATATGCCAAGCTCTGCACCGATGTCTTGGATTCTGAGTATGCAATGGTAAACTGAGTAGACAAGATCCCTCCTCTTGTTGAGCACATGGCAGAGAGAGATACCAACAAGATAAATCACATAAATATGTAGTTACAAAATAGAATTTGTGCTCTAAAGGAAAAATACAGGTTGTTATTTTAAAAAAATAACAGAGGGAGGGCTTCTCTGAGCAAACATTTCAACCGAGATCTAAAGGACAGGGTATGTTCCACCTAGGCGGGAGACAGGCAGGCAAAAGGGCTGGCAGACAATTTGGGGAGAAGGAAAGGTAGAGACGGAGGTTCTCAAATGGAAAAAAAAGCTTGGATTGCTTGAGGCAGTATAGTGAAGAGGGGACCATGGCTGAAAATAACATCAAGGAGATGGTCAGAGGCTACGTTGTGACAAGGCCACACTAAGGACTTTAGGTTTTATTATGTTCACTATGAAGTCATTGAATGATTTTAATAAGGGGATGACATGATTCAATTTACAATGGATCAGCCTGTGCAAGAGTGGATGAGTGGGAGAGAAGAAGTAGAGAAGAGGAGAGACTTACTGTGATCCAGGTGAGAGAGGGTAGTGGCTAGAACTAGGATGTTAGCAATGGGGAGAGAAAATTGGAAGGATTCAAGAAATACTTTGCAGACAAAATCAATAAAACTTGGTTATGGATTAGGGTAGGGTGACAATGATGAGGTTTGTAAATATGTCAAAACTGCCTGCTACATTTTAGGTTTGAACAAAACCCATAAAAAATGACACGTGAGCTGGGCCTTAAGGACTAAGTTAGATTTTAGCTCATAGAGAAGAAAGAAAGATACTGAGGTGTGAGGAAGTCCTGTGGCATATTTGGAATTCCTTAAATGGTATTCTGATGCAATAGTAGTATAGGGCACAGATTACGAAGACCTTTGAACTCCACATCCAAGTACTAACCAGGCCCGACACTGCTTAGCTTCTGAGACCAGACTAGAACAGGCATGTTCGGAGTAGTATGGTCATAGACAAAACCTTTGAACTTCTGATAAAACTTTTGTGCTTGCTTTTTTGTTTATTTAATCAGGGCAGCATCACTTCAGATCTATGATTATATCAAACTGTTGGGTATTCAGGACTGGAGCTTAGGAAAGAGAGATTCAGGACAAGTATTTGGAAATCATATGTGATCATTAAAACCATTACAACATATGAGCCAGCCCATAAAGAATACAAAGGAAGAAGACAATCAATGATTAACCTTTAGGGATCCCCTGCATTTAAAGGACAGGTGGAAGGAAAAATGAGAAAGAAGCTTGAAAGTCACGAAATCCACATGGATAATATGAAGTCAAAATGTAATCGTAAGTAATTATATAATTATACCTAATTATAGAGCATTTCTATGTTCCAAACACTGTTCTTAATTTTTACTATACCCTTGTGAGGTAGGTGCTATTATGAACCTCATTTTATAGATCTAGAGACTGAGGTACAGACAAGTTAAATTGTTTGTCCAAGACTACTCACTTAGTAAACAGCAGAGCTGAGATTCCAAGGGGTTTGTAATCTTAATCTCTATGGTTACTGTCTCTTAAGAACCTGAGATTTATCATTTCTATCCTCCCTGAACTATATGAAAAAACAAAACAAAACAAAAGAAACAAAAATCACAACAACTATATCAGTCATTATTGTACAACCTTCTGGGAGCTTCTTATGGATGAGCCCAACCTTTGATTTAAGTGTTAATCACAGCGATATTCTACAAGTTAGCTGACTTAACATGATCCCACACTCTTCAAAATAGAACCTTTTAAATAAATAAGCATCTTGGTATTTACAAACAGGAAAAGATTACCTAAAGCAGAGACCATCAAACCACTGTGAATTTAAGTACCGAGTCTACAATAATGGATGACATCACAATAGTGTCCAACAAATAACCTGAACATGGCAGATTAACTTAAAAAATCATTAAAAAAGAATTCCAATAATGTAGACAGAATAAAATATGTATAAAAATTTCCAATTACTAAAAGTAGAAACAATAAGCTCATACAAATAAGCTAACAGTAATTTTTTTTTATAATTGCTTTCTTACTGGTTCAAGTTTAATAAAAGTAGGAGTACAATTATAATAACCTTAAAATAAAACTGGTTCTCAACTGGGGACAATTTTACCCACCCCTCTCTGCCCAGGGGACATCTGGCAATATCTGGAGACATTTTTAATTGGCAAGGCTGGGGGTGGAAGGTGCTACTGGCATCCAGTGGGCAGAGGCCAGGGATGCTATCAAACGCTTAAATTGCATAGGGCTGCCCTCTCACAACAAAGAACAACCTGGTCCAAAATGTCAACAGTGTGAAGTTTGAGAAACCCTGCCATAAATATAGCATCTATACCCACAGAAGTTAAACCTGAAAATTTAGGAAAAAGGCAACAGAATTCAGTATACGTTTGAACAGAATGTTCAAATGGAACAGAATATTCCAAAGTTAGGGATAAAACCTACTTAATTTTGGCCTTCATGATATTGAATAAATGTCATATCACTTCTTGCCATCATAAGACTCTTGTTATACTAATTATGAGACTTATGGCCCTATTTCCTAAAATCTTTACACTCAGTACTTTGACTTGGTTCTTTATACTTGAAATAACTTTTATAGAACATACCAGTTGGCAAAATAAGCTACACATATCAAACAATTTAAAGTGGGAACTGGTAAATAACTGCTAAAATGCAGAAAATGGACAGTGTATACAGACTGATGTTTCTTTCTATTCAAATTTCCTGTCACCATCTGTGAAGGAAAAAACACTCTAACAGACTTTGTGTGTTTAATTTTAACCCAGGGCAAATTTTTATGACTCAGTGATAAACCCACAAAACTGGAGTTCACATCGGAAGTCCTTACACTACTAACCATAATGATACCAGTGGGCATTATCATTTTTAAAAGTGTAAAAAAATCAATGAGCAGATTGTCATTACAGAAACGCATTCTGCATCACACATATCACCCAAGAGATTGATATTTCATGCTTATAAAACTTAACATAAAATTAAATTGCAAATATTTTCTCACAATCTACTAAAAGTATGGCCTAAAGCAATACACTACTAATATGAAGCATTTGTTCAGCTCTAGTGGACATATTTCTATATGATTTATATAAAAGAAGACTTCATTTGCTTCTCATAGATTCAGTAATGAGGTTTCTTTCCTTATATTTAGCCTAGAAAGTATATGAACTTCTTTGAAATTAAGCAAGAAAATATAACATTGAATTATTAATAAATAATAGTAAAATTAATAAACCGAAGTTTTTCTCCTTGTGTGTATGACTGTGTTATTTCAAACGCCAGCCTTTCTTTCATTATCCAAATGCATAAAAAGCATCTAAACGTTCCATACAAAAAATACATTTCGTTCTTTCAGCACCAAACCGGTAGTAATAAATTTCAAGAAAAATAGGAATTTGTGATTTTCCCCCCTTAGATCTAAAAAGAGAAAAAATAATTTCAATACTTTTTAAAAAAATTATGAATAGGGGCACCTGGGTGACTCAGCCGGTTAAGTGTCCAACTTCGGCTCAGGTCATGATCTCCTGGTTTGTGGGTTTGAGCCCCGCATCTGGCTCTGTGCTGACAGCTCAGAGCCTGGAGCCTGCTTCAAATTCTGTGTCTCCCTCTCTCTCTGCCCCTCCCCTGCTCACCTCTCTCTCTCTCTCTCAAAAAGAAATGAACATAAAAAATATTAAAAAATAAATAAAAATAAAAAGTTACAAATAACAAAAAGGGGGGTTGTGGAACCAATACTTTGTCTTAATCTATTGGCATGTGAATAGCACTGAGTCCATGAGGCAGAAAGATAAAACTGATTTCAGTATTATCAACCTGATACCCTGTGAAACTTACATATAGTTCTTTTTAGCTAGTGAAGCGTTTTCTCATTAGCATGTTTCATAATATACATAGAAGGAATTAATGTCTTTATTTGGAACTTAAATTACACATTCAGTTTTATGCTCAAATCTCTTTGAAAACTTGAAAAATTACTAGATTTTATACCAAAATATAATAGGCAATTCTTACCTTAAGCATTCAGCATCATTTTGAGGCTTTTCATTGATTTTTACTTTTTCTGCCTCTAGGTATTTGGTAGTACAAATGGCTTCATTCTTTTTATCTTCAGAAACTAAACAGTTAAGAAAATGCTTACAATCTTTAAAAAATAAACAGAAGAGCTACCTTCATTCATTCATAAGAACAATACTCTAATTTTTGGTGCTTCATATAAAATGTATGTAGTAATGATTTTTATTTTTCTACTTTAACATAGCAACTAAAGGCACAAAAAAGATCTTAACAAAATTTATGACATTAAAAATACCAGATCTAACACTAATCATTTCAGTATTTTACCTATTCTTTTTTTATACCAATAATAATACTATATCCCAATAAATTAGTACAATCTGAAAGAATATTATGACCCTGTTATGTGTATATAACTATATTAATCAGCAGAATAAACTAGCTCATAAAGATAATACCTTTAAGTTTTCTCTGCAGAGTAAATAATTCTTGTATTAATTCATCCTTTTGTTTTTGAAGTTCACTTAACTGGCCGCTATCGTGTTCCATTGTCTTCATTTCTAGAAACAAATAGACAAATAAATATCACATTTTAACTATTTAGGCTTTGCCTTAAATACGTCAGCAGGTATTAACATTGTGTGTGCGCGCACACACGTGTGTGTGTGTGTGTGTGTGTGTGTGTGTGTGTGTGTGTGTAGTAATAATAATTTAAGCATCATATGGTCAATTCTAGGCCCCAAAAGGCTTCCTCTGGCCATCTAGAAACTGTTTCTAGTAAACTGACCAGGATTCATTAAGCAACAACCAGGTACAAAAGAATTCGTTGGTGGTTGGACCACCAAGAGATAATTCCAAAGAATGTAATATCACTAAGTAAAACAAGATTCCAAATAGGATAGTGAGAAAACTCTACCCTTCATAACTAAAGCATATTTAAAATAGCATTCCCCAGTACTCACTATATGGCTACAAACCTCCATAGTATTGGGAATACTATTTTTTCTACCTAGAATGCCTTTCCTCTCTTTATTCCCACAGTAAATTCCAGTTCATTCTTTAAGATTCACCTAATTTTTCAAAAGGTAAACAATAAATCAGGACACAAAATTTCTAGCACATGACACTAAATTAGTAGCCAACTTCCTTAATGTACTAAGAGCTCATATAAATCAGTAAGAACAAAACTGCAGAAAGATGAACAAAGAATATGAGCAGACTGTTCACAGGACAATAAAAAGAAATATAAGCAGTCAATAAATTCAGAGAAAGAAATTCAACATCATGCAAAAATCAAGGAAATGCTAATTAAACCAACACATAAAATAATATTTTTACCTGTCAGACTGGCAAAGATTAAGGTCAGCGATAATGCCCAGACTGGTAATGGTATAGGAAAATAATATAGGAAAACAGGCACTCACTTATAGACTTGGTAGGAAAATTAATTAATTCAGCGCTTTAAGGAGTATAATTTGGCATTGAGTCCCTTAATATTTTCTTCTGATCTAGCAGTTTCTTCAGTAGATTTTGCCACACAAATATAGTCACAGAAGTATAGGGAGATATATACTCAGATAGTGAGAGGCCCTTATTGATGGTCATGTTGGTTGTTTCTTGATTTTTATTTTTATTTTGTTTTGTTTTCTTCTGAAATCACCACCAGTCCTTCTACCTGTGCACTTTCCTATCTTCTCTGGGAACTGAGAAGTGCGCACTGACGATGCGGAGACTGCTTGGGATTCTGTCTCTCTCCTTCTCTCTCTGTCCCTCCTGCACTCTCTGTCTCTCTCAATCAATCAATAAACGAACAAATGAACAAACAAACCTGAAAAAAAAAGAAGTTGAGTCTAATCCCCTTCACTTGAGTGTGGGCCGACCTCAGTGATCTGTTTTGAATAAACAGAATGAGGTAGAAGTAATGCTACCCAATTCCTGAGTCTAGATCATACGATGATATAGCTTCTCTCTTGAATTTTCAACTCTACTTCTCCATGGGCTTTGATCCATCAGCATTTAATATATTCAAATATCTCCTGTCTCAAAAAAACACTTCCCCAGTAAAAACCCTCCATTGACCTCATACCCCTCTGGGTTACTGGACTCTCGGTCTTCTCCAGAGAAACTTCGCTTCAAGGACTTGTGTGCGCTCATGATCGCCATTTCCTCTGCTGCCACTGCTCAACCCATCTTACGACCTGGTTCGTTCATTCCTTTTTCTTTTTCTTTTTCTTTCTTTCCTTCTTTCCTTTCTTTCTTTCTTTCTTTCTTTCTTTCTTTCTTTCTTCCTTTCTTTCTTTCTTTTTCTTTCTTTTTCTTTCTCCTTCCTTCCTTCCTTTCTCTTTCTTTCTTTTTATGAAATTTATTGTCAAACTGGTTTCCATACAACACCCAGTGCTCATCCCGACAGGGTTTCTGCCCTTTCTTACTACCTCCATCTGTTGCTTTCTCTAAAGCTCACCAGGGACCTCCTCTTGCTGCTTCTTAGTCCTTATGGGTGACAGTTTGGCAGCAAGTAATGTGGGTTGATCACTCCCTCAAACACTCCCTCCTGTAGGTGAATTCGTTGTCACACAGTAATGTTTCCTGCCTACCTCTCACATTGTTCTTTGCCGTTTCCTTTTCCTTGCTTTGAAAATCCTGGGTTCTATTATTTTCTTTCAATACATTTTTCCTGGGTGACGCTCAAAGTTAACAGTTCCAGCCAAACCTCTCTCAGCACTTTTGACTTATAGACACAACTTTTCAACATTTACACTTAGATCTGTCACTTGGCTAATCTCTATCGGCCCCAGACTTCAGTCTGGACGTCACTTGCTCGGAGAGATCTTCCTCAACTCCTAGTTCACATTAAGTTCCCTTATTATATGTTCTCACACCATTTTGTACTTCTCCTTTTGAAGCAGTCATTAATTCATAATTATCTCTTTCATAGTGTTGGAGACAGAGCATTAAATAAAACAAAGTCCTGCCATTACAGAGTTTAAAGTCTCATGTAAAAATGTTAAAAAATATTTAGAGGCAGGCTTTGTGAAAGTACAAAGACCAACAGTACCAGGTACCGTGGAGGCAAATCTATTAAAATAAATTCACATTTCTGGAAGAAAGGATACAAAATACAGGGCTCCTACAGTATTTGTGGTATCAAGGACTTTTTTCTTCATCATTTTTATAGACGAATACTTTACATAAAGTACATCCGTTTACAGCATACAATTCTATGAGTTTTGGCTGTCACAATACACCCATGAAACCACCGCCACAATCAAGAAATTGTATATACACTTCCTATCAATTCCTAAAGCTTCCTCTGCCGCTTTGCAATTTATTCATTCTCACCCAGGCAACCACTGGTTGACTTGTCACATGCCTGCTTGTTGTCACACACAGTTTGCATTGTACGTAGTGTGTGTTCTTCCGTATCTAGCTTCTTTCACTAACAATATCATTTTGAGATGCATCCATGATGTCTATGAGCAGATTTGTTATTTTTTACATCACTGGGTATTCCTATGGCGTGGATACACCAATTTTGTTTATCCATTTACCTCCTAATGGACATTTAAGTTATGTTAAGTTTTTGGCTATTGTGAATAAAGTTACTAAAAACTTAGTGTGGACCTATGTTTCAATTCGTTGGTGTATCTAGTTGTAGGATGACTGGGTCATACAGTAGATGTATGCTTAATGGTTTAAGAAACTGCAAAATAATTTTTCAAAGTGTGTACCATTTATTTCACATTCCCGTCACTACTATACGAATTCCAGATGCTCCACATTCTTGCCAACACTTGATATGACCGGTCTTTTTAATTTTAATTAAATGAATGTACAGTGATATTGCATTGTGGTTTAAATTTGTATTTTCCTGAAGACTAAAGATATTGAATATCTTTCCATATGTCATCGGTCATCAGTGTGTGCCCTTTTGTGAAGTTCAAATCTCTTCCCTCTTTCATAATCAGTTGTGTTATCTTATTAACTTGTACAGGTTCATTATATTCTGGATACCAGTACAATGGCAGATACACGTATTGCAAATATTTTATCCAAGCCTGTGGTTTATCTTTTGATTTTCTTAATGGTGTTTTTTCAAATTTAAATCCAATGTAATTGTTTTTTCTTTTATGGTTCACGTTTCTGTGTCTCATCTCATTGCCTATCCCAAGATGGCAAAGATTTCCTATTATGTTTTCTTCTAGAAGTTTCATAATTTTAGCTTTCATCTTTAGGTGTATGCTCATTCTGAGTTAATTTAATATGGCATGAAGATTTAAGAATAATTGTTTCACAACGGATGTCCAATAGTCTCAGCACCATTTACTGAAAAGACTGTCCTCTCTCCCTGGAATTGCCATGCTACCTTTGTTGAAAATCAATTGACCCTATATGCAGAAGGCTATTTCTGGACTCCTTCATTCCAGTGGTACATATGTGCCTATTTTTAAGCCAATGACACATTATCTTGATTACTATACCTTTTTAGCAAAATTTGAAATCAGGGAGTATAGATCCCTAAATTTTGTTCTTTTAAAAAATTGTTTTGGCTATCCTAAGTAATTTGCATTTCCATATAAATATTAGAATCAGCATTCAAGGCATAATAAAATTTGATGGGATTTTTACCGAGATTCTCTTGAACCTATGATCAACTTGAAGAGAACTGTTCTATTAACAAAATTGAGTTTTCTAATCCATGAACATGATAGATGTATTTATTTAGGTCTTCCTTAATTTCTATCAGCAGTGCTCTGTGGTTTACAGTGTAGAAATCCCTGATGTCTTTTGTTAAATTTGTTTCTATTTTGTTTTTTTGATTGTTTAAATGGTATTTTTATTCCACTTTTCAATTGTTTGCTGTTAGTATATAAAAATTCAAGTGATTTTAAAACATATACCTTGTAGTCTATAACCTTATTATATTAACTTACTAATTTTGGTAATTATTTTGTAAATTCCTTATAATTTTCTATATAATCATGTAACCTTAAATAGAGGCAATTTTATTTTTATACTTTCTGATCTTTATACCTTTCCTTCTTCTTGCCTCATTGAAATGGTTAAAATTATTAGGACATCCAGGGCCATATTGAATAGAAGTGATAAGAATGGGCATCCTCACTTTATTCTCAATCTTTGTGGAAAAGTATTTAATATGTCACCATTATGTATAATATTGGTGTTCAATATTTCATCATTAAGTGTAACAGTAGCTGTAGGCTTTTCATACAGGTTCTTTATTAGGTTGAGAAAGTTCCCTTCTATTCCTGGTTTTCTTAGAGTTATATGGGACTGTAATGATCCATTTACCAGTCCCCCTTTCCAGTCCTTTGTTATAGCTGTCACATATGCAAGTGACACACATGTATACAAATCGTCTCTACATACATTATAAATTCCACAAGATGATATATTATTTGCTTTAAGCAATCATATGCATTTTTTAAAATCAAGAGAAAAAATAGGTATTTATATTTATCTTTATATTTGCAATTTCTGATTATTTTAATTCATTATGATCTGAGTTTCTCTCTAGTGTCATTTTTGCTTCTACTTAGAGGACTTCCTTTAGCATATCTTGTTGAATCATGATGGCATTGGATTCCCTTAATTTTTATTTATCTGAAAATTTCTTTATTGTAACTTCACTTTTGAAGGATATTTTCACTGGATAGAGAAAATTTTCTTTCAATATTTTCAAGATGTTATTCCACCGTCTGCTTGACTTCATCATTTCTACTGACAGGTACATAGTCATTAGATTTATTGTTCTCTGTTTTCAAGATTTTCTCTTTATCTTTGGCTTTTCAACTGTTTGACTATTATTATGTGACTAGGCCTGGATTTCTTTGAATTTATCCAGTTTGGGTTTGCTAATTTCTCGAATATGTAAATTACTGTCTGTTAGAAAATTTAAGAAATTTTCTGCCATGATTTCTTCAAATATATTTTCTGCTAATTCTCTCTCTTCTCCTTCAGAGACTCCAATTACATGAACGTTAGACCTTTTAAAACTGTCCCACAAGTCCCTAAGTTTCTATTTTTTTTGTTTCATTTTAATTTTTCTTTGCTTTTTCAGATGGGACAATTTCTATCAATCTATCTTCATGTTCACTGGCTCTTCTATAAGCTCCATTCTGCTATTAAGCTCATTTAGAGACAATTTTTTAGGTAATATTATCCTCATTTTATCATTTTTATTTTCTATTTTTATTTTTTAAATTAATTTATTGAAATTCAAGTTAGCTAACATGCCATGTAGTATTGGTTTCAGGGGTAGAACCTGTGATTCATCATTTACATTTAATACCCAGTGCTCATCCCAACAAGTGCCCTCCTTCATGCCCATCACCCATTTAGCTCATCCACCCACCCACCTCCCTCCAGCAACCCTCAGTTTGTTCTGTGTATTTAAGACTCTGGTATGGTTTGCCTCCCTCTTTCTTTCTTTTTTTTTTTTTTCAAGTTTATTTATTTATCCTGAGGGGGGAGAGGCAGAGACAGAAAGGGAGAGAGAGAGAATCCTAGGCAGGCTTTGCACTGCCAGCACAGAGCCCAGCACAGGGCTCGAATCACAAACCCTGAGATCATGAACTGAGCCAAAATCAAGAGTCAGATGCTTAACCAACTGAGTCTCCCAGGCACGCCCTTCCTCACTATTTTTATCTTATTTTTCTTTTCTCTCTCCTATGTTCACCTGTTTTGTTTCTTAAATTCCACATAGGAGTGCAATCATATGATGTTTGTCTTTCTCTGACTTAATTTCACTTAGCGTAATTCGTTCTAGTTCCATCCATGCTGTTGAAAATGGCAAGATTTCATTTTTTTTATATATGAGTAATATTCCATTGTACATATATACCATGTCTTCTTTATTGATTCATCAGTCAATGTATACTTGGGCTCTTCACATAATTTGGCTATTGTTGATACTGCTGCTATAAATATTGGGGTGCATGTGCCCTTTCGAATCAGCACTTTTGTATCCATTGTATACCTCGTAGTGCAATTGCTGTGTCATAGGGTACTTCTATTTTTAACTTTTTGAGGAACATTCATAATGTTTTCCAGAGTGGCTGCACCACTTTGCATTCCCACCAACAGTGCAAAAATGTTCCCCTTTCTCTGCATCCTCGCCAACGTCTGTTGTTTCCTGAGTTCCTGATTTGAGCCATTCTGACAGGTGTGAGGTGGTATCTCATTGTGATTTTGATTTGTATTTCCCTGATGATGAGTGATGTTGAGCCCCTTTTCATGAGTCTGTTAGCTATCTGGATGTCTTCTTTGGGAAAGTGTCTATTCATGTCGTCTGTTCATGTCGTCTGTCTATTTCTTTACTGGATTATTTGTTCTTTGGGTGTTGAGTTTGATACGTTCTTTATAGATTTTGGATACTAACCTTTACCCAATATGTCATTTGCAAATATCTCCTCCCATTCTGTCAGTTGCATGTTAGTTTTGTTGATTGTTTTCTTCACTGTGCATAAGCTTTTAATCTTGAGGAGGTCCCAATAACTCAGTTTTGCTTCTTGAGACATGACTAGTAAGAAGTTACTGTGCCAAGGTCAGAGAGGTTGCTGCCTGTTTTCTCCTGCATGATTTTGATGATTTCCTGTCTTACAGTTAGGTCTTTTATCCATTTTTAATTTATTTTTGTGTATGGTGTAAAACAGTTGTCTAGTTTCATTATTCTGCATGTCACTGTCCAGTTTTCCCAGCATAATTTGCTGAAGAGACCATCTTTTTTCCATTGGCTATCTTTCCTGCTTTGTCAAAGATTAGTTGGGTCTTTTTATGGGTCTATTCCTGGGTTCTATCTTCTGTTCTATTGATTTATTTGTCTGTTCTTGTGCCAGTACCATACTATCTTGATGATAACAGCTTTGTAATACAGCTTGACGTCTGGAATTGTGATGCGTCCAGCTTTGGTTTTCTTTTTCAACAATACTCTGACTATTCAGGTCTTTTCTGGTTCCATACAAATTTTAGAATTGTTTGTTCTAGTTCTGTGAAGAATTCTGGTGTTATTTTGATAGGGATTGCACTGAATGTATAGATTACTTTGGGTAGTATAGACATTTTAACAATACTTGTTCTTCCAATCCATGAGTATGTAATGTTTTTCTACTTCTTTGTGTCTTCTTCAATTTCTTTCATAAGCTTTCTATAGTTTTCAGCATACAAATCTTTTACCTCTTTGATTAGGTTTATTCCTAGTTATCTTATGGTTTTAGTGCAATTGTAAATGGGATCGATTCCTTAATTTCTGTTTCTGCTGCTTCATTATTGGTGTATAGAAATGCAACCAATTTCTGTCCATTAATTTTATATCCTGAGACTTTGGTGAATTCATGTATCAGTTCTAGCAGTTTTTTGGTGGAGTCTTTTGGGTTTCCCATGTAGAGTATCATGTCATCTGCAAAAAGTGAAAGTTTGACTTCTTCTTTGCCAATTTGTATGTCTTTTATTTCTTTTTGTGGTCTGACTGCTGAGGCTAGGACTGCCAGTACTATGTTGAAAAAGACTGGTGAGAGTGGACATCCTTGTTGTGTTCCTGACCTTAGGGGGAAAGCTCTCAGTCTTCTCCACTGAGGATGATATTAGCTGTGGGTCTTTCATATATGGCCTTTATGATGTGGATACATGTTTCTTCTATCCTTTCTTGAAGTTTTTTATCAAGAAAGGATGCTGTATTTTGTCAAATGTTTTTTTCTGCATCTATTGAGGGGTTCCCATGGTTCTTATCCTTTCTTATTAACGTAGTACATCATGTTGATTGATTTGTGAATATTGAATGAGCTCTGCAGCCCAGGAATGAATCCCACTTGATCACAGTGAATAATTCTTTTAATGCACTGTGGAATTTGATTTGCTGGTATCTTGTTGAGAATTTTTTCATACAGATTCATCAGGGATATTGGCCTGTAATTCTCTTTTTAGTGGAGTCTTTATCTAGTTTTGGAATCGAGGAAAAGCTGGCTTCATAGAATCAGTTTGAAAACTTTCTTTCCATTTATTTTTTCTTTTTTCTTTTCTTTTTTTTTTTTTTTTTTGGAACACTTTGAGAAGAATAGGTATTAACTCTTCTTTAAATGTCCGGTAAAATTCCCCTGGGAAGCCATCTGGCCCAGGACTCTTGTTTGTTGGCAGATCTTTGAATTTTGATTGAATTTCTTTGTTGGGTATGGGTCTGTTCAAATTTTCCATTTCTTCCTGTTTGTTTTAGTAGTTTGTATGTTTCTAGGAATGTGTCCATTTCTTCCAGATTGCCCAGTTTGTTTGCATATAATTTTTCACAGTATTCTCTTAAAATTGTGTTTCTGTGGTGTTGGTTGTGATCTCTCCTCTTTCAGTCATGATTTTATCTATTTAGGTCCTTGCTTTTTGATAAGTCTGGCTAGGGGTTTATCAATTTTGTTTATTTTTCAAAGAACCAGCTCATAGTTTCATGACCTGTTTTGCTAGTTGTTTTTGTTTGTTTGTTTCTATCATTTATTTCTGCTCTAATCTTTATTATTCCCCCCCCCCTTTTTTTTTTTTTTTTTTTTTTTTGCTGTCTTTAGGCTTTATTTGCTGTTCCTTTCTGAGCTCCTGTAGGTGTAAGGTTAGATTGTGTATTTGGGACATTTCTTGCTTCTTGAGATAGGCCTGAATTGCAATATACTTTCCTCTGAGGACTGTCTTTGCTGCATCCCAAAGTGTTTAAACTGTCATTTTTCATTTTCATTTGCTTCCAGGTATTTTTTTTTTTTAATTTCTTTAATTTCCTGGTTAACACCTTCATTCTTTAGTAGGATGTTCTTTAACCTCTGTGTATTTGAGGGCTTTCTAAATTATTTCTTGTGGTTGATTTCAAGTTTCATAGTGTTGTGATCTGAAAATATGCATAGTGTGATCTCAATCTTTTTGTATCTGTTGAGGGCTGATTTGTGATCCAGTATGTGATCTATTTTGGAGAATGTTCCATGGGCACTCAAGAAGAATGTGTATTCTGCTGCTTTAGGATGAAATGGTTTGAATACCTGTTAAGTCAATCTGGTCTGGTGTGTCATTCAAAGTCATTGTTTTGCTTGGATGATCGGTCCATTGTTGTAAATGGGACATTAAAGTCTCCTACTATTATGGTATTATTATCAATGCCCTTATGTTTGCTGTTAACTGATTTATGTATTTGGGTTCTCTAAGTTGGAGGCATAAATACTTAAAATTGTGAGATCTTCTTGATGGATAGATGCCTTAATTATATAATGCCCCTCTTCATCTCTTGTTACAGTCTTTGTTTTAATATATAGTTGACTGGTAGATGTTTTTCCATCCCTTCACTTTCCATCTGCACATGTCTTTAGGTCTAAAATGAATCTCTTGTAGGCAGCGTATAGATGGATCTTATTTATTGTTTGTTTGTTTTTGTTTTTTTACATTCTGATATCCTATGTCTTTTCACTGCAGCATTTAGTCTATTTATATTCAGAGTGATAATGAAAGATAAGAATTTAGTGCCATTGTGTTACCTGTAGAGTTGGTGTTTCTGGTGATGTTCTCTGGTCCTTTGAAGTATCTGTTGCTTTGGTCTTCTTTTTTTTCTCCACTCAAAGAGTCCCCCCAAAATTTCTTGTAGGGCTGGTTTAGTGGTCATGAACTCCTTTAGTTTTTGTTTGGGAAACTCTTTACCTCTCCTTCTATTCTGACAGCCTTGCTGAATTAAGAATTCTTGGCTGTGTATTTTCCTAATTTAGCACATTTAATGTTTCCTGCCACTCCCTTCTGGCCTGACAAGTTTCAGTGGTCTGCTAACCTTATGGGTCTACCCTTGTAGGTTAAGGACCTTTTGTCCTTAGCTGCTTTCAGACTTCTCTCTTTATCTTTGTATTTTGCAAGTTTCACTATGATATATCATGGTGTTGACTTGCTTTTTGGTTTTGGGGGTAGTTCTCTGTGCCTCTTGGACCTGAATACCTGTTTCCTCCCCCAGATTAGGAAAGTTCTCAGCTATAATTTGTTCAAATAAACCTTCTGCCTCCTTTTACCACCATTCCTCTTTTGGGATTCCTATGATATGGATATTGTTTAATTTTATGGAATCACTAAGTTCTCTAAATCACCCCTCATGGTAATAGTTTCCTTTCCCTTTTCTTTTTAGCTCCATTATTTTCCACAATTTTATCTTCTGTATCACTTATTCTCTGCTGTTTCTTCAACCCTCATTGTGACTGTATCCAGTTGGTTTTGCATCTCAGTTATAGCATTTCTGATTTCAGCTAATTTTTAGGTCTGTGATCTCTGCAGCAAGGGTTTCTCTGGTGTCTTCTATGGTTTTTTTTTTCAAGCCCAGCTAGTAGTTATGACTATTGTTCTAAATTCTTGTTCAGATATATTGCTTATGTCTGTTCTGAGCAAGTCTCTGGCTGTAATTTCTTCTTGACCTTTCTTTTGGGGAGACTTCTTCTGTCTTGTCATTTGGCTAAGTTTCTGTCTTCTACATGTTTTAAATGCTTGTTATATTTCCTGAACCTGAGAGTAATGCTATATTCAAAAGGGCTCATACACTTCAGAACCTGGCACTTCAGGAAGTGTTTCTGATGTAAGCTGTATGCACTCTGCTGTTGTGTTTTGCCTGCTTTTTCCCACTGGCCAGTACTCCACAGAGTTCTTCCTTACTTGCTGTGTGGGGTGTTTGGACCTTTAGGTGAGCTTTGATTTGGTCATTAAAATGTGCTTTAATTCGTTTGGAAAAAAAACAGAAAGAAAACCCTGATCCCCAAAAAAGATAAAAGGAAAGGGAACAACAACAACAAAAACAAAACATAACAACAACAACAACAACAACAACAACAACAACAAACTATAAGGCTGATTCCAAAGAAAAAGGGGGGGGGGTAAGAAAAGAAGAAAAGAAAAAAGAAAGAAAAAAAAGAAGCTTGATCCTAAAAAAAGAAAAGGAAATTTAAAAAACAAACAAGACACATGAACCTGATTCCAAATGAAAAAAAAGAAGAAAGAATAAAAGTAAGTCTGATCCTGTTTCCACCAGAACTGCAGATGCTGTTTTGAAGCATTCGATTTTCAGTATACCTGGTTCATGCAGGGTGCTGGCTGCTCTGGTCTTCTGGAAGAGAAGCCTGCTGCATTGGCTCAGCATCAGTCTTACCTCAGTGAATAACTGGTTGCCAGGCATAGGGGGATAGGGTTTGGTGTAAGTGGGTCCCACCTCCACTGGGGGCCACTGTGTTGCACTCTGAAGTCCCATCTTGTTGATAATGGGGGGGGGGGAATGGCACCACCTCAATCTCTCATCCCTTGGCTGGGGATGTCACACCCCCTACTGTTCAGGCAGCCCTCACAGAATTGTGAGGGCAGTCGACTCACCCTGCACCACAACTCTCCTGCATTTTTTCTTTGGTGTGAGGCTGGGATTCAAAACTCAAGTCTTAAAGTCCCTGGCTCTTCAGACCCAGCCCCCTTCTCTAGAATAGAGTTTCTCCACACTGTGAAGTTCTTTGCCCCTGAAAATCAGGCCCACACCTGTGCAATCTGTGGAATCTATGGTATAGCACTGCTAAAAGCAGCAAAGGTTGTATTCCCTCTGGGTGCACCTCTGTCCCCTACTGTTGAAAGGGCTTTTGCTGGCACCTTCAGGGTCTTTTGTCCTTGGGGAGGCCATATACCCTCTTCCAAAAGTACTCCAGGAAGGGAAAGTTCTCTCTTAATGCACCCCAGAGATCTCTACACCATGCTTTGCAGTCTGGGGCCAGCTCCCTCCCCGCAGGAGCTTGCACCACAGCTCCACTCTGGAGAAAGGCACTTCCAAAGCCTCAGATTTTGAGCTCTGAAGACCATTTGCAAAAACAGCCCTGCAACACTCAGTACTTCTCACTCCCCAGTCTGTTGTCCACAGAGGTTTTCCTCTTGTGCAAACTGATGCCGCACTCTCTTAACCCCTCTTAGTCTCCCTTTTGTCTCTTCATGAAAAGGGCTCAGGACTGCTGTTTTCCTCTCCCCCCAATTCACTTCTGTGTACCTCGCAACTACCACACTGTCTCCCTCCAACCTTGGAAATCCTTCTGCCAGTCTGCAGATCGACTTCCTGGGTGTTCTAAGTGATCTGACCTCAACACAGCTGAATTTGAGGGACTAGGAAAGTCCAGGGTCCCCCTACTTCTCCACCATCTTAACTCCTCATTTATCAGTGACATTTTTATTTCAGATAATGTATTGTGGCATTCTAAAATGTTCTTTTTTTTACATTTTCTATTTCTCCACTGAGATTGCCTGTCTTTTCATCTATTGCAAGTGCATTTTCCTTTATTCATTGAGCATAGCTCAATAATAGCTGCTATAAAATATTTGATAATTCCAATATCTAGATCACTGTGAGTTTGGCATCTCATGGTTTTCTTCTGATACTAGGTCACATTTCACTGATTCTTCAGAGGTCGAGTGATTTTGGATTGCATCCTGAACATTGTGAATATCATATTGTGGAGACTTCTGATCTGTTTTGATAATAGCCATCCTAATAGGCGTGAAGTGGTATCTCATTACGGTTTTGATTTCCATTTCTCTAATGACTAGTCATGTTGAGTATCTTTTCATGTGCGTATTGGCCATATCTTTGGAGAAATGTTTATTCAAGTCCTTTGCCCATTTTTAATTGAGTTATTTTCCTAGTGTTGAGCTGTAGTTCTTCATATATTCTGGACACTAGGGGCACCTGGCAGACTCAGTTGATACAGCATGTGACTCTTGATCTCAGGGTCAGGAGTTTGAGCCCCACATCGGGTGCAGAGACTACTTAAAAATACTCTGGATATTAATCCCTTATCAAAGATAGGATTTGCAAATATTTTCTTCCATAAGAAAACACGACCCATTATTTCTGAGAGTTTTGTTTTTATTCTCTTGATAGTGTCTTCTGATATACAAAAGATCTTTATTTTAATGAAATACAACCTATGTATTTTTTTCTTTTGTTGCCTGTATTTTTGGTATCCAAGAAATCATCTCCAATTCCAATATGACGAAGTGTTTCCTATATGATTTCTTCTAAAAGGTTTATTGTTTTACTTCATAAGCTTAAGACTTTGGTCCATTTTAGCTAATTTTTGTATATTGTGTAAGGGAAGGGCCTAACTTCATCTTTTGCATGTGGTATCTAGTTTTCCCTGTACCATTTCTTGAAAAGACTGTCCTTTCCCATTGAATAGTCTCGGCACTCTTATTAAAAGTAAGTTCACCACATACATGAGGGTTTATATTTGAGTTCTCTATTCTATCCTGTTTTTCTATATGTCTGTCCTTATTCTAGTACCACCGTTTTGATTACTGCAGCACTTTAGTAAGTTTTGAAATCAGAAAGCATGAATCCTTTGTTCTTCATTTTTCTTTTTCAAGATAGTTTTGGCTTTTTGGGATTCTTTAGGATTCTATATGAATTTTACAGTGGGTTTTTCTATTCATGAAAATAATGCTGTTGGAATTTTGCTAGGGATTACATTGAATCTATAGATCAGTTTGGGTAATAATGGCATTTAACAATGTTAAGTTTTCCAATCCATGATATGGGATGTCTTTCCATTTACTTAGGACTTCTTTAATTCCTCTGAGCAAAGTTTTATATGGTTTTCAGTGCACAAGTCTTTCACCTCTTTGGTTAAATTTCACCTCCTAAGTATTTATTCTTTTGGATTTATTATAAATGGAATTTTAAAAAAATTTCCTTTTTGGATCATTTATTGCTCATACATAGAAATGCAACTTACTTTTGTGTGTTGATTTTGCATACTTCAACTTTGCTGTATTTATTTATTAGCTCTAGCAGGGTTTTTTTTTGTGATATCCCTAGTTGTTCTATATATAAGAGCATATCATCTGGGCACAGACAACATTTTACTTCTTGCTTTCCAATTTGGATGCCTTTCATTTCCTCTTCTTGCCTAGTTGCTTCGGCTAAAATTTCCAATATTATGTTGAATAGAACTGGCGATATCCATTACTTCTCACAGAAAGTTAGAGTATGTATCTATTTAACTTTATATTCTACACTTGTAGTTATTGAATAGTACACATCAATATCACCTAAGGGACTTATAAAAAAGTTACGTTCCCTATCCTCTCCCACAAAGATTCTGATTCAATAGGTCTGGGATGAGATTCAAACATTTAATATTTTTTAAAGCTTCCCAGATGTGTGCCTCTGTCCTATATTCTCTACCCAAAGTAATTCATCTCTGAGAACCTTATTTCCTTCATCTATAAAATGAGATTAAAAAGTATAATCACCCCATTTTCTGAGGGCTTAACTATGTGCGAGGCAGCATTCTATGTGCTTCAGTATTATTTCATTGAATTCTCACAACAATCTTTGTTAAGGTCATTACTACTAACCGCCATCTTTACAGATGGGGAGGCTGAGCCAAAGAAATGTTAAATATGTTGCCCCAAATCACACAATTATTAAATGGTGAAATTAATATTTAAATTAAATCAACATGACATTAGCATTTATAATCTTTAGGATGATGATGATTGTTATATAGTATAAGCCCAATAAATAGTAATTAAAATAATAGTTGTCACATGCAAAGAAAATAATAAATTATTCATACTGATAGCTCTAAGTCAATAAAAAAGTTAAATGTGTTTATTATTCTCCACCTACTAAAGCCATCAAAGTAAGAGTACATTTTAGAAAGGCTTCCATTAAAAACTAATTTTCCATTTAATATCATTTATATTTTCATTCTCTATTTCCTCAATTCCCATTGACTCCAACCTATTACTACCAGTCTTCCTCTACTGCTCTACTCCACGATACTGCTCTTGACATCTGACCGTCAGATTAACCTCCTATTTTGATTTCCACTAATTTGAGGAGAACATTTTTTGCTTTTGGTTTCCAAAATATTACTCTCTGCTGGTTCTCCTCTTGCCGTCTTTGACTACTCTGTCTCATTCTTCTTTCTTTTCCTAAATGTTATGCTTTCCCAGTTTCTGGCTTTGGTCTTCACTCCTCATCTATGTTCTCTCTACATACTTTCTCTGAATGACGTCACAAACTCCTCTGGATTCAGTCCCAAGCCTAATACTCTAGCTCTGATCTTTTACTAGCTTCACAACCAAATTTTCCCTTGCCACTTGGGCATCTCCCCCTGTATATTTCATAGATATCTCCAACTAAAAATGCCTGAAACAAAACTCAATCTTTTTGTCCAGAAAAGGCTATCATTCCAAAAGCCTTCTTTCTCTACCTCTGCTCTTCCTCCTGGTACCATATGCTACCCAATCTCTGAAGTTTGAAAACTATGATTCATCCCTGACTTCCTCTATTTCTATTCACATTTATCAGTGATAAAGTCCTGTCATTATTCCTACACATCTCTTTAATTCACACTCTCTTCTCCTTGGCAATGACTTTAGCTCAGAATCTTATCACAGATTGCAATAACCATATAATGTTCCTGAAATGAAATTCTCCCCACTCCACTGTGTAACCTTGTTTCCTAGTTTAAATTGTACTGATGGTAAATGAGGATCACTGCACCAGTCCTATCCCTATTATAGCGTCTATCACATTGTACTATAAATATCTGCTTCCATATTTGATTGTTCCACTTTTTAGTTTTATATCCTGATGACCTAGAACAGTGCCTATCACGCAACAGAGAGTAAACAGATATTTGCTTCTTGAATGAATGCCTAAATGCTCTTGTCACACTTACTTCTAAAGAATGTGGGACTGCGCAATAAAAGATACACTTTCATTAGGATAATTAAGAAAAAGGTAAAGGAATAGCTATGAAATAACCCAAATTGCTTGTGAAAAAGTTAAATTTCTAGAAAATCCACTGATTCAAAATAAGTTAGTTTCGTTAGTGGCAGATAGATAAATGAGGTGGTACTTTGTACTCATACCTCTTTTCAAAGTGTTTGCCTGGTTTTCTAAGTCAGATATTTCAATCTGGACATTTTCTTTTATCAACAGCTCTCTTTTCTTTGTTACTTCATACTCATTATTGAAGTCTGCAATTTCCTTAATAAATTTTTCCTCCTCTTCTATCACTTTTTTCTTTGTAGCCTCCTAAAAAACAGAAACAAAAGACCAAATATAGATGTTAATTTGTAACAATATTTTCTTTAGTGATTTACAGTGCAGTCATTTGGAATTATTAACAACAAAAATATATAATTGTATATCCTGGTATTATTACAAAGTGCTTTACTCCTCTAGCAATACTAATAAAAGAGCTGAAGCTATTACATAATGACAACCAACTATTCCCATGTGGAAGTTTTATCCTTAATGTTTTGGGAGTATTACTGATGTAGAAATTCTACTATTTATCTCTGTATCTGTGTTTGTGTATTAAGCTTAGAGCCATATGTGCCATTCTGTCACTGCAATGTGAAACTGGGGAAAATAACTAAATGTCCAAACTTGAAAATAAAAATCTATACTCAAAGGAATAACCGCTAAAGAAAAAAGACAAATAAACAAACAAGGAAATCCAAAGAACCCTTTTAAAATATAGGTAAAGAAGGTAAAATTCTATATTTATTTCCAATTCAGTTCTATGAAATAGCTTACATTCTATGAGACATAACATGAAGAAGAAGTAAGAATTTCCAAGAACTCTGGGCAATGCTAGAACCTAAATATTACTGTATTTTTCTATTTTTTCAAAGAAATGTCCACTGATTGTGAACTGCGTTGAGAAACTGGCCATATCATATGTAACCACCAAGTCTGTTGATTCTGAAATCAGATAAATATTTTTAGTATTTCTAAATATATTTTCTTTTGAAATGTCAATTAACTATAAGTCACATTCCTAAACTGGCCCTGTCATTTAAAACTACTCAGTCTATTGGTTCTGACTTAAGATAAAAAGATAAAAACTATCTTTTCACCAACATCCATAATATGACTAAAGTGTGAACCTCTCTGTCTTTCAGAAGCATTAAAACCAAGGTCTCAAAGCCTGAGCAATTCAAATCAGTTTCACCGTTTTTTAAATGCTTATTATAATTGCAAATAATATCTATATTGCATCCCTGCCAATAGAACTCTTTCAAACTGTATTACTCTACCAACTGGTTTTAAATAGCACTTAATACTTTCCATATCTGAACAGGACTATCTGCCAATATGCGTACAGATAATTTTCTAAAAGTACACCTAAGTATATTTAAATACTTTTCAATACAGTTAGTGAAATAGACATTTCTAAGCGGCTGAAGGCTTACAAAGGTTTGGAGAAGCATATTCCTCTGGTTTGTAATTTCACTACACTGTCTTTCTAAGGCATTTTCATGAATCTTCCAAAGCTGTAAGAGGAAAGTTTTTTCAGAAAATTCCTGAACCTTTAAAATGAAAAAACAGAAATCAGAATGAAACAATTAGTCAGACATTTTAGGTGCCTTAGTTAATAGAACAGATCTGTATAGCGTAAGATATTTTCTGTATTAAACTTAAATACAAAATAAAATTCACATTAAACATCGTATTTTATAGGTACTCTCACATATTTTTTATAAGTGTTCTATAATTACAAGTTTTATAATATTTCCCCCCAATTAGACTATAGGCCCCTCAAGGGCAGAGAACGTGTTTTCTTTTTCTTTCCAATACCTAGCACATTTCTTAGCTTAGGTACCAAGGTTTTTTGACTACACACACTGAAATCTGTTGCAAGACAGCTTGTGTTAAAGAACAAGTTTCTATTCTCATCATTTATAAGGAAGATATGGATGAATTAAACATGTATACAGTATGACTAATAAAATGAGATAAAATCTACAAACCACAGGCAAAAACCTAGTCCCATGACTACAGTTATACTAAAAAAACACAAATCTGCTAAAGCCTTCAAATGCTTTTGTGAAATCATTTTTTTTTTATTTTAGTACCTCATTTGGTTCTAGTTAGCAAAAGACATAATAACATTAATATTAGATATGTAACTATTATTTCATTTGAGCCATAAAGAATAGCATCTCCTGAGACCATGAATATTGAAGTGAAAGTCAGGAAGTTTTAATATATAAAAGCTAAAAATGATGCCAGACTGGAAATAATCTTTCCTCTATATTCAGTACCGGCCTTCATAAGAAAGCATCACTTTTAGTTTGGGGCTGTTCCCATCTCCACAGTGAAAAGAAAAAGGAAATAAATTCAATTTAAATTGCAGAAAGCAAGATTTACGGTAGCCATAAGAATTTCCTGAAGGTGAGAGACAGGGTGTGAAATCTCTGTCCCAGAAGATATTGAATAGTAAAGAGCTTAGGAATAGTCTAGTCCAGAGGCAAAGGGTTGGCCTGAAAGATATTTTGAAATGATATGGCTAAAATGTCCTGGAAATATTGGCATTAAAAAAGTAGCAGAAAAAAAGTAACAGGAATAAAACAGAAAATATGATGTCGCATATATATAATATCACGGCACGTCTGCTCACACCTTCAGTACTTGGTATCGTTCTCATCAGCTCTATCTTAAGAAAGACATCAACCAAAAATGATGAAAGAGATGTAATTTTCATGACCAAAGAAACTCAGAAAAAATTGTTTTAAAACTGGGGGCAGGAAGAATGGGGCAGTTAGTTATTTTACTGTCTAGAAAGACAGAAATTAGAAAACATAAGGTCAGATCTATAAAATCATCTAGAAATTGGTCATAATAGCAAGCAAAAATACAATCATGAATTCTATTACATTTATTTAGAATAAGAAAATACTTCAGAGCCACTTACTATTTATTAGTAAATGAGAATAAAATGAGTTCCAGAAAAGTGAAATTCTTTAATAAAGGTAATATATTAATTATGGGCAAACTCAGGATTGAAAATCCAGATCTTTTTACTTCCTTTCTTCTAACTAATGACTAGAACTATTTCAAAGTAATAGAGATACTTCTGGAACTAAAAGGGACTTCAGTCTCTGACAATAGCAGAAGTTCAAAGTATGGAAGTTTGAGAAAGAGAAAAATTATCAGACCCTAATGAAAGAAGATGGCTTGCAGTCTACACCTACCTCCCAGAGTTGCTATTTTGGACAGTAACCATGAATGCCTGAAAAACTGCTAGGACCAAATACTGGGCTGGATAAATTTTGGCTTAAGCCAATAAGGTGTGTCAGGTATTATGCCCTTCAGAATCAAAATTCCTGAATTCGGGTTGTTTCTGCCACTGATCTGTTGTGAAAGACTTATGGTAAAACCCAAAAATGAAGAAAATATTACTTACAAGGTTAAAAAGTTTTTTAAATATGACATAACCAAATTTATTATTCAAGTTCAGAAAAGCCTTATGTTGAGAACTAAGAAATTAATATATTAAAGTGAACTATTAGATAAGTTGGCATTTAATTGTAATATTTTACCACAATCTGAAAAATGAAACCTATGTACCCCAAATGAAAAGTAAACAGCTATTCAAAAGCTTTGTAAGAAAGATGTATCTATACATTTCCTCTTCCCCTAAACTCCCATGGGAATTATCATTTTGAGGTCTTTTCAGCTTCTTTGATATATTTTTTTAAATCATTGGCCTGCTTCTCCTCATCATTCCCCTTTTCTGTCTTACACTCTGTCTTTATCTTGTACTTCCACATTTTCCTCCTTAAATTAACCTTAAAAAGTCCTAGAATCAATAACTACTGAAAAATTACAGTAACACTAATTTTTAAATTTACTAGGGTCTGTGATTAAAACATTTAATACAAAAAGGAATTGGCAGGTAGAGGAAAGAGCCTAATAGAAAAAGAGGAAAAGAGTCTGAGAAAGCTCAAGTCGGTAAGGTTAAAGAGGAGATGCCCACAATATGCTGATTCAAATGGTGAAGACAGCAATAAGTTAAGGTTGCAGAAGCTACACAGGTTTATTAATAATAGAGTTTTTCATACTTTAACGAAACCAAAAGGACAAAGACTTTTGGATCTTCCCAGTTCCTCTTGGCCAAGTATGTTGTTACTCTTAAAAGCTGAAATAGCTTTTCAAGGCCACCTATTTGCAGAATGCATTTCTCATTATTCCTTTTGTTCTTTCTGTTATCACAACCAATCTCTTAAACTATTTTTCACATTCTTGTGTTTGAAAGCCAGACTTACTGAGGTGTAAAATTTAGGTAAATAAATCCAAATATAACCCCATACATATTGCTATGATCACAAGACAAGGTCATTTCACAGAATAAACCATCATCAGAAACATCTCTTTCATTATAAAAGTGATGGGTGGAGATCAAAACTTGAAAGATGCTGGAAGAAATGTGAAACTGTGACTTAAAAATAATTTTAACTAAGGTATAACTGACATATTATATTAGTTTTGAATGTACAACAAAATGATTTGATATTTATATACATTGCCAAATGATCATCAGAGAAAGCCTAGTTACCATTTGTCACCAAAGTTATAAAATCTTATTTTTTTTTCTTATGAGGAGAACTTTTTAAGATTTATTCTCTTAGCAACTGTCAAATATGCAATACAATATCACTGAGTATAGTCACCTCGCTGTACATTATGACCCGATGACCTATTTATTTTATAACGGGAAGTTTGTACCTCTTGACCCTCTTCACCCATTTTGCCCACCCCACAAACTCCTCCCAGCTGGTAACTACCAATCTATTCTCTGTATCTCTTAGTTTGGTTTTGCTTTATTTGTTAGTTTGTTTTGTGTTTAGCATATAAGTGAAAGCATATGGTATTTGTCTTTCTTTGTCTGATTTATTTCACTTAGCATAATACTCTTCAAGGTCCATCCATGTTGTTGCAAATGGAAACATTTCATTCTTTCTAATGGCTGAATAGTATTCCATTACAGATATATATTCACTCACACACACACACACACACACACACACACAGTAAAACCTTGGACTGAGAGTAACTTGTTCTGCAAGTGTTCTGCAAGATGAGCAAACATTTCTAATAAATTTTAACTTGATAAACGAGCCATGTCTTGCAGTATAAGTAATACGTGATGCCAAACGTCACATGATCACAACGGAACCAATGGTTCTTCTCTCTCTCTCTTGCTGCAGAGGAGGAGGAGAAAAAGGCAGAGGAGTATCCTCACTTCAGATGAGATTAGGGATATGTGTAAAATGCGGGAAAGTGCAAAATCTTGTAGAAAAGCACCACCTGAATAAGGCTGTAGCAGTGTGAGCAATGAATCTGTTTCAGGACAATGCAATGTCACATTTCTATGAAATCCTCAAAAGGAGTCAAAAGCAAGTGTCATTGGATAGGCTCCTCGTTAAAGTTGCACAAAAAGAAAAAGATTCCATTGAGCCAACAGATAGCAGGGATTTCATTAGTGATAGTGAAAGTCATCCTATACAACAACCCCCTTCTCTCTTGTCTCCCTCACACCAGCCACGAAGGTTTTCAAAGGTAAGTGCAGATTTATGTTTATTTTTCTTTATGTCTTTTATTTTCTTTATTATTTTGTATTATATTACAGTAATGTGATCATTCTTATATGAATACTGTTGGGTTGTGGAACAAATCATCTGAATTTCCATTAATTCTTATGGGGACATTCACTTTGATATACAAATGCTTTAGATTACAAATTATGTTTTTGGAATGAAATACATAGGTATATATATATATACACACACACATTCACACATATATATATGCATATATATGTATATATATGCATATACATACACACATGTGTATATATATGCATATATATATACATACACACGTGTATATATGCATACACACACACACACACACACACACACATACACACCACATCTTCTTTATCCATTCATCCACTGATGGACACTAAGGCTGTTTCCCTATCTTGGCTATTGTAAATAGTGCTGCAATGAACACAGGGGTGCCCCTATCTTTTTGAATTAGTGTTCCCATTTTCTTTGGGTAAATGCCCAGAAGTAGAATTGCTGGATCATATGGTAGTTCTATTTTTAATTTTTTGAGGAACCACCATACTGTCTTCCATATAGTTGCACCAGTTTACATGCCTACCAACAGTGCATGAGGGTTCCCTTTTCACCACATCCTTGTCAACACTTGTTATTTCTTGTCTTTTTTATTATAACCATTCTAACAGGTATGAGTTGATATCTCATTGTGGTATTTGATATGCATTTCCCTGATAATTAGTAATGTTGAGCATATTTTCATATGCCTGTTGGCCATCTGTATGTCTTCTTTGGAAAAATATTTATTCAGAGCCTCTGTCCATTTAAAAAAAACTTTTTTTAACATTTATTTTTGAGAGACAGAGACAGAGCAGAGTGGGGGAGGGGCAGAGAGAGGGGGGTACACAAAATCTAAAGCAGGCTCCAGGCTCTGAGCTGTCAGCACAGAGCCGTACGCAGTGCTTGAACTCACGGACCATGAGATCATGACCTGGGCCGAAGTCAGACACTTAACTGACTGAGCCACCCAGGAGCCCCTCCTCTGTCCATTTTTTAATCAGATTGTTGTGTGTGTGTGTGTGTGTGTGTGTGTGTGTGTGTGCATGTCTACCAGCTTTAGCAAAGCAGCAGGAGACTGCAGAGGTGGGCATGCCCACTGGCATTAGAAGGCCAGTTGGAGACTGCCGTGACTCTGTGCACCCACCAGTGCTAGCAAGGTAGAGGGAGAGTGCAAAAGTGGCTCCCGCCAGCACTGGTGCTAGCAAGGCAGCAAAATGGCACAAGGTAGAGGAAGAGTGCAAAAATGGCACCACCTCCGCCTCCATCTCTGGAGAGAGTCCCAACAGGCCCCTGTCCCTCTGGCAGATGCTTTATAATTAGCAACTAAATTTCTCCTTCGCATATCTATAGTCTAGGTTCTTTTCAAACTGCTGTTTTGCACTGGGTTCCGGGGCAAATGATTGTGTGGATGAGCCCTTTAAGAACAGAATCCCAGTTCCCTACAGCCCTTTGGATCTCTTGGATGTAAGCACCATTGGTTTTCAAAGGCAGACGTTTTGCAGATTCATCTCTCCTGTGCAGGTCCCGAGGGTTGGTGTGTCTGACGCTGACGTGCTCCTCAGGGAGAAGCTCATATTTGTGAGCTTCCTCCTGATCAGGGGTTGCTGTGCCAGGGTGGGGTTTCTGGTGAGACTATGTCTCTGCCTCTCCCACCCTCCCGGTGTGGCCCTGTCTAGTATCCTTTGCTGTGGAGGCATTTTTCAGCTAGTTTTCAGGTCTTTTTCAGAGAGAATTTTTCCGTATGTGGCTGTGGATTTGGTGTGTATGTGGGAAGTGAGTTCAGATATTCCTATATGGCCATCTTGAGCCACCTCCCAAAATAGTTTTGAACATGTCTTATAGGGGCAGGTTTGAATTGAAGCACCACCTTATATCCACGGTAGCTTGAACATCTTACGATAAACACTTAAGATGCTACTGACTCTATCTCCTGAGATACCCAAGAATATCAAGAGGCCACAACAATAAAAAGGGTAGAAGGTTCCTAGCAGCAGTAATACAAATTTCTCTTTCTCATCTCTCTTCTTCCTCTGACTACAAACGAAGAGAAAAGATTTGCATGCCGCCTTAAAGTTACATTCTAGAATCAAATAGCCAAGCTTTGTGAGAAAATATTGCTGTTTTGGAAATTTTTAATTTATAGCACTGCCAACACTCTGGTTAATTCTGCTTCCCTCAGCAATAAAGGTCTTTCTTTCTTTCCCTGTTTTATTCCTCTTGGGATATTTGATTTTTCAACAGAGCTTATAGTTTTCCCAGTGAGCTGACTTATCTGGTCAACTAGGTCAGTTTTCAGCATAGCCGTGATTTGTGACTCTTCACTATTCTTGCTGCCTGGGTGCGTTAAGGTATTTTTCTACCAGAAGAACTTGAAAACTGAAAATGACTAAGAATTCTAAATTAATGTTTAGGTCCACGTAAGCAAGTACAAAGCTACTCTGTTGTGATTGCTATCGCTTAAAATATTCTCAGATTTTAGGAACTGACGTTTTGCTGATTAAATGGTCTGCCCAATAGTGTAATAGGCAACTCTACATAAGAAAACATAGTTAATGTACATTTCACATTTGTAACATCATAGCAATTGGGGGAAAGAATGTGTTATGACTATTACGGCAAAGACATTTTAAATGTTAGAGTACATCAATGAATATTGTATCAACAGCAGATATTAAGGTTTTATAAAAAAATCTATTTTTTATAAATGCATTTCTTAACCACGATGCAGTACTTAAAGAGAAACTCTCCATGACACAGTAATCCTAGTTTCAATGTTAGGAAATATTAGTTCTTACAATGGCTTATAAGGCTTTTCATGATCTGCGCTCCCTTATTCCCTTTCCAACCTTATCTTCTACCATTCTCCACTTCAGTCGCTCTCTCCAGCCACACTGGCCTCCTTGATATTCCTCTGACATACCAGGCACACTCCTTCCTTACGGCCTTTGTACAGGCTCTTCTCTATGCCTGAAAATCTCTTTCCCCAGATTCCTCCTGGTTCGTTCCTTTACCTCAATCAAGCCTTTGCTCATCTCTCATCTTTTCACTGAAGGTTATTAGGATGCCAGAGAAAACCACTGCAATTTAAGTTTCTTCTGGAAGTTCTTATGAATGCAATGTGGCAAGAAAAAGGAATAAGAGATATAATTATCCAAAAAGCCGGCACAAAATTCTCTTTCATTTGTTTAGGCAAATGCCATTAATACATACCTAATAAGTCCAAGAAAATCTACTGAGAAACTGTTGGAAATAACAAGAATTCAGGAAAGAGATTAGTAACAAATAAATACCAAAACTAAGTATCTTTTCTAATTACCAACAATAAACAGAAAAAAAAGCATGGAAACAATCTCATTTATAACAGCAAAAACCAAATAAAGAAAACACAAATAAGCTTTAAAAACATCTGAAAGCTATATGAAAAAAAATTCTACTGAGGAATATAAAAGATCTATAGCATTTAAAAAGCTACATATCAGTAAGAAAAAGACAAGGAAAGGATATGAATAGGTAAAACACATAGTAAATATGAGCAATCTATGAACAAAGTAATAAATATAATTAAACAGGAAATTCAAATTAAAAGTATAAAAAGACATTTGTCTTATATTTGCCAAAAGAATAGATAATTTCAATTATATGAGTAGTGAAATTATCAGGAAAATAAACTGGAACAACTTTTCTGGAGGACAATTTGGAAATTATCAAAAGCCTTAAAAGTATATAACCAATTGGTGTAGTCGGTTAAGCGTCTGACTCTTGATCTCAGCTCAAGTCATAATCTCACGGTTCATGAGTTTGAGCCCCACATCGGGCTCTATGCTGATGGCACAGAGCCTGCTTGGGATTCTGCCTCTCCTCTCTGCCCCTCCCCCGCTTGTGTGCATGCTCTCTCTCTCTCTCAAAATAAATAAACTTAAAAAAAATTTAAAAAGTATATACCCACTGATAGAGCAATTTGGTTTCTAGAATTTTATCCTAAAAAAAAAGTGCACAAAGATGTATGTCCAAAATTATCATCACAGTGATATTAATAATGGTAATTTATTAACAGTAATAATAAATGTTTGTCAGTAGGACAGTAGTTAACTAAGATACGGTATAGCCATTGAATGGAATACTATGCAGTTACTAAAAACTGCTTATCTAGATATATATTTACTGACATATGCAGGATACATCAAACTGAAAAAAAACTAAATCGTTTAAGAAAAAATATATGCACTTAAATAATTCTGAAAGAAAACCTATGAAAATATTAACTATATATTGGAACTATGTGGTAGTTTTCAGTCTGCTTTTGGCTTATCTCTATTTGTGGAATAAACTGCAATTAACACATGTTACTTTTATGAAGAACTCAAACAATTAAAGCCAGTTTGATTCAGGAAAAACAAAATGTCTACTGCATGTTCACCAAATATCATGGCACGAGGTAGCCTACCTCCTGAGACTATAACCCACTCTTCCAGTGGCAACATAAGCAAGGGCTCCTAATAAAGATGGAGAGGAACAGGATCTCATAATAAAGAGAAAAAGACCATTGTAGAGTAATAATCAAATCCATTTTCCTACCGTGGCAGTCACATATCTCCCATTCCTTCCTCTTTTCTGTCTTCTCTTAGGAGGAATTAATAGAATTTTAACCAGGACAAACTGGGCTGCAGTTAAAGCCATGGAACTAGACTGAATCAAAGAAGCTGAGGTAGGCAACCTTTCAACTCATCCTGAGATATTAATTCAGGCAATAACCACTCCTAAGGCCACATGGGTACCAATGGCTACATGAGAAATTCTCCCCAGAAATATCAAGATCACAGGCACAGCCGCAATAGCCAGTTTGCTCTTGACCTCTTCCATTCACCTTTTTTTGAACCCATCTGGTATTACAAAGTCCAACCTAAATCTAATCTTCTCAAAATAACCCCCATACTCCAAAATTATTCTTCCCCTTTTCCTCAAATAAAACTCCCATTTCCAAAGAACTGCTGATTCAGCTAGATATTAATCTGATTAGGGAAAGAGCAGTAATGCACAAATACTGATAGGCCAAGAACACCTTGTAACGATACTTCTTAATCTGAAAGGCTCATGGGGGAGATACTCTGAAATAAGGTGATTTCTATGCTATTTGACAATTCAGGAGGCAGTACCTTATCTTACCTATCGCTACATCTTCCTATTCTGTCAGGATATAAAACAATGGAATGCTGAAGGCAGTGATTTTTCATGTACTGCTTTTAATGGAAGAACTATAAAATGTCACAGGTGCTTTAAAACATACATTTTCCTCCTCATAATAAGAAAATTTGGCACATGAGCAAGAAAAGATCATACCTCAGTCAAGTATACTACAAGAAAGTGGGTTGGGGATATTCCCATCAACTTGTCAACCATCAGCTTTAGCTTTAAGAAGACAGTTCATACTTTAAGAATTCGAGAAAACAAGAATGGGATTAAGAACAATGCATACACTGGATCTGTTGGCAAACTGTAAATCTGAACAGTTCTCACATAATGACAGCATGAATCCCACCCCCAAAAAAATACTGTAATGGAAGATAAGAGAATTACCCAAAAGCTTACAGAGCAAAAGTACTGTAAATCTCTGTAATATAGTAGTACAGGGTACAAAAAGATACATTCTGTTAATCAAGTCTGTGATGTCCTCAAAAGGATACAAAGGTATGTTCCCTTAAAAAAAAACAAGAGCAAGTAAGTACATAAGAGAGTAATATACAAATACAAGCTGAGATTAAAAGGAAGACAGATAGTTAAAGAAATAAAAAAGTAAGAACATAACAGGATTTAAATTTGCAGAGTATTCAATAACAGAAACAACACTGCCAAAGATGGAATCAGTAATATAAAGTATAAAGAGTTCTCCAAGGCTGCTGAGAAGTAGCAAATAACAGAAGATCATGGGTTCAGAGAACAGAGAACAAAGATCTAAGCTCATCGGGAATAGGGGTACTTGAAAAAGAAATCACAAGTAATAGTTGAGGTTCAAATGGGAGGCTCACCCATGGTTTAGACAAAACAAACAGATGCATCTGTGAACAAAGGTGTTGTATGTAAGTACTGAATCACTAAAATGTACACGTGAAACTAATATTACACTGTATGTTAACTGGAATATAGATAAAAACTTTACAAAATCAGTGGTGCTAGAGCTACATAATTTTCTAAAAATAGGTGTGAGCCAAGAATTTTGTATGCAAACTAATACTCATTCAAGTGTGAAAACAACAGAAAGAAATTTAGGACCTTAGGGGCTTAGAAAATCCATTTTTCCTGAAAAATTACTTGAACAGTTATACAGATTGACCAAAAGATAGGTAAGAAATAAGAATTCAAGAATGAGGAAGTTGAGGCATTAAGATATTGTAAAGTGAAAAATTCTGGTTAATATGGCAGTCTAAGCAAATGTGAGCAGGACCCACTTTCTCCTCAAATACAGAGAAATGCTATATAAAATAGAACTACATTTAAAATAGACATTGTTTACATAGTCAACCCGGAATCAAGAATGGGAAATCGTCATGCCAGAAACAAAGAGGAGACTCAGGGTAAAATGGTGTGGTAGAATTTAAGCCCAATAGATATCTTTGAGACTGGGTTACAGGTATTAGGGACTAATGTTTCCAATGCCCACATAAGACCAAACGTCAGGACCACAGGGAGCTGGAACTGGGATCACTGGATAAAGTCAGGAATTGAGAAGTGCCTTTGCCAGCTATGCAGGTGGAGTAACAAAGCCCCCTTCGTCGTAGAGACACAGCAGATAAATGAGCTGCCGCCATTGAGCCATGAGTGGAAGGAGTCATCCCTGAGAAGCCCAACCCCAAGCGTGAACTCTTCATAAATATGAGATTCATGTAGTGCAGAAACCCTAAGTTCAGAAATTAACATCAAAACTGGTCCTGAACAGGTGAAATATGTAAGGCTATGAAACTGCTTCATAGGGAGACCTTCCTTATGAAGGGAATATTTGGTACTCCCAGGAATGATAGGCTCTGCTAAAGGTAAGTTCACAATAGAAAACTTTGAAGCTCATAAGAAAATACATTACATAAGAAAGTCATGAGATGAAACAAACAGAATTCACAGAAGAGAACGGAATTCTATGAGAAAAGGTTTATTTTTTATTTTTATTTTTTTTTTAGAGAGAGAGTGCAAGAGCAGGGGAGAAGGGCAGAGAGAGAGACACACAGAGAGAGAGAGAGAGAGAGGGAGAGAGAGAGAGAGGATCTTAAGCAGCCTCCACACTCAATGTGGGGCTCCATCCCATGACCCTGGGATCATAAACTGAGGTGAAATCAAGGGTTGGATGCTCAACCAACTGAGCCACCTAGGCACCCTTATGAGAAAAACTTTAACTTACTCAATAATATTTATTTAACACTCACTACAATTCAGGCACTGTTCTATACTGGGAATAACAGTAACAGACAAACTAGATGAATCTGTATTCTTTGTGGAGCTTACATCCCATTGTGGGAAAACAAATAATACACAGATCTATATAAAATATGTCAAGAGGCAGTAAGTGTTACAAAATAAAGGATAATGAATAGAGAGGGGGGGAATGGGGGAATGCTATTTTATATACTGGAGGTCAGGGTGGGTCCTCTACAGCAACCATTACCAAACTTTTTAGTCGCATGACTTTTCTTATAGTCTTAAAAAATTATTATAAACATTTTGGTTTGTTTTTTTTTGCAAGCTAGACCTATAAATATTTTCTGTATCAAATATTAAAACTGAGGAATGTTAAGAAACATTTATTAAGAATAACAATAGTAAACTCATTGCGTGTTTAAAAATATGTATTTATGAAAAGACAGTATTTCCGAAAAAATAGTAAGAAGAGTTGCATTTACATTTTTTGCAAATCTCTTTAATGTCTGGCCTAAAGAAGACAACTGGATTCTCACATCTACCTGTTTATTCAATCTTTTGCAATATGTTTTTTGTTGTTGTTGTTGAAATAAATGAAGAAAATGTGGCCTCACACAGTATATTTTAATACCCTTTTCAAACGATTGCGGGTATGCTTTATACTGCACCCAAACTAAACTGCTGGTAGTCCGTAAAGGTTAGTTGCAATGTGGAATCTGAAACTATTCCAAAGAATAGTTTTCCTTTTCTCTTACAATAAGAGAAAATTCCTCTTCTGTTACAATAAAATTTATTGGTCTATCTTGTGCTTTGAGAGGATCTTTTATCCATGCATGGTTTCCTAACATTATGTGCTGGTCATTTGGAAAATACCGTTTCGCTCAACTATTCAAATCCTCCAGATGTGGATACATTTCAAAATATGATACTAAGAAATAACATTCGTTAATATCATCACCAAACTCATCAGAAAAATCTTTAAGTATTGGGAAACTGTCAAACTTATAGGGACAGGTAAGAGTCTTCCAAAATTCTAATTTTTGTTTGGAAGGTTGAATATTATCAATGGCAAAATATTACTAATACTACTACTACCACTACTTAACTATTCGTTGTTTGCCTTGAAATGTCAGGGTTACTTCATTTTTGAAAAAAATTTGCCAAGTACTCAAGTTCAAATAACTACAGCCTGTCAGTTATTCAAGTAAAAATGGTGTTCCAGAAAAAAAAGAGAGCTATTTCATACCGCAACTCATCACACACAGTATTGAAAACTCATATACACAGTGGTCAACTTCAAAACAGTCATGGCATATAGTGAAACTGGTGGGTTTTATTTTTTACTGCGAGTTTATGACAGTGAAAAATACAATGACTGCTAGCACAGTTTGGTGTCACTGCCTTGATTTGTGCTAAGGCACCAACACTTTTACTCACTGCCTTTACCCACCATCAATGTGCATGCAAGCCTGGTGAAAATGGCAAATAATGTCTTTGCGTTATTAAGAAAATAGTTTGACATCACAAGACCTCCTGAAAGAGTCTTGGGGAGGCCTTTGGCTACAGATCACATTTTGAAAATCAGAGCTCTAAAGTGGCAACTGCACCCTAAGATTTTCATGGGACTGTCCTTTTGAAAAGTCTCACATTCCAGTGGAATGGTTGGCCACCCTCCAGAAAGAGACCTAAAGAAGTGAGTGTACACAAAATACCACTAGCTGAGGGAAGATGCATTTCGGGAAGAGGAGACACCAAGTGCAAAAGCCCTGAAGTCAAAGAACGGCAGAAAATTAGATTATCCTCAGGCAGGTAGGCTACTAGAAAATGCCCAGTACTCAAATACTCAAAGGACATCCAGTGTCCTCATGCATTTTCATGTTTTAGATAATTACTCATGACAAATATGAAAAGTTTTTCTTTATAGAACTCCACAGAAAAAAATTAAAAGTAATTACATACTTTTTTTTTAGAAAAGAAAACATCAAGAATTTTAAGTTTTAGGACACCTGGGTGGCTCAGTTGGTTAAGCGTCCGACTTCAGCTCAGGTCATGATCTCACAGTTTGTGGGTTCAAGCCCCGTGTGAGGCTCTGTGCTGACAGCTCAAGCCTGGAGCCTACTTCGGATTCTGTGTTTCCTTCTCTCTCTGACCCTCCCCCACTCATGCCCTGTCTCTCTCTCTCTCTCTCTCTCTCTCTGTGTCTCAAAAATGAATAAAAGTAATTTTTTTAATTTTAAGTTTACAGTTAAGTTTATATACTTGAAGCTGTTTGATGTCAACTCTCAAATTAAGGCAGAGAGTCATTTTGTAATTGATTTCCAATTATTCATAGTGTGATTTAGAAGTTGCTTAATGAATGTTTGTTGAATGAATAATTCTCCAATGTGTGACTGGAGATATTTAGAAATGAGGAACACAGTTAACTGATTTTCTAAGAAATCACAAATCAAAAGATAAACTACTGAAAAAGGATTCTTTTGTGCTGTATAAGGAGGTCAGCAAACTAAATTTAACCTCATGCTTTTTGCATACTGAGCCACAAACTTACTATTCTTTAATTACAGAATCATTCTCTCAGTTCCTGGAAAGGAAACTTTTTTTTTTTTCCTGTTGAGAACATTTCTCACATTTCAAGCTAAACAATTCACTTAGAGTAGCTCTTGAAAGAAAGAAAGAAAAAGAAAAGAAGAGAAAGAAATAGAGGCACACGTGGTAAATTTTACAATTAGAAACAGTGCAGTAGATTTTCCACTTTGTGAATCCAAGCCAGGAAGTGTGCAACTTTTGTGATTTATAAGCACTTGCAAATAGAAAGGCTATCTGGCATACTGTTATAGAGTTCGCTCTACACTGCTATTATCATGAAATATTCTTTGGATTTTAAGATCGTGAAAACAAAGTTGAGAAAAAGGAGTTCAATAAATGCTGTATGTAATATTTTTCATTTCATTTATAAATGCAATCATTCCAGTTCTATCAATATGAAGAGAGATCATTGCTTCTCAGAGACCAGCTCTCCACACCTTACAAGAATTGGAACCGTGCAAATGACCATTAATCAAGCAGCTCATCTTAAGAATAGATGTGCCAAATGGCCAATAAGCACCTGAAAAGATGTTCAGCATTAATGCCATTAAGAAACTTGAAATACAAACCAAAGTACAAACCAGATACCATCCCACACCCACTGAGATGGCTATAAAACAAAAACAAAACAAATTAAAAACCCAGGAAACATCAAGTGTTGGTGAGGATATAGAGAAATTGGAACCCTGCTATACTGCTGGTGGTAAAGTAAAATGGTGCTGTTGCTATGGAAATAGTGTGGCATTTCCTCAAAAAGTTAAACCTATACTTACCATATGACCCAGAAATTCCACTCCTGGATGGACTACTCAGGAGAACTGAAAATGTGTGTTCATACAAAAACTTGTGGACAAACATTCATAGCGGTATTATTCTTAACAGCTAAAAGTGGAAACAACCCAACCTTTTACCCAGGTCTGATGGATAAACAAATGTGGTAAAGGAACAAAGTGGTGATACATGCTACCATATGGATGAACCTTGAACACATGCTAAGTGAAAGAAGCCAGTCAGCAAAGGCCACCTATCATATAAATCCACTTACATGCAATATCTGGAGACAGAAAGTAGATTAGTGGTGACCTAGGGTTGGTGGGGTATGGGGGGGATGGAGGGGGATGCTAAAGGTATAGGGTTTCTTTGGGGGGGGTGATGAAAATGGTTTGCAATTAGTCACGGTTGCACAACTTTCTGAATAGGCTTAAAAACACTGTTTTGTAACTTTTAAAATGTATCTTTATTTTTAAAAGTAACATAACAGCTATGTCCCCACCCCCAGCTTAAGAAAGTAAACATTATGTGTACAGCTAAAATGCCCTGTATACCCTTCCCTGATTACATTTATCTTCTACCCCCGTCAGAGATAATCACTATCTTGATGTTGCTACTTATCATTCCACGCATGTCATTATACTTTCACTATATATTTATAATCCCTCATAAGATCTATTATTGTTTTGTGTGGTTTTAAATGGTATCATACTTATGTACTTCTATAGGTTGCTTTTTTTTTTATCACAGTATTATGTTTTAGAGCTTTGTTGAATTGGGTGGGGGGGGGTCATTATTAAGTGGCTTTTTCACAATGACATTTAGTACTTAGAATTCTGAGGTCATACTCCCTGGAATAATAACTAAATCTGTTATGTCTTTGCCTAATTTTTTTTTAAATCAATTCAATCAGGTGATTTCTTCAAGCATCTCAAACCATCATTGAGTTCTTGTCCAAAATAAAGGAATTTTAAGGCCATGTTAATAACATAAAGGCTTTATAAGGACCCCAACATAAAACAAGTCTTACTGGACAGAGGGATAACTTACAGAAGAAAACCTGGCATTATATACTTTCATATATGATAAATAATACCAAGATTAAATGACAAACAATCAATTAGCCTTACATATTTCAGCCAACTACAGGGACTCTCTACATGGGCCTTCTGGCTTCAACCACTGAAATATTTGTTGTAGAAACTGCAGGTGCCTCAAATATATATTCTTCCTTTCCTCGGTTAAGCATTACTTCTCAGAAACTTGTACCATTCCTAAACTGTCCACTGAATTTGGGAGAATTTTCTACTCTTGACTACAATTATTGAGTTAGGGATAGTCACATGTCACAATTTGTAGAAATGACAGGAAAGGAGGCATCTGATGAGGCTAATTTACTTGCTTTTCAGAGAAAGCTTCTGCAAACTTCCTTCTCTCTCCCCGATTCAAAACGAGAAACCATGCGACTCTAGGAATTGTTAGTTACTTTTCGGGGAACACAAGGACAACCAGCATTCTACCATTCTTCTTTATTAACAAAATTACAATTTTATTCAGAGGAGGAATGCATCCCCTTAAAAGTATCTACATTCCCAGGCTCCCTTTTCCAGGCTTGACCATGTGACCACCTAATCCTTGAGATGCAGGTCTAAGTCCTTAGAGAGGCCTTCCCTTCCACCAAAGCAATGATAAAGCCACATGAGGAGAAGTCTTTTGATTTTCATGTTCTCCTCTTCTTCCAGCTGGAATTCAGATATAATGCCTGGGTATGGAAAAGTACTTTGACTGTAAGGATGAAAGCCACATGCTAAGGATAGTGCAACAGAAAGAATGTTTTAATCCTTAAATCTTCCAGGATTTCCTTGAGCACCTTAATAAATGGCTTTGGATTTCCTACCTCCACACTTCCCATTACATGGAAAAAAAATAAACCTTTATTTGGTAAAGCCACCATGGTTAGATCTTTGCTATAGGGAAGCTGATGCGATTCCAACCGGCATAACTTCTGAATCCAATGTTTGGTTTTCAAATACGTAAGAAAGTAGTTTCTCAAAATTGTTTAAGCTCTTTTGAGTTGGATTCTGTTTTTTGCCACCAAGAGCACCCTAAACTGATGGAGCCCTCTAAGGAAGGAGTAGTACCTCTGACTTGACTCTAAACTCTCAAGGACAAAGGCTGTATATTACTCATCCTACCCTGCTGCCTGACTGAAATGGATCTCTGCTAATGAGTAGCCCATATGATTACAGGGAAACCTTTGTAAACTCACAGTATTACCTTGCTTGCATAAGGCCACCCAACTGGAAAAGCAGAGGAACAAAGAAATGAAACATTCTTATTAATCATTTCATTAGACACATAGGACACATATTCATCAAAATTGCTGAAATACCAAAGCAAGGAGGCTTTTAATGAATCATGCCTTTGGTTTGCTTTATGTCTCCAAACTTTTCTACATCCTCATCCTGTCCTTATTCCTTTCTTTATACTGTACTACAGTGGTTAAGAGCAAGACCTCTCTAGTTAACCCCACACAGATTCAAATCTTTTATCTATTACCTCTTACGTGACCTCGTGTTAGTTACTTCATTTCTGAGTCTCAACCGTCTCAAATGAATAAGGGTGGAATAATTCTACCAACCTCGCCGAGTTCTTGTGAGAATTAATTGAGATAGTGTTTGTAAAATGCTTACCATAAGGCGTGATATACAGTAACAGTTTGCTCAATATTACCTCTTATTTTTAGTTTGTACAACAGAGGAGGTATCCCTCCTTTTGTCTAAGGCTAATTCTTACCTTATGCTCTGGGTCCCATCCTCCTTTGACTTCCTCAGAGACTTTTAACTATTGATTATCTTTACTCTCTAGTCTTTTTTTTTTAAGTTTATTTTTGAGAAAGAGAAAGAAAGAGAGAGAGAGAGAAAAAAAAACAAAAACTTGTGGGGCGCCTGGGTGGCGCAGTCGGTTAAGCGTCCGGCTTCAGCCAGGTCACGATCTCGCGGTCCGTGAGTTCGAGCCCCGCGTCAGGCTCTGGGCTGATGGCTCGGAGCCTGGAGCCTGTTTCCGATTCTGTGTCTCCCTCTCTCTCTGCCCCTCCCCCGTTCATGCTCTGTCTCTCTCTGTCCCAAAAATAAAAAATAAAAAACGTTGGAAAAAAAAAAAAAAAAAAAAAAAACTTGAGTGGGAGAAGGGCAGAGAGACAGGGAGAGAATCCCAAGCAGGCTACACCAGCTCAAACCCACAAACCATGAGATCGTGATCCGAGCCAAAATCAAGAGTAGGGTGTTTAACTGACTGAGCCACCCAGGGGCCCCTCTCTAGTCTTTATCTTTAATCTCTCTCTGTAGCGCCCTTCCCAAGAATATGCATAACAATGATGATGGTAAGGATAATGATGAAACAGGAGATGATAGGATCTAAAGATAGAAGAATTGTCCTTTGTCAGAAGGAAGGGCACTCCTTCATAACAGGAAGAAAAGGGGAGAAAACAGGTCTTCACGTAGGCAGGTTTGGAGAACTGTAGGTGGGAAAATAAAAAAATCCCGTTGGATGGTTTCTATTTTCTCTGAAACAAAAGGCAAAGTTATCTATCGCCTAAGTGTTAAACAGTTCAGAAGAGACAATAAAATGTATAAAAATAGTGAAGGTTTAAGTAGCCACTACAGAGGGTGAGAAAGACATGTAGTAGTATTTCCAGGCAGCGTGGAGGTCTCAGTTGAAGCTGAGGCTAACATTCACGAATACTGGATCCAATCTCCCCTGGAATTGTCCAAGTGCTGACACAGTAGCAGCTAATTGGTTCACTTAGAGTCGGGAGTCTTGCAAGGGGGCGGGGTGTGAAAGAAGAGGAGAGAGAGGAGTCAGGAGGAAGAGTGGAGTGACCAACCATGAAATCTAAGAATAAAGAGGGAAATGAATGAACAGACAAGTACTAGTGGAGAAAGACAGAAATGGATTCAAGGTTCAGATGAAATTGAAAAATATAATGGAAAAAAATGAAATATTTTATTGATTTTGAAAGTGAAGTGGTTTTAAGGTCATGGCAAAGTCCAGAGTATGATTATGGAAATAGGTGGCTGAGGTGGAGTGAGGAAAAAGGTCACTGAAAATGTGGCAACCAAAGAACTAACAGGCCAGGGTGGTAGCTGAATAGTCCATATGGACAATGACATTCATAATGATGGGGAGAGTGGAGACAGAGTGGAAGCCTGGGACCAGGTACCAAATTCTAAAGAACAAGTGAGTGAGTAGGGTAACAGAAAAGAAAGAGGGGAAAATATGGTAGAACACAGTATGAGCCACCAAAAGAGGGTGGAGAAATATTCTGGCAGTAGCATGGGGGAGTGAAGAAAACTTCTGCCAAACCTCTATGAGGTATCTTCAGTGTGAAAGAAAAATACTCTGTAGAATAGATTCCAGACTCAAAAATATATTGACTGGCTATGGAATTATACACACGACCAAGGTGAATGCAAAAGACATAATGTACTTAAAGTTTTATACTACAATTTTAGAAAATCAGCTGTGCATGTTCAGGACAGGAGGGATTTTGCTTAAAGGACTTGCATGTAAAGAAGTCAGAGAGACTGTAAGCAACTAAGTGTAACTACCCCCAAAAGTGTCTTGGTCACAATTAATGAAACTATAGGAATATTTTAAATTGTGATAAGCAGAATTTCCATGTTACTCCCTAAAATTGAGATTAAACAATTCTCATGTACTGCTTTTTAAAACACTGTTGATTAGAGGGAAGAAATAATGCCCTTCTTTTATTTATGTTTTTAAGTAAATTTTAATCAACAATAAAATTAAGAAGGATATGAATTTTTCATTGTTCAACTTTTACAAAATGAAAAAATCTTAGTAACAAAACTCCCTTTCAATATCATAAAGAACAATTTGTGATTTTGTTCTTTTCATAGTTAGGTAATAGAGTACTAACAGACATGACTTTTACCTACTGTTTTGGGTGGGTCCCTGGCGGGAAGGGTTTTTATCAACTTAAAAAAAAAGAATATGTACATTTTGAAGAAAAGTAAAAGAAGCCCCCTTAAGTGACTTGTTTATTTAAATATAATTTTCTTTTAAAAATTCATTAAATATTATCTTATTATTGTTATAATGTTTATACAGTAAGTTAAAATTGGGAGAAGAAAAATTAAGCAAAATAGCCTCAGACTTTCCTCCAGTGATTTTATCTTGAGGCAGTATGGCATTATGTTAGGTTTTATGTAGTATGTGTATAAAGATTAAATGTCCAAATTTTAACTATATACCATTTTTGAAACAAACAAACAAACAAACAAACAAACAAGATACCTTTCAAATGCTTAGAAGAAACTACAAATGTTCTGTGAGTCCTTTATTTTGATTTGCTCAGTCTTTGATTTGCTCTGTCCTCAATACTATAAAACCTTTCCTTGACTATCAGAAGCTTTAGGTATATTGGTAAGCATTAATGCAAATCCAGGGCATGTTCTTGTCTTTCTGTTTTCATATTACCAAACCTAACCAGCCATACTGTAGCCCTCCAATTCACAAAGTACTCATACTATATAATCTTGAGACTTTTGCAACCATATATTTTAAAGGACTCATCGAGCCCTGAAAGGCAAATGCTATCATTCAAGTTCTAATTACATGCTACCTGGGTTTTACAGAACAGAAAAAAAAAAATGAGTACTGTACTTCCTAAATACATTTTTGACCACAAGCCACTTCCAAAATAAATGCCCCAAATATTTTCTGAATGTATCACTGTACAAATAGCTCAAGCACTGGTCTATTCAAATTATGTTCTAGTTTCTCCCTATGCTGCTTCCACTTGATAAATTGGTCAATAAATGCCAAGTCAAATATTCAAGTAAATATATTTTCATTGTTATTGGCAGACATATAATTAACTCTGAGAATAAAAGATACAAGAAATCAATTTATGATTACTTCTTCAGTTGTTCCCATTAGTCATTTACATTATAATT
Organism: Panthera uncia; assembly: GCF_023721935.1. NCBI lineage: Eukaryota > Metazoa > Chordata > Mammalia > Carnivora > Felidae > Panthera > Panthera uncia. The sequence goes on along the minus strand of NC_064818.1, from coordinate 70,740,921 downwards.
GTGGTTCCACTTTTAAAATCTTTATCCATACACATATACACACACACCACTTTGACTATATTATAAATCAAATTATTTCAATTACAAATTAGTATTGTATGAACTGTGAACCTCTATGTTAATTTTATTAGTAAGATACAATTGTACTATTACCCACGTATATGAGCGGATTAAAAAACAATGCACATTTAAGAGCCTATATTAATTAGTAATTTCAGCAGATGTTTCTAAACAATGTTAAGGATTTGCTCTGTCTTTTCTCAAGTATAAATATTTGAGCCAACATTTTTTAAGAATGTGTATTTAGCCACAAATTACATTTCCATTTCAACAAAATAGGCTGCTAAAAAAGAAAATAGTACAAAGAGCAAACCTACTTTTTTTTTTCAAAGAAGATATACAAAGAGCAATTTTTTTTAACATTTGTTATCTGTCAGGTCAATATCTTCACCAATCCAGGAAAAATACATTTTGTATAAAAACTTACATAAGTGACCTTTTAAAAATTTGTCCTAAACTAAATGAAAAAGCTTCAGATACATTATTATATGTGGATTTCATGAAGAATAAAACTTAAGATGAGCTCAAGAAATCTGTTTCTTTCTTTTTTATATTTCAAAAAATTTTTTTAATGTTTATTTATTTTTGACAGAGAGACAGAGAGAGAGTGCACGCACAAGTGGGAGACACAGAATCCAAAGCAGGCTCCAGGCTCTGAGCTGTCAGTAGACAGCCTGACGCGGGGCTCAAACTCACCAACCATGAGATCATGACCTGAGCCGAAGTCGCACACTTAACCGACTGAGCCACCCAGGCGCCCCAAGAAATCTGTTTTAACAAAATATGCTATCATTACTCAATTGTTACTTTCATTGTGGTAGCTTAATTGCCTTTAATTCTATATCATGAACAAGTCATTTAACCTCTGTGTTTCCTCACCCATAGAGGGGGATTCGTTACGGTGCCTCATCACAGGATTCCTGGGAGGGGTAAAGGAGTTAATGTAGGTAAAGCATTTAGAACACTGCCCAGCACACAGTAAGTGCTCAGTAAGTGTTAGCTAAGCATTACCTAATTGCATGTTTTGCCTATTACTTTTATTAGCTTCCAGTTACCAATCTTGAAAGTATCTTAATTCTTTTTAAAGAAAAAGAAAGCTACATTATGGCAGTCTTAATGCTCTACCCGCTGCATCAGTTTACAATATTGTTGTTAGTAGCTACTTCGTCCGCTACTCACAAGCAAAGCAGGACCTAGGGTCTCAGTGAATAACAGTTCGAAATTCCACTTTAAAAGACAGCACTCTATTATCCTACTATTAGTTCTCATCAATTCATTCAAACGCCAAAACAAACTATGTGTTGGGCACTGGATACAAGTTGTGGGAACAAAAGACGGGTAAGAAAAAAATGCCAGATGTGTCGTTCCCCAAACAGTGAGGGATACAAACACAAATACAAGTATGTACCGTTGTTTAATTGTAACGTGGTACAATGAATGCTATAATAAAGAAATGTTCTAAGCTGTCCAAGGGCAGGCTTCGCAGGTCACCAGGTAAATAACGGATCTAGGATTACTTTGTTGAGAAAGATAACTGGAAATCCCTCGCACTGGTTAAAATAGACATATTTTAAGCAAACAGACTTCCTCAAACAGATTTGCCATTGCACACAGCTTGTTTAGTTTATCTCTAGGTGTTGAACAAATATTTTTGAATGAATGTCTCTCTCCCCCACGTCCCCCATAGCAAGGCCTTCATTAGGGCATACTTGGATGATGTTTGTAGCTCCCTTCCTCCCAGAGCTCAGAGAAATCTCCCTAAAACCACTTTTATCACACCACTCCCTGCTCGAAAGCCTGGAATGGTTTCCTCCTATTCCCAGATAGCAGCTCTCTGCTTTGACTAGATTTCTCTCCCAATATGCCTTGGGCATGATTCCCTTTTGTTCACATCCTCTCTCTGCCCCAAATGCTTTTCTCTTATTATTTCTGCCTTTCCAAAATCCTACCCACCCTTCAAAATCCTCCTTCAAGAAGCCGTCAGATTTCCTTGCTTCTATTTAAAACAACAGAACTTTTCAAATGACGCAGAAAACAGAGAGATGCTAGTGAAAAAATTACACTTCTGGATGAAAGAAATGTCCAACATGTGGTAGGGAACGGAACAACAAATGGCAGAGGCTGGTTCGAAAGCTACATTCAATTGTTATATCAACACAGCCCATTTCCTAAATTATTCACTATTCAAAATTTATACACTGCACCAACTACTTATTGAACAACTTTTTTTTTTCCCAGTGACATCGGGCTCTTTTAGAAGTTAACCATCCTACAACAGGGGCAATCAATTCTTCATTACTTTTAAACTGGTTTCTTTAGGGCAAGTTCATATTAGAATGAGCCTCACAGGACTCAGTGCTTGAAATACTACCCGGCAACATGCAACTCCACTAACCAGCCTAGTAATGTGCCTCCTACTGGAAGGACAACTTGTTACAGGGTAAAATATCCTCGAGAACCCAAGTTAAAACAGATTTTTTGTATCCCAAGTGACAATGAGCATGCTCCACCGGTCAATCTACCTTGGATTCCAACTTGATTTTCTCTTCATTCAGCATCTCAGTTGCTTTCTTAATGTCTTCACGACATCTGTTAATTTCCGACCTTACTGTAACACAAATTAAATCCTTAAACACCTCCACCTTTCTCAAGCCCCCGTGTCTCTTGATGTAGACAGCAGACCCCCCCCCCACCCGCTCTGACTTCGCCTGCGGGGCTGCCTTGAGCTCCAATCCCCCACCTCGAGGAGCCAGAGACCCCAGCAGGAGACAGAAAACACCCACCTTCTCGGATCAAGCGGCGACTCTCCTCCGCCTGATGCTCCGAGAAGATGATGTGCTGAAACAAGGACTCTAAACTCATCTCAGGCCCGGGCTGCCACGGATCCTTCCTGGGCCCTTCAGTATTTGGTAGCCGCGGGTCCTGGAAAGCACAACAAGGACAAGGCTCGTTCAGGGCTGTTCTTCCTGCATCGGCCTCAGCCCGGGCCGCCCGAAGCGGGACGCGAGCCCGGCTCCAGGCCTTTGTTTCCCCTGTTCACTAAGGACTGACAACCGTTTTTCCCCCACGCTCTGCCCGGGACAGCAACTCTGCGCTCCTTCCCTGGCTGAACGCAGCTCCCTTTCCTTCAAGGCCGCGGCCCTTCTCGGAGTTTCTTTTCTGTGCTGGTGGCAGATAAAAATGGAGGCTCCGAGAGCCGAGGCTTTGGAGCCTGCCGGGGCAGCAGCCCTTTGTGGCCGGCCTTTTCCTCTCCGTCCCCTCCTCTCTTTTATGGAGAAGGGCCACATAATGCTCCCTCCCTCAGCAAAACGTGTACTTGCTCACAATACCATGGCCTGGAGACCTTCCCGCAGGCGGCCGCCAGCGCCTAGCCTTGGCCTCGCCTGCTGTGGACGTAAACTACGGCGTCTCGTTGGGTCCATCTGCCTTCAAATGTTTTGCTTTGCCCATGTGGCCCCAAAGGTCTTAAGACCTCGCTTGGGCTTTGGGGAATCTATCTCCAAGGCACAGACACCCCGTATCATAAAGAACTAAGTACTCATGATTCTAAATATAAACCGCAACAGCTTATCCTTTGACTGTGGCAAAGACTGCTATAAATGTGCAATGTCTGACATTCCGCCTTAATCATTCCTTTGTAATCAGGGCATATCTTTTTAGTCTGCTTTAAAATTAATCATTGCCTTTTGTAATCAAGCTTCAGTAATGTTAACACTTCGATATCTGCACAATATGTGTCAGAGACCAAAGTGGTTGCTAATTAAAGCTTAAACATGAAAGGCACCTTTGGGACTTTTGCATGGGATTTTTAAATTAAAACAAAGTATTTTTTTAGTTTTAGTAGGTCAAAATTGTAATACTATAATAAACATTTGTCTTGATTTCTGAATGTAGCATTGACATTGGCTAAACTTAAAAAAGTAATTTTTAGTTAGATTGTATTAGAATTGAAAGACGGCAACATCATCGGTCACATCATCTGTATAAGAGACTTAATTAATACTTCATTAACGCTGTAGCATATTTGGTTATAAGTTTTAACCTATTCCAAATTTCCACCTCAATTTCCATCACGCCATGTATGATTATAAGTTAATTTTTAAACTTTATTATAAAAGAATATATACAGAAAAGTGAATGATATAGAAAAGAATTGCCCATAAACATACCGTTCAGAAGCAAATATTAATAACACTTTGGCTACTGCCTTCCGAGTAATCCTCCTCACCTTGAATTGTTCTTTCCCAAGCTTGAAATATTAGGAATAAGTAATAATTACAACTAATACTTTTTATTGAATGTTTGCTGGGTACTACTCTGAACACAACGATTTTTACTATTACCTTCACAGTATTGGTATAGAAAACTGAGACACGGAAGAGTTAAGTATCTTGCCAAGGTGGCAAACCTAGTATATGGCAGACCTAGAGCTGAAACCAAGAAATCTGAGATCAAAGACCATGAATTTAATTTTGGCTTCGACTGTTTTCCTTTGATTACATCATAAGCAGTTTACCATTTCGTTGAAAACTCTTCATAAGTACATTTTTCTATCTTCATAATCCCCCATCATGTGATGCATGTGTAAAATTTAGATGTACTGAAATAAATTTGACTCTTTTATCTGTTCAAGGATGGAAAACAAAACTGAAATTGTGGTTTGAACCATTTTCTTTGAGCGCTCGTTTGGAGGCTTATGAACTGTGCCACAGCACCGTCAAAGGAAAGGGCTTCCAGAAGATAAATTATATCACTAATTAATATCACTCCCTTCAGAATTATTTCCCGTGGACTTGCACAGGGAGCAGCCTCACAAGGAGGCTGCTTTTCAAAAGCACGCTGCTCTTTAACATCCCAATTTTATTAGTTACACTCAAACTCACATTTATTATTTAACATGTTCTTTCTGTACTGAAACTTGGCAGAGTGGAATTTGGGCAGCCTTTGGGGAGCCTGGTCGCCTCACTCACGCAGGCATATCCAAGAGAGAACGGTTGGAAATTCTGGAATGGGGTAAGGGGGAAGAAATGTCTTCTTCGTCTTCTGCAGTATGTAACAGAGTATTTTGGTGCTCTTAAATCCCAAGTTCAATTCTTAGAGGTACCAAACTATAGGTACCTCTAGGCATTTTCTTTTAGTTGTTCAAACAAACATGACTATACAAGCCCACAACCAAATTCTAAGTGTTTTTTAATAATGAGTAAAAGTACCATGTTACGATATTAAAATATTGTTATCGTGTACTAGCTTTATTCATTTGTCATATACTAGCTTTATTCATATATTGTATTCAGTAATATATTCTTATAGATATACATGCTAATTACATTCTATAATATTCAGAGCAAGGGTAGCATTAGTTAAATTGATGCCAAATAAAAATGGTATATGGCATGGTAAAACTAGGGCATACCGTTTTCTGAAAATGTTATCTTATATGTATAAAAAAAGTGATTCATTCCACAACTGTTTAATGAGTCTGCTATTCAATCAACATTCACTCAACAAATATTATTGAGCATCTCCTATGTGCCATATTAGAGAAACAACAACAGGATTTAATAAAAACAGAACTACATAAAAACTATTTTTCTTCCCCCGGATATTTCTAACCTCATTGGAGAATTATTGTATTTTTCAGCATTTTGGCATCAGTATAAACAACTGCTCTCAGATGTTTCAACAGATGTTCTGTAGAAAGAAAGCCAATTATTTGCATTATGATACCCACATATGATTCTCAGATCTAAACTTTCCATCTGTACATGTTTCATTGAATTGCATACCTATGAAATATAAAAGTTAAGATCACTCATTGTCTCTCAACCTCAGACTTGTGTTCATAAAAACTCTAGCACCTGGGTTATTGAGCCATTGATAATTGCTTTGCTAGAAGGCCTTACATAAGGCTAGATTGCTCTTGTGATTTAAAATGCATTTCCTCTCCTTTCTTAGATTGATGACTTCCCTAGGTTCTAAACCAGGCTTGCAAATACCCACTAGCCCAGGGCGTATATATTGCAATGAAAAGAAGAAAAGTAATTCATTTATTTTATGTTTTTCTTAGGGCATCTGCCAAAAAGAAAAACAAAACGTAGGTTCAACCAAGTTTAACAACCATTTATTGAGTATCTACTAAGTATAAAAAAGTCTCTGCCAGGTACCATGGGGATACAAAATTGAAAGGTACAAGCCCTGCCTTCCTAGAGGTCATCAGCTATCAAATGAGATATAGCATGCACAAATAACTCCTAAGCAGGCTGTGTATGAGACCTTCACCCCCGTGTTACGGGAATCTGGCAGAGGGAGAAAGAATAAGTGTGATGTGGGTGACCTGGGAGACTTATCACTTGGGGATAGACTCTGAGCTACATTTCAGTGAGGGTGCAACTTCAACAGATAGCGAGTAAGGGAGAAAAAAAGCAGAAAGTTAGATGAAGTCAACATTGAGATGGTGTTTAACATTTTCATAAACTATATAATGGGAAATCATGTAATGTTTTCTAGCAGGTGAGTGGGCCTGTCCGAGGTGCTCTAGGTAATCAATCTGTGGCAGTGAGTTAGAAGTACTAGAAAGGAAGAGAACAACAGCTAAAAATGTATTAATAACTTAGTACGTGCCAACCACCATCTGAGACCTTGACATGCCTTAATTCTCTTTATCAACCCAATAACCTTATAAGATCAATGCGTTTATTTGTTCCACATTACAGTTGGAGAACTGAGGTAGAGAGAACTAACCTGTTCAAATCACATACAGTAGCAGAATCAGGATTTAAACCCTGATAGTACCTTAAGGCAGATCCTTAACCACTTCATTTGCCACCTCCAAAAACTAGAGGCTGGAGAAAATAAGACTATTTCAGCAGCTGTGTTTCATTTCAAAGCAGATACGTTTAAAGAAAAAAAAAGCTCATCACCAACAAATTAATATCTTTTCAAAAGCTTTTTGGATTTATGGAATTTAGATTAGTAATGCAATCCATGTATAACAAATTAAAATCAAAAGTGATTTAAAGAAAAATAATTGAGAATGGATCATGCTTTGTAAATGTTTATTTAACCAGCAATATATCTAACATGAAAAACTAAAAATGAAAATTGTATACAAAGTATTGTATTCACTTCCTAATATCTATATTAGTTTTCTAGAACTGCTAAAACAAAAGTATCACATCTCGGTGCTTCAGAACAACAGAAATATATTCTCTCACACAATGGAAGCCAGAAGTCTGAAATCAAGATGGCAGCAGGGTTGGATCCTTCTGGGCCCCCTAAGGGAGAAACTGGTCTTTGCCTCTTCCTACGTGCTGATCCTTAGTAGGAATTTTTGGCGTTCCTTGATTCATAGATGCAACACTCCAATCTCTACCTCCATTGTCCCCTGGAGTTCTCTTAATCTGTCTCTGCCTCTTTGTCTCTTTCCTCTTCTTGTAAGGATACAGCTCATTTTGGATAAAAGGCTTACCATACACCAGTATGACCTAATCTTAAATAATCACATCTGTAATAACCTTATTTCCAAATAAGGTCACATTCTGAGCTACTGAGGGTTTAGGACTTCAAAGTATCTTTTTGGGGATACAATTCAATGCATAAAACAGACATTAAAACTCAAGCTGCAAAAAAATAGTTACAAAAAATCTAAGTGACTGATTTATTTCTATTACAACCAAAGCATTTTTAGTGTTTAAAGCATTGTAGTGTTTAGTGTTTATTTTAGGCTTTAGAAAACATCTTGCACAATCCTTTTATTTTATAGGTGTTAGCACTGAGCCCACGGAGGTTGATGGATTTCCCCCACATTGCACAGGCAATTAATGTCAGAACTAGTCTAGAACTCCTTCCTAATTCCTTCTGCTCCAATGAAAGATCTTTTTTGTTCACCAGTGGCTCTCAACTACTTTAGTTAAAACAATTCCTCTTTTATCTTTTTTCTATATTGAACTTTCTAGTAAGAGTTTGAAGAAAGGGTATACAGCTAGGGTTCAGAGCTGGCCTGGGGCAATTCACCTACTGTAGGAGCCCTTCTTCATTAAGGAGATTAGATAGATAGATAAAGAGAGAAAGACAGGTAGATAAATATAGGTGCATATTGAGAAAACACACATACATACACACATACACATACATATATAAATGCACCCATATATATGGTAAAGTCATATATATAAATATAAATATAAATATAAATTATAAATATAAATACTTAAAGGTGCCAATTTTATTTTTGGTCTTGCAATTCCACAATAAGAGTGAAAGTAAACTGTCAATTCTTAATTATTGATTGAGAAAAGCAGACTTGTTTTGGTTGTGAAATACATTGCATGAAGAAATTCCAATAGCCCATTAAGAGTCATGGGATTAAAAAAAAAAAAAAAAAGAGTCAGGGGATAGCAAACTTTGGAATTAGGAAGCCATAGTGAAGGTACTGAACTTGGATCTTCACGCTGTCAGAGTCAGGAGCCCAGCACAGGAGCCAGGAAGGCTGCCCCAGGTGCACCTACCCGAGATTAGCCCATCAGCCCCCCACCCAGAACAAAAACAAAACAGACCTTGGAAGCCATTGTCTTCCACCTTGTATAATTAATTTGTTTAGTTGATAAATATTTATTGCGTGGACACTATATAAGGCAGGTAAGAATTTTCTATTACAAAGGTGAATAAAATGAGCGAGGGCCTTGAAATCTGGTTGTGTCAAATTGTAGTTCCCATGACAATAAATTTAAGTGGTTTGGGATTGCACAGAAAAAAATTAAAAGAGAAATTTAAGCCTTTTTTTGTTTCTTACCAGTTATTTGTTTTCATCATTAACATAGTCTCTGACTACCTTATAAGACGTGGTTGCTTAGTAAATAAATGACTTTAGCTATTGAATACTTTCAAATTTAAACCAACAATTAACATGTCCTACTCTTATTACAATCTCCATGCAGATTTCTATTAATTTCAGGAAATTGGTCATAGTGACTATTTGGAAATTTGGGATAAATTTTAATACTTCTATTATTCACAGTGGCTCTTTGTAAAGTTTGAAAAAAATGTGATGTCCATATATACATATAGACAGAGTGAACCATAAATCCTATTTCTTCTTAAAACAATTTGCTAAATTGCTCATTTATCAGGATAGAATTACTTTATGCTTCCAATGCTTAAAATGACTTACTGGCCTTAGTACAATAGTATTGCATTATAAAAGCCAGACACTGCCATTATTTTCCCTTCACGATGCCATAGACAGTTCAAAATGTTTCATCATAGTTTACATGGCTCATAAACCTTATCTTTTATTTGACATTGCAGGTGTGTTGATAATAGAATATGGAAACTCTGTAAGATGGTTAAAGGAAACAATTAATTAGCATTTAAATAAAAGAGCTCAGTAAGAAACATTTTAAACAGAGAATAAACTGATTATTTTATAGGTAATAGTATGCAGTTCTGGAATAGAATTGAAAGGGATGCATACAGAGTGAAAGGAATTTAAATATCTGAAAACTAATAAGGAAATATTACAAATATTAGAATTACTGAAGTTGTATATACATCATCATTTGGAATTTGACGGCCTTGTAATTCCGTGCTTGCTATATCTCGTTATTCCACTTATAAAACACGTACATGAATAGTTTTCTTAAACTGTTTGATGATCTACCTTTACCATTTCGTTTTTCAAGATGTTAACACAGAGTAAAGCAGGAAAGAGCTGAGATCTTGCACTCCACTGTGCCTTAGCCTCAAGTGAATAAATGCAAAGATTGTGCACACGGGATCCAAACACTCGTAAAAAAGATTCATGGTGATATTCTTAGAAGAAATTAATAAAACCTAAGAGAACTTGTCAGAAGAATGTCCTAAAGATGATTTTATTTCAGTAATTGTTGTATTTTAAATGCTTTCATTTTCTTTTGTGATGTCTTTTATCTTACTTACAGATGCTATTACTCATAAAATATGATATTTCAGTCCAGAAGGCTGTAACTATAAACGAGACATAATATTCTCATCTGGAAGTAGATAAGGGGATTCAAATCTCCTGCTTCACGGTGTAAGCTGATTACTGCAGAGGTCAGAAAGCTAGTTTCCACTTCCTTTAAGTACAGCTATGATATTTTACACAAATGACCAGGCACCTTGTCTTTCCTTTATTCAGCCCCCGCATCTGGTTGGCAGCCTGTGTCGGTGGCTGACGAGATGGCCTAGGAATTCTGTGCCTTGAGAGTGCTAAGATGACTTTAGGGTGAGGCCTTGAGGAATGATCATGAACATCATTCACAAAGTGTTCATTAAAGCACTATTGTGCACACACAACAGTGAACAAGATGAATAAGCTCTCTGAATGCATGGAGCCTCTGGGGGAACAAAAAACAGAGTACAGCCATTCATTAATTCAACACGCACAGAGTAAGTGAAAGTGTAAAATCTATCAGCGTGAGGCAAGGACCTGCTGTGGCCAGTGCAGACAACACATTTATGCTCCCACAAAGCCCCGAGGGCAGGACAGAACTGGTGTCTGAGAAGGGAGGGACCAGTGGGATCATGGTACAAATGGGGTTGATGAAGTGGTCAGGGCCGGACCATGCAGGTGCCCGAGAGTAGTGGAAACAGTTCAGATTTTATTCAGAGTGCAGCGGAAGGCCATAGATGGATCTGTAGGAGACTGAACCCAATTTAAGAATGAGAAGATGACCGCTAAGCATCATTCCCTTGGTGGAGGTGTGATTTCACATCCCTGAATGGGGTGTTGACCCAGGTCCTGCCCTCAGTGTGGATGGCAAGTAGCTTGGGGACTTTGAGCAAGTCTCTTTTCCCCTTATTTCACTTGTTTGCAAATGAGAAGAGGAGAGGCAGGGTTAAAGAAAGGAGGAAATAGGAAAGATGAAAAGGAGAGAACATCCTCAATACTTAGAGATGGAATGTTCAGATAGTAAGTTGGAAAAACAAACGAACAAGAATTTCATTTTTAGAGAGAGGGAAACAAAGCATGAGAGACTCTTAAAGATACAGAACAAACTGAGGGTTGATGGAGGGAGGGAGGTGGGAGATGGGCTAGCTGGGTGATGGGTATTAAGGAGGGCACTTGTGGTGAGCACTGGGCGTTGTCTGCAAGTTACGAATCACTGAATTCTCCTCCTGAAACCAATATTGCACTGTATGTTGATTAATTAGAATTTAAATAAAAATTTGAAAAAGAAAAAAAAAGCGTTTAATTTTTTTTTAATCTTTATTTTTGAGAAAGAGAGACATTGTGTGAGCAGGGGAGGAACCAAGAGAGAAGGAGACACAGAACCCGAAGCAGGATCCAGGCTCTGAGCTGTCTACACAGAGTGTGATGTGGGGCTCACACTCATGAACTGCGAGTTCATGACCTGAGCTGAAGTCCACGACCTGAGCTGAAGTTGGATGCCTAACCGATTGAACCACCCAGGTGCCGCAAGAATTTCATTTTTTACAAGTTCCTGAGCAAAAAGGAGTCATTCCAGTCCACACCCTGTAAAATCCCAGTGTAGGACACATAGAAATGAATATAGAATTCTATTAGAATCATTGCCTTGACCACTCTGATTTTTTTTTTATTTTCTTAAAAAAAATTTTTTTTAAGGTTTATTTATTTTTGAGACAGCGAGAGATAGAGCATGAATGGGGGAGGGTCAGAGAGAGAGGGAGACACAGAATCTGAAACAGGCTCCAGGCTCCGTGCTGACAGCTCAGAGCCCGACGTGGGGCTCGAACCCACGAACTGCGAGATTGTGACCTGAGCTGAAGTCGGATGCTTAGCCGACTGAGCCACCCAGGCGCCCCTCGACCACTCTGATTAAGAGTTCATATCGGGGCCTTAGGGAAGAAAAATTCAAGACTCATGCCAGAATCCACTCTACATCCATCAGATTTAGTTGTGTGTGAGTGTGTGCCTAGCAGAAATCCACCAGTACACCCATTCTGACTATAAAGATATTGAAATACTGCCACAGTCGTTGGTAAATAACCACTACCAGGCTGTCCCAACTCCATGACCATGCAGATCTCCCATAACCTGGCAACTAAGAGGTAACATCCAGCTTAGCAAAGAGCCTCAAGGAGCCTGCTCAGGTTCAGTTCTGATTTCTCAGTGCCTGGGCCTGTGTACTGTCTTATTGATGGATGCTACAACAGATCACAACTTTAGTGGTTTAAAACAATGCGGATTTGGTGTCTTACAGTTCTGGAGGTTACAAACCTAAAATGGATCTTACTGGGCTAAAATCAAAGGATCCACAGTCCTTCTGGAAGCTCTCGAGGCTAACTCGTTTCCTTACCTTTTCTAGCTTGTAGAAGTTGCCTGCATCCCTTGGCTCCTGCTCCTTCTTCCGTCTTCGAGCCAGCAACATAGCACCCTAAAATCTCTTTCCTTCTCTGCCATTCTCTTTCAAGGATGCTTGTATTTCTGTTGGGCCTACCTGGATAAGTCAAGATGCTCTCACCATTTCAAGATCCTTAACTGGATCACATCTTGAAAGTCCTTTTTGCCACGTAAGGTGACATACTCCCAGGTTTCAGGGATTAGGATGAAAATACCCTTGGGGGCCATCATTTTGTCTACCATGGTGGTTATACATTTCAAGTAACATACCTGAGTGTATATAATACGCTACCTAGAATTCTCATAAAATAAAACTGAGTGTGTCACAGTCAAAATATGAGATACAAGAATCTGAGCCTATAGAAAAAAAATTTTAAGTAAGTAGGTCTGTATCTCAAGAACTTTCTGGAACACTGCAGACCTTTAATTTTCCTCTCTTGTTTAGTCATTATCAGCATCAAATAGATGAAATACTTAAAAGGAGAAAAGAGTTGGGGAGTACAGAGAGAAGGATTGAAGAAGACGGAGAAAGAATGCAAAGGTCACTTGTCTGTCTGAATCTCCTGTGAGGGCTCGGCAGAGGAAAAGGACTCTCAAGCGGATGGATCCCAGCAAGGACAAGGGAGGACTTTAGAAAATGATGGTAAGGTGGGACTAGTCAATGTCCCACTCTTCTAGGGTCAGTTGTCTCTTAATCTGGGGTACCGAGGGACAAAGAGAGTGAAAAAAGGCGATTTAAATTTCTTCTGTAACTGAAGAACGACTTGGGGTTTGGGAAAATTTTAACATGAGTTAAATCTGCTTTTGGGGGCAGGACCATATCTGCTTTGGGTCCTTGTGTGTAACAGTTCCCTGTGTGCAATGAAAGTAACAGTCCTGAGATGAAATCCGGGAGCCACAATAGAATGTTGGCCTCCTGAGGAAGCACCCATTTGTTTTGTGCACCATCAATTCCAAGCTTCCAGAATAGTGCCAGGCCAATAGCAGGTGCCCAGGAACTCTGCATTGAATACATAAGGGAAAAATGAACGTATGCAAAGCTTTGGTGTCAGTAAGGTTTTTGGCACGAACAACGAACGTTAAATGTTTGTTTTAATAACCAGAAAATGCTGGAAACCAATACTCCAACGAACTAACACTTTGATCTGCTGGATCGAAGCTGAAGTGACCAGGTGAACTGAAAAGGCCTATATTCCTGCCTATACATAGTTGCCAGATTCAGCAAATAAAAATACTGGGTGCCCAGTATCTGAATATCAGGTAAACAATGAGTAATTTTTTAGTGTAAGTGCATCCCAAATATTGCAGGACAACCTAGCTCTAGAGTCATATCGTATCATCTTTCGGCTAAATTCTGACTTGGTCAAAATGCTGTGTGTTTAATGATGGCACTGTTCAGGAAGAAACAGGAGATGCTGCCCTAGATTATGCTGAATATGAGGGTAGGGGAGAGTGAAAACTGGCTGTGTCATGTTACCCTATAAAAGCATGCTTTTCTGTGAGCGAGGGCCCATGGAGGAGGACTAAAACTCAGCTTCTCGTAAATTCTTCAGAGCTACCAGGGAACAGTAATCAACAAGGATAAAATCTGAAGGGAAGGTCAGCGAGGCAGGTAAGAGCTGCTGCATCCGTCTTACCTAAAGCCCACGCAGCTCCACAAAACGGGACAGGGTACAGAGCGTGAGAGGGAGGAGAGAATCATCCCACGCGAGCCTCCTTCGACCGCCTTTAGGAAAAAGCCCCCGTCTGCCCCAATAGCACTCTCATTTTATACGAATGTTGTGCTTGCTTAGTTCACGATATAAAGGTGAACATGTTCCACGTGCTAAGTGGTTTGTCTTTCATGCGTCCTGTAGCTGATGAAGCAATCGGTTTTTCTCAGAAAGGACGTGGTATTGCTATGTTCATTTGTGTCTGATCTGGAGAATCTCTATCAATACTTTATTTTCCCCCCACTAAGCATTTAGATGCTACCTGGCTGTTAGGCCTGAAAATACCAGATGGAGCTGGGGAGCAGAGCAGACACTGTTGTCATAGAAACAAGATGCTATCCCGGCTCTATGCAGCTGCCATCTTTTTTTTTTTTTTTTCCCCTTTCACTGTGAGCAGTTCTGATAGGAGCCCATACTGATAAAATATAGAGATACCCACCCCCCCCCGCCCTTGGAAAATAGAGCTACATTTCAAGTACTGCCTGGACAATTCGTGAATGTGTCCCTCAGTTTATGGAGAGCCTAAACCTATGGAAAAATGACTTGATTTCCCGGTCTTCTAATCGGAGTATATATAACTGGGAAGCCCATGCGTTGATATCATCTTCTTCCCCTAAACTGAAATGATGCATTTGTCTTATCCCCAAATGAGATGATATCCCTTGTAGCCAGGGAGCCTCACTGTTGACGTTCCTGGAAAATGCAACCTAAGTGTTCGTAATCACTCTGAAATGTGTGTATTCAGCACGAGAATAGGGAGTGACTTCTCCTGGTTCTCCGAATTCCCCACAGTAGCTACAGAATGCTGAGTACACAGGCGGGGAATGATGAGTTCCTGTGGCTTGATGTCCAAATTTGAGGCATGCAGTTATTGGCCACAGTCCCACATCGCTGCCTTTTCTCTTTCGGGCAGTTATGGCATCCTCAAGGGCACATGACTGTGAAGAAAGTGCCCACCACAGATGGGAAGGGGAGTGGCAGTGTTTTCTGGAGGCAGGGCTGCATTTGTGCTGGGAAATGGGTTAAATCCTAGAGCCTTGAAGGTCTGGCTTAAAAGGCTGTGTTTAGGGGCGCCTGGGTGGCGCAGTCGGTTGAGCGTCCGGCTTCAGCCAGGTCACGATCTCGCGGTCCGTGGGTTCGAGCCCCGCGTCGGGCTCTGGGCTGACGGCTCGGAGCCTGGAGCCTGTTTCCGATTCTGTGTCTCCCTCTCTCTCTCTGCCCCTCCCCCGTTCATGCTCTGTCTCTCTCTGTCCCAAAAATAAATAAAAAACGTTGAAAAAAAAAAAAAAAAAGGCTGTGTTTAGCAACAGAGGACTACTAGAACTAAGGTGGCTGAGGGCAGTCATTCTTGTACAGTTTCCTAATGCTGCTGGAAAAACGACTGCAAATAATGGCTTAAAAAACAACACGTATTTATTATTTTACAGTTCTGAAGGTCAAATGTCCAAAATCTGTTTCACCGGGCTAACAAGACATCAGCAGGGCTGGCTCCTTCTGGAGGCTCTAGGAGAGGCTTCTTCTTTTCTCACTTCCAAAGCCTACCTACCTTCCTTGGCTCCTGGCCCTTCCCTCCATCTTCAAAACCAGCAGGCCACCATCTTGTTTCTATCCTCACTTTGCCTTCATCCATAACCAAATCTCCCTCTATCTCCCTCTTAAAAAGAAACTTCTCATTACATTTACAGCCCATTAGATAACCTAGGATAGTCCCCCCCCCCATCTCAAGAATCTTAATTTAATTACACCTGTAATCTCCTTTTTGCTACATAAGGTAACACCCACAGGTTTCAGGGATGAGGATGTGGATATTTGCGTGTGTGTGTGTGTGGGGGGGGCAATATTCTTTCTGCTTCCAAGTGATCATCAGAATTACCTGGGAAACTTTTCAAAAATAAAGATTTCCAGGCCCTGCACTAGAGTGATTCTACTAGAACTTCTGGGCAAAGGCCTGAAAATCTCTTTGTGAGACTCTCTCAGGTGATTCTCTGGAAGACTTCTGTTAAGGGCTTCTTCAGGCTCTTTCTCAGACACATGCAGTAAGAATTATAACACTGTGATTAGGTTTTCTGGATCGTGTTCAGGGTCAATGAGTGTATGGGAAAGTTTTTAAAAATGTATTTGTTTGAAAGCTTGGAAGGTCATACTATCCTCTGAGGTTCAGAATACTCCCACAGAATGGCTCCAGCGAAAGATTGTGTCACGTGAACTGGGCCTAAAATCTCTTCAGTTTAATGGTAAATATACCAAATTGTTTGCCAATGCCTCCCTAGACCTTTAACCATATGAAATATGTATCTTGGTATCTGGGATTAGCTGCTGTTTCTTCTCCTTGTGGAGACTTTTGCACTTAGTGCCTCAGAACATTCTCTTCCTTCATAGATGCTTCCATGTTGTTCTCAGAGCTCTTACAGTTGCCTATTTTGCCTGCTTCAAGAAAAACGGCTGTGGTAGAGGAAAAAACCCATACAGTGTCTTTAGAAAAACGGTAAATATTTCATCATTTCTTACTAAACATACATTATTTACTCTGTAATGTAAATATTTTATGGCCTGCAACTGGCAATTTTGGAATATATTGGTATGTTTGGAGAATTGCAGTTCAGTTACAAATCCAACACTGCACACCCAGCTCATATTTAACTTACACAACTCTTTATAAAGCATTTAACTCTCAGAATGAAGGAAGTAACAGAATCTATTTTTCAAAGGGGCCTTGAGGACCAGACTTAGAACCTGAGACAACACATCTTTGTTAAGGACGAAAGTTGGAGGCTGTA
The DNA here is from genome assembly GCF_023721935.1 of Panthera uncia. NCBI lineage: Eukaryota > Metazoa > Chordata > Mammalia > Carnivora > Felidae > Panthera > Panthera uncia. The sequence continues at coordinate 70,724,029 of NC_064818.1, read as the reverse complement.
ATAGCCCAGGACTTGCCTTCCCTACAGGATGACAGCATAATATAGTTCCCCGCGCCTGAGTGGGTCTGATTTCATCCAGTGGAGAGAAGGGCCCACAAGCAGCCCTTTAGAATGTTCACGATCTGGTTGAGAGTGGAATCTGAGAAGAAGAGTTTTACCACACACAAAAAGGCAGCAAATCTTCCCCAGCTTCGGGATAAGTATTTGGAGCTATGCATTGGACAGGAAAATCTTTTCATTAAATAAAATGGCTAGATGTCAGAACATTTAAGCCAGATTTTCAAATATAAACCTAAACTGTTTAGAGATTTTTTTTTTTTTTATTTTAGTGACTCTCCAATATAGAGGTCATAGAAGCTGCCATCATTCTAAATTACAGCCCATTTCAGAGGTTGGCTGTAATCCAGGAGGTTGCATTATTCCAAATTGCCTGTCAAAAACTGTCAAAACACTGCCATTATCAAAAAGTAGTCCTTTTAAATAATTTTCTCACTCTCTTCCCTGAAACTTTACTGGCATTGAACCTTAATATCATAGCTTATAGGCATAGTAAGTGAAAGCCTTTGAAATGAGAAATGGGGGGAAAACATTCGAGGCATACAACAGCAACATACAACATTCTAGGCAGAAAATTGAGTCAAGTTTGGAAATGCTGTAACCCCCAAAGCAAAACTATTACTAATCTACATGTGAAATGGAAACCAAGGAATATGTAATCATGAGGCCTAACAGTATGACTTCCCACCCCGCCCCCCATGCTTAACACGTGGAAAGAATCCTATAGTTAGTTGCTACACTCCATATTTTTCCTTGTTTTCCTCTCCTTCCATACCAACTTTCTAAGGAAACATGTTCCATCTTCCGGATTACTGATGCCCTTTCCTTTCATTTCATAAATATGGAAATTGACACCTGGACTACGGCCTGATTTACCCAAGGCTTCATTTCAGGTCTACACCTAAACCCTGTACTCTTTTTAATACACATTCCGGCTCTCCTTTTGAATTGGAAACCCCTTTCATCTTCTTCCCTTTACTTTAGACTTGACTCTACAGAATTCCGCTGCTTGGATTAGAAAAACCTGCCCCCCAAAAGGGCAATCCCTGCCACCTACATTCTCTTGGACATAGACCTTGATGCTAAAACTTCCATTCTGGCAAAGAATTTCCGCAACTATTTTGTTTAAGACCATTTATCTTTCAAACGGTGTAAGATGACAAAATATTTTAGAGAGACTGCTTTTATTTTGAGTCATTACAATTCAAGCAACGAATTAGGAAATCAACAGGGTAATTCAGTCCTACAATCACTGTGACAGTCGTATTTGTCAACAACTAGTTTTCAGAAGAAATGGAACTCAGAGAAAATACATAGCTTCCAAATTCAGACAAAGAGATACACAGAAATATTTCTTTAAGCTATCAGTAGTACACTATAGAGAAAATTTAACGTGCAGGTGAATTCTTTTAACAGAAAGACAATGCTTTGAACAAATGTAGCATAAAGATATTTCAAAATAGATCCTCGGCTTCTGAGGATGCCGGTAATATATGTAATGGTGCTTGATCTCATTAACAAGCAGCTCATACCCTTCAGCTACCATAAAATACAAATCATCATCAGCACATTCTTGAGAGCAGTATATCTGTCTGACCCGACTTCTGCTCTACAGTTAACAATTTTGTTTTAATCCATAAAAAAGAAATTCTCATCATCTCTCAATTGTACAAATGGGTTCCCAAAAGATCACACTTAAGTCTGATGTTCATGGTGCATGTGGTTCTACGTTCCACAGCAAGCTCTCAGGTTTGGGAGATGTTCTTTTTAAATCACTGACAAGCCATTATTAACTCATTATCAACAATGACAACCCCAAGACCTTTCAGTGGAAGATTCCACAAAGCACTACCCCCCCCCCCAACAATGGAGTATTTTGTTGAGTACTCTTACTGGACGAAAATATCTGAATTTGAGAAAAATTATTTAAAGAAATATTTTCCAAGCTGTGTTTTAAGGAATTTTTAATATTCCTCGTGATTTTATAGGCTTTCCTTTAAAAAAAAAAAAAAAGAAGGGACAAAAACAATGATTCTGTATGAAAATAAGTAGTCCCCTGGAGACTCAGAATGCACATTAGTTTATTAAGGTTTATGAGACATCCCACAATGAAGAGACCTGATTTGTAGAGTTGAACACAGCTTCCCAAACATATTTGGCCATAACCCTTTTTTCATGAAGCATATCTCACCATGTTAGGGCCAATAATGTTCTACAAAATACAGTTGGTAGTTCAGAGCCTGGTATGGATTTCTGTTTAGGTAGCTACCAGGACTTGTCCACAGGCCACTCAGCTTTCTTTCTCCAAGGAATTCCAAAAGTTACTATCCTGCTCTATGCTAGTAGTATTCTGCTAACGTATTGGTCACCAGGGAGATAGGACATGAATGTGTGTTTTGAACAAAGTAAATCGCCACTGATAATTTTGCTTAAAACACAGGTCCTCCTGATGATAAAAATAATGAACATGTATTAGGCCCTTGCAACATGTAGAGACACGATTCTCAGTACTTTGGGTGTGAACTCATTTAATCTGTAGGAACATACCTATATATTTTTTTCTTTTCCAGATAAGGAAACTGAGAAACAGCCGGACGGAGATTAAGCTCCTTGTGAAAGTTACAAGCAAGTAAGTAGGATTCAGATTTAAGCCACCTGGTTCCAGAATCCCAGAATTAACTGTTAGGCACACACACATACACACATGCTCATTTTTACAAATGCATAGTTGGGCTCATCTATGCACATTAATTCCCATAGATATCTAAGTGCGACCAGTATTTCCTTATGACCCCTCAGCCTGAGGATGCAAATAAGATTAGGAAACAAATAGTACAGGATGCCTGAGTGGCTCCGTCAGTTAAGCATCCGACTTCAGTCAGGTCATGATCCAATGGTTTGTGAGTTCGAGCCCCGTGTCAGGCTCTGTGCTGACAGCTCAGAGCCTGGAGCCTGCTTCAGATTCTGTGTCTTCCTCCGCCCCTCCCCCACTCATGCTCGCTCTCGCGCGCTCTCTCTCTCTCACTCAAAATAAATAAACATTAAAAATTTTTAAAAAAATAAAAAACAGTAAAACAAATAGCACAGTATTATCTCACTTTCAAGACAACAGTTACCCTTGGAAATAAGGTCTTATGTCACCTTGCTCCCACACAGGACTACATGGGTGTGACCTTAATTCTCCTTAAATTAATTAATTATAAGATAATAATAATGGTAGCTTAGATCTGCTTTCTCTTTTTTAAATGCTTATTTCTTTTTGAGAGGGAGAGAGAGAGAGCACACGAGCAGGAGAGGGGCAGAGAGAGATGGAGACAGAGGATCTGAAAGAAGCTTTGTAAACAGTAAGCCCGACATTGGGCTCGAACTCACGAACGGTGAGATCATGACCTGAGCCAAGGTCGGACGTTCAACTGACTGAGCCACGCAGACGCCCCACATCTACTTTCTTGCCTGATCTTCACAATTTGTGGCAGAAGCAGAGCCGTTAGTATCATTGTCTACATTTTATAATTTGAGCAACTGAGGTTCCGGTTTGCTCAAGTGTTCATGTGCTAGAACTGGTTCTACACTCCAAAGCCCCCACTTGGGGTTGACGTTTTCTGAACTGAGAAGCCCTAATGGATACAGCTTCTTTGTCCGTATAAAAAATTCTCTCAACCTTACTCTCGTTAAAGAAAAGTGAGAAGCCATTGCGCACAGAGCCGAAGCCCGTTACAATGTCACTTGAAAAATTGACCTAAGAAACTAGTATTTAATTACGAGTACAAATCATAGTTTCCATCCATTCTGCAAAGTTGTGTTTATTTGATCTTGCAAAATCTAACATGTCTATTTGGTTCCCCATTAAATATTTTTTTTTTTTTATTGCGAACACAACCGCGGTGTGGCCCATTCCTGTTATCCCAACTTCACTTTGCTCTTTTTCTAAATTGTATCTCCCTTTGTACTTAATCATCATTTGGAATGATAGATGACCACAAGGAGCTGTATCTTGCAACCGTTCAGCTGTTTTAATAAATCACAAACAGTCGACACATCCCTTTGGTGTACATATCCAGCTAAAGATGAATTTAAATGGCAGGTATGTGAACAAAGTCCTAGGACAGCCTGCCCACAAAGTATATAGCCCTAAGCACTATCTTCCACCTGTCTATTTTCAGTTTGGTGTCTGTAATCAGTCATATTTTATTCCTTGTATGTTAAATGAGATGAATTATAATGTTTGAAGCCGTTAAGTATAAAACTAAGGCACAAAAAGGTCTAATTTACAACACAGGGAAGTGAGAATTTTGCCATGACTTGTGTTTGCCCACACACTCTTATTTTAGCTCCTTTGTAAGAGATCAATCCCAGTCAAGAGTCCAACAGGCAAATCTGTCTATCTATCTATCTATCTATCTATCTATCTATCTATCTATCATCTATCTATCTATCATCTATGGATCCGTCTATCATCTATCTATCTATCATTTATCTATCTATCTATCTATCTATCTATCTATCATCTATCATCTATGGATCCATCTATCTATCATCGATCTATCTATCTATCTTTCATCTATGGATCCATCTATCTATCATCGACCGATCTATCTATCTATCTATCTATCATCTATGGATCTATCTACCTATCATCTAGCTAGCTATCATCCATCTATCTATCTATCTAACTATTGGATTAAAAACAAGCAGCACTGAATTAGGCTCCTACTTCTTATGCGTAACATAAAGAGAATGTTCACACTCACTTTTGAACTATAGACAACTCCACTGTTACCCGCACTACACTTCAGTTAGAAGCTTTTGTATGATACCTTTTGTCTTACAAAAAGAATATGCAACTCAAGCTTAAAGGTCAAACATTAGCAAATTCGAAGCCTTAATGGAAGGAGATGCTTTTGAGATGTATTTTCAGAGAACAGGAGGATGTTTTGCCCTGGGACAGGGAAAGGCTTGGTGTCATGGCCTTTGGAGCTCAGTGTTAACATCACATTCAGACCTCCCCCTTCTCTGCAACCAAACTCACATGGTGCCAAATGGCCAATCCCCTCTTTTCAGGAAAGAGAGTTCAGTGCTTTTCTCAGGCAGAAAAGTTTTCAGGGAGAGTTAAAAGCACTGAAGGTCATCCCTTGGCCCTCTGGTGATATCCAACACAGATTAATGTCATAGTGACAGTCTGCAAATCATGTTAATAAAACACTTCAATGAAGGGACAAACAAATTAGAATCTTGTTATAATATCTGCTTCTGCGGATAGTATCCATTGTGGGGGCAATTTCATAGAATTCATTGCTCCCTTGATTTCAAGATAACACTGTGCCAGGCACCATGTGGAGTATTTTTACATGGATTATCCTCTTTAATGCTCAAAATACCTCTATGTAGTAGATACTGCCATTATTCCCATTTTAAAACTGAGGTCTAGAGAGATTAAGAAATGTGTCCAAAGTTACACAGCTAATATATTAATGGTGGTGCTGCACTTCAAATCAGGGTCTATTCGATCAGTTTCTGTTCATGTGTGGTGCATTTTGTAGACTTTAAGCCAGCATCTCTTCCCTGTTTAGATGTCTGCATACATTTCTCCCAAAGAGTTGTTTTCACATAAATTCATAATCTCTTTCCTTGCAAGGCAAAAATTTAATGCTATTTAATCTTCAAAGGATGTGTTGAATGCTAACAAGCTACTCAGGCATTTGGGGAGATGGGATAAGGGAGGGGAGGGCGTGGGAGTCAATTCCTGGAGTTGCACTTTATTTTAAGTTTGATGTTAGGAAATTCTTGAAAAATTATTTGAATAATTACCATCATCTTACTACAACTATTTATTTTATTTTTTGATGTTTTTATTTTTTTTATTTTTGAGACAGATCATGAGCAGGGGAGGGGCAGAGAGAGAGAGGGAGACACAGCATCTGAAGCAGGCTCCAGGATCTGAGCTGTCAGCACAGAGCCTGACGCGGGGCTCGAACTCATGGCCTGAGCTGAAGTTGGACACTTAACCAACTGAGCCACCCAAACGCCCCTACTACTACAACTATTTATTAAGTTCTCCCAAGTCACCAAATGCTGTGGACACATGATTTTTGCTCCATAGATTTGCTCTTTGAAGTGAAACCTTCCTCCACCCATCTCCCTCCACCCACAGAAAAGGAAGAGGGAAGACGAGAGGGACAGAGAGACAAAGAAGAAAGGGTTTTGTTTTCCTTCCCTATGAAGTCTGGTTTTCCCAGACTAGTTGAATTCAGGTGCTCTGGTTTTTCTCTATACTATCGAAAAAGTAATTCTTCCATCACTTACCATTGTGTGGTCTCTGGAATCAAGGCTCTTTTTCTTATGAAAATGAAGCAATGGCCAAATTTCCACAGCCTGGAGAAAAGGAAAGATTGAGACAGTTTTCTCAATAATTGCTTCAATTCTCCCTCTTGCGCTAGCTGTGGGAACTTGGCCAGCAACTATTAAAGAGATGTCAGATTGATTTCCCCCCCCCCCCTCTTTTTACAGTTTCCTCTGCCTAAAATGCTGTTCTCCCCCTTCTAAGTTATCACACCCCCTCTCATTCTTCAGGTCAGATGTCACCTCCCCTGGGAAACCTCAGCCAACATCCCTGTCTCTCCACTTCCCTGATTACTGCTCATTCCCTCTATCCCCAGAAAAATTAATCACCTCTCCCCCTTTGCTCCTGTAACACTTCATCATACTATTCCCATAGCATTAATCACGTTGTATTATAGTTAGCTGTTTGCTTTTCTATGTTCCCCTAAAAGCTGCGAATTTCCTAGAGGCAGGGAATTTTTAAAAAATTCACCAGTATGTCCTCATAATGCCTGGTACACAAGAGATGCACAGTACTTCTTTATTTGATCAGGCTTGCACCGGGAATGGCCTATACACCACCTTAGCCAAATTTCAAGGGAAGAGAATTTTCCTGTGTTAATTCCTCCCCTCATTTCCTCGCAGTAAACACCAGACTCACTGCTCCATGGGGTGGCATCATGTCTACACTTTGAAGCCTAGGTACGCTTGAATGAGTTTGAGCAACACGTTTTTGGTGAGGATGGGACCTGTTTCAACTGGCGTTACTGGTGTCAACTGAATCAGAAAACAGAGATCAGAGAAAATCACATAAAACAACAAATCCTTATTCTTATAGTGGTTTCAATAGTTGACGTAGAGTCTGTTTCTTATGTGTTACAGAATACTTTCTTCTGGGGACTGCTTCCCTTACCCCAACTGCACATGTAATCAGCGGGGCTGTCCATCATGACATGTTCTTCTTCTCATGGGGTTGGGCATGCCCAGAACACTCTATTCCACTGGGTACCGTGATTGGCCAGGATTGGGGGTGGTTCCCTCAGCGGAACCAATTGGAGCCCTGTTTCAAACTTTGATACCGATTGGGAGGGTTGTTGGGAGTTGGGGAGGGAAGGAAGAGAGAATGTGAAACAAAAACAGAGCAAGATAGAGACAGATGGAATCTCTTACCTTGTAAAATCATCACGGAAGCCCATGAACTGGACCAATGAGGGGAGAGGATAGTACACGTTATGGGGTAAGAGATCCAGAGGAGTGCTCTGGGCCTCCATGGGCTGTTCCATACAAAACCAGTGTAAAGATTTTTAACCAGTTTCATCCTTGCCAGAACGCCTGAAAAAAGAATTCCTCCAGGCCACACCAGCTCTCAGCAGCCCTGACTGTCAGGGGTCTTCACATAGTTACAGCAAAGTGTGGGAATAAATCTGTTATAGAGGAAGAACAACTGAGAGATGGAGACAGACACTTGCTGATAACATCGTCTGAACACTTGGATCCAGGCTTACTTGAGCTCTCCAATAACATGCAACAATAAGTGATCTTTTTGGCTTAAGATAACTCGAGTTTGGCTTTTCTCACGTGCAACCGAAAGCGTTCTGACCAGTAGATTTTTCTAATACACAGATCTGCTTATCGTTTTCAAGTTATGGGAAGAGCACTTCAAGAGCAACGATGCAGGACCATTGAGTTAATCTCGATGGCATGTTCGACTGTTATTTTTGGGAAGATTGTTACCTAAAGATGATTTCAAAGGAGTGGGTAGGTCGAGAGGGTTCCAATTCAGGCTCTGTCAGAGCACGTGTGTCACCCATATATCAGAAGTTAGTTCCCAATAAAATTTCTTGCCTACATGAATACATCTGGGTCTCTCAAAGGTGGCTGCTTTGGCCTACTAGAGTTTCCATTAGGGATGTCACTGCCTATGGGTTCTGCCCAAATGTACACTTCCTCTAACATACAATGAATTTATATTTTGAGTGTCTGGGTACTTTTCAAGTAACTTGCTTGGTAACAAAGGCTTGAAGTTAAGGAGATTCCTCTTAGTTTGCATTGTTTTTTCTACTACCTAAAAACAAAACAAAACTCAAACCTAAATAATTTAAAATGACCATTGACCAGTCAAATACTTCTCACATTTTCAATTTTCCTGTAATAGATCATGTCTCCATTGAAGTGGACTATTACAGCTGCCTGAAAAAGTATTGTTTGATGTCTGTAAGCACAGTCAGCAATCAATAATTTGAAATTTGTACCATTTGTACCTTTAAGTCCTGGCACATCATTTTTTTATTTCATTCAATCTGCTTACTGTTGAAGAAAAGGGATTTTGAACCATTGCCACAGAGCACATTTATGTGTGAAACAAGGTTCATTTATATGGTGGGAAGTATATCATTTTGACGTTTATTTGCAATATTAATTGTATATATTGATTCAGTTTTTTCAGAAATTGTAAATTCATTATAAATACTACCACTGATGCCCTTATTTTGGTGAGAATATTTTCCTGCAGAACTTGAAAACATTTTGGAGTCAAGACACGGATTTTTAAATTCAGAAAGACAACATATGCTGTAATATTAAATTAAAATTCCATAATCAGTTGTTAGTTCAAGGACACACTGGAGCAGGAAATGCATTTTTTAAAAAATGTTGTCTCTTAGCTGTGAGATTAAGAATGAGTGGCCTTTGTTCTCAGCATTTCTCCACTCATTTCTTGTGTTTGATCTTAGCCCAAATATAAATGTAGTGTGGAGAGTTACCTTTAGCCATTTCCAGGTGTCACTAGTGTTTTTAGTTAGTAATCATAAAAGCAGCCTAACCCAAGGCCCTTCTCTGCCCTCCTCAAGTATGCCCCCCACTCGACCCCCTATACGCAGACACACAAGAGTAGGTTTGGCTTTGGAAATAGCTGAGTAATGATCCTTTCAAGGAACACTTGAGTTCAGCATACCCGGGAAGAAAGGGAGTCAAAGAACCACCACCCAAGATTCCCGGACACGTCTTTGGAAAGAAGAAAAAAGATCTGAGACTCCTCACAAGGGATGAGATGTTGTCAAACTGTTAGAAGGGATATGAGATTTTGGCCAGGCAGGCAAGCTTGTCCCCGAAGGATTGCTGCCTGCCAGGGAGGAACACTCGTCAGAGAGGATAACTACCCTGTGGGAGAGAGAGAATCTGGATTCTATCCTTTTACTCACTCAAAAGTGTAGGTCAGTCCCTTTAGTTTGCAGACATGGTAATTAAAACAAAAATTACACCAAGGGCTTTAGCATTTGCGTTTTTATCAAGCGCCCACCTACTGTGGGATGATGTGATGGGCATCACGGTGGGGATGGGGGAGGGGAAGATGAAAGAGGTGACCCTCACAGCTAAGAGGCTTCTCATACGGTGGGGACCTCTAATACGGTGGGGGTATAAAGCAAATGTACAGAACCCTAAGACAATGCAGAAGGAGATAGGCACCTGCAGAGAATTATACATAAAGTGCTATAAATACTTCCGGGAGGGAAGACTATCTCCGCCCTGGGGAATTTGAGCAGACTTATCCAGGAAGGGGCATTTGAGTTGAATCTTGAAGGGTGAGTAAAGAGAGATGGAGGGAAGAACATTATGCAAAGGGGATCACGTAAGCAAAAGCCCAGAAAATATAGAACGTATTCAGAAAACATTGTCTCGTATAAATGGCATAGCGAATATCTAGAGGAAAGAAGGGACTGCAAAAGCAGATTGGAGCCAAAGTGTGGCAGGATAGGTCTTAAAGACGAAAACAGAATTTGAACGTTCATCTCAGACACTGGGAGACCAGTGCTCTTCGGGAGGAGAGACGGGGTCCTCGGTAAGGTCTGGGAAGGTGTCTCCAGCACCATTCTTCTTGCAGAGAAGGATGGGAGCGGACTGGAGGAGCTTTCCAGGAGAAAGGCAGTGAGGGGCCGAGTGGGGGACAGGCAGCTGGCAGGGAAAGAAGGGGAACAATAAAGGAGTCATGGCAGAGGTCAAACTGTCAAGTCTCAGCAAGTGGGGTGGGGGAGGCAAGAGCCCAGGGAAGGGCTGGAGCCCTGGGAACGACAGGGCGGTAGGAGGTGATGAATTCCATTCTGGACACGTTGACTTGAAGTTTCCGGCATGAGACTGAAGAGAAGAGTCCAGCAGACATCTGGAAATGTGGTTGGGAGAGAGGACGGAGCTGAGATAAGCACCTGGGAGGCAGCCACAGCGAGGTGAGCGTAGAAGCCCTGAGAATGGATGAGAACCACCAGGAAAAACATATGGAGGGAGGGCCTGGAGGAGCCCAGAGGAAACGGAACATAAAAGGAGAAAAAAAGCACTTTGGAAGACTGGCGAGTGCCAGAGAAATGCTAGATAGTAATGAGGATTCATGGACTGAAAGGCTATTATTTGGAGCTGAAAGAGACCTCAGAGATCCATGGGTCCAATCTTTTCATTTGACAGGAAGCAGCGACTTAAAAAGGTTAAATTACAGCCGCCAAACAGCTGTATTCTGGGCTGTACTTAGGCCAAATGGCGAAGTAGGTAAAGCTTGTTTCCCTCCCGCCTCCTTTTCCCAGACTACCCTCTCCCTCTTCATTATTTATAGTAACATGCAAAGTAGTGGCCATTGTTAAGCTCTTTCTCCAGAGGTGGCAGTGGCATGGTTGGGACTTTGGAGCCCAGCTTCCTGGACTCCAAACGTGGCTCCTCTGCGTAAAGTCTGCGTGTGACTTTAAACAAACTCCTTGAACTTTCCAAGCCTCAGTGTCCTCGACCGTGAGTGGGGTAATAACAGTACTTGTCTCCTCACTAGTACACGTAGAACACTTAGAGTAGTGCTTGGCCTCTCCGAATAGCTATGTAAGCATTAGCCATTATTTTATGAAGTACTCTAAATTAAGGAACCGTGTAATTTATTGTTCCAACTGGGATGCTTTCGAGCAGTGCCATGGGGAGCCATATGGGAGCCCGAGGCCAAAGAAAAAAAAAATCAGTAATGCTGATCTTTCTTTTACTTAAAATGTGGGTATTTTGATAATCATGGGTTTTTTGGTATTGATTTAGATTTTTAAGAGGATTGCCTTAAAATGTGGTGTTATCTTGCTTGCTGAGTTTTTGGTGCCCCTTGAATTTTGCATCCTAGGCAAGTACCTCACTCACTTCCTTCCCCTAGTTTTGGCTCTGTGGTGGGGGTGATATGGAAGACTTTGAAGAACTCTGTGGGGACAGCAGGCATACGTCAGTACTTTGCTGGGCATGGTGACACCTGCGATTGCCCTCGCTCTCAACGCACCATCTATAGAGCATCTCTTTGTGTGTACGTGTGTGTGCACATACACGTGTGCGACTTATCTCCCACCAGTGTATACACTACCTTTCCCAGGGCATAGCTGTGGCCACAGGACCAATCAGGAACCATGTATGAAATTCAGGTGTGTTCTTCAAAAGGTCACCTGGCATCGGAACCTGGACCCCAAGCCATTACCTCACTGAACTTGTTTCCCTGGAAGGGTGTGGCCTGAAACTTCAATCCTTATAGCCTTCAAATCATGCCACAAGGCCCCGCGAGAAGCTGATCTCACAAGGTGGTGACTAACAGCTTAACATCTTATGATTTCCCGGAGCGTTTACCTAGTTTGAGGGATAATATTAGAACCTACTGTCTCAAGATTAAATGAAAAACTGTATATAAACTACTTAGTAAAATGTGTGGACATGACAGATGTTCATTACGTGGTAAGCAGTAACCGCTATTATTTAATGACAAATAATTATACAATACCTAAATAGGTAGTGATTATTACTATAGTTGAATTGTATGAAGTTGTTGGTAGTCAACAGTGTTTGACCTACAAAAATAACAACCTCGTAGAGTTCAACCTACTACTACTACGATCATGATAATTAGCATATTAGATTGAACCATATTGAACCACCATGTGGGAGATCAAAAATGATCGAGTGTTGCCAATCTCATATGGTTCCACCTAATAAAAACAGTACATTGTTGGCACCATTGGATTAATCCAAAGGTCTGAGTGATTAGCAATTGTTATATTGGGTAATCACTTCACATGGGCAACTGTTTACTTTATGAATTAGAAAGCTCTTCCTAATTATATGCTATACAATTATCCGCACAGTATATTGTGTTCATTCCCCTCCATTCTACAGACATTTCTGGAGCTTCCCCCATGTGCCAGGTGTTGAGAGAACACCGAAGGGGACTAAATGGCTGCCAGAGCGCGGGTTTTCTCCAGAGCACGGTGTTCTGGAAACAGAGGTCGTACCTCAGATTGTGTCCTCTTAGAAGCTAGAAATTACTATAAGTAATTGCTACACGTGGTGACTTCCCTATGTTGATGACTCCCGAGTTTAAAAACAAAAACGAAAACGAACACAAAAAAACTTCACTTTTTTTCAGCAGAGCCAGTGAAGTTCTCAGAAATGATATACGAGTCAGTGACAAATGGTGGAGGGAGTTGTTGCATTTCCGGCTTTATTCCCAGTTCTGTAGGATACAGCCCGGAACAAGCTGAAAGGAAACCCGCACACTTGATTTTGATTTGCTGACACACTGTGAACCTCTTCTGCCCAGACTCCTAAGTCATCTCTCTAAGAAGACAGCGTTTAAAAACGTGGAAGGGGGGCGCCTGGGTGGCGCAGTCGGTTAAGCGTCCGACTTCAGCCAGGTCACGATCTCGCGGTCCGTGAGTTCGAGCCCCGCGTCAGGCTCTGGGCTGACGGCTCGGAGCCTGGAGCCTGTTTCCGATTCTGTGTCTCCCTCTCTCTCTGCCCCTCCCCCGTTCATGCTCTGTCTCTCTCTGTCCCAAAAATAAAATAAAAAAATTAAAAAAAAAAAAAAAAACAAACAAACGTGGAAGGATCATACTCTCTGGAAACAATATGGCTTAAGTTACACGATGTCAGCCAGCATGACCTTTTTATGTTTGCCTTTGGAGAGAAGTGGAGGGATTTGCAGATTCTTCCCTGTCTTTCCAAGCCTTCACTACTGACTTCCTAGATTCTCTCCCCAGTGTAATAATTCAGCCTCCCTTCATTTACAAAGAATTTGACCTCATCTGAAGTTGACCCAAAAGTAAGTGTTCTGGTTAAATGGGGGTCAAAAAACTGGGACTCATCAGCAGTACAGGAAAATGCCCGGGAAGTCAGTTGCCAAGAATCTGTAGAAATAAACAGATTCAAGATTTGTTTTTGGTTTTGTTTTGTTTTGTTTTGTTTTCGAACTCCCATTAAAACCAGTGAAGCAGCAACTGGGACACGATTAGCCCGCAGAAACAGTGGATGGCAGAGAGGCAGGTGTATGTGAACCCAACGCAAACAGCTCTGACTGCAAGAACTTTTTCCGTCGAAAATGACCAACTACGAAAATAGTTTCTAGGCAAGATTTTCCAAGGATGTCTCAGAGTCACTTAAACAATATTGGGAGGCTCAATCTTTGTTTTACTGACTTATTTATTTATTAGCTACAATTTTTTCTTTTCTTTTTCTATTTCTGTTTTGTGCTAAGAACATTTAAGATCTACCCTTCCAGCAAATTTCAAGGACACAATACAGTATTAATAACTACAGTCACGGGGCGCCTGGGTGTCTCAGTGGGTTAAGCGTCCAACTTCGGCTCAGGTCATGATCTCGTGGTCCGTGAGTTCGAGCCCCGCGTCAGGCTCTGTGCTGACGGCTCAGAGCCTGGAGCCTGTTTCAGATTCTGTGTCTCCCTCTCTCTCTGACCCTCCCCCGTTCATGCTCTGTCTCTCTCTGTCTCAAAAATAAATAAACATTAAAAAAAATTTTTTAAAAGGTTTTAAAAAAAAATAACTACAGTCACTATGAAGTATAGTAGACACCCCAGAACTTACTCATCCAGTGTAACTGAACCTTTATACTTCCGACCAACATCTCCCATTTTCTCCACCCTCCAGCCCCTAGTAACCACCATTCTACTCTCTGCTTTTGTGAATTTGACCTCTTTAGATTCCACCTATAAGGGAGATCTGCAATATTTGCCCTCCAGCTTGGTTTCACTTAGCACAATTCTTCCAGGTCCATCCATTCGGTTGCAAATTAGAGATTTCCTCCTTTGTAAAGGCTGAATACAATTCTATTGCCTATGGCGGCTTTATTTAATTCTCTTTCTTTCTGGAATAGAGGCGAAAGAGCCTTCAAAACTTCAAGTTAACGGTTCCGCTGGTGTTATTATGGTCAGAGCGAGCCGCTGGATTCCTCCATGCACAGAGTACAAAATATGTCCGCTTGTTCTCTCGTGTTCTATAACCTGTCCCAAACGGTTCCTTTATTCCAGGCGGCGTGGAGTCCTCCATTTCTCTTCCTCTGATTCTTGGTCTGGTTTATCCTTACAGACAGGAGTATTCTCACTTCTGAGAGAGGCACTTTTTGAAGGATAAGCCACAAGCTTCTTAAGGCGCTGCTTTTCTTTAAAAGAAAAAAAAAACAAGCGAAGGTTTTATTTGCAACATTTTGTTTTCATAATTGTTTTGCTACCCAGCGTCTCTAACACATAAATGTATTGATTTTAAGCAGCTGGTAAGCCAATTTGCTTCTTCCAAAATTGCTGTTTGTAGGTCATATTCATTTATTTGTTCATTCACTGACTTTTTTTTTTTTTTTTTGGATCTCTATTTTATTAGGGAAGCATAATCCAGTGTGAGTTATCCAGTGCTGTGAGTTTCTCAGGGAGTTCTCAGATGCTGAGAACTGATCAAATCTGATTAAGAAATAGCTCCTACCTTCAAGAAACTTGCAATCAGGTAAGGCAAAAATCATTACTATACACAATAACCTATAACACAAGGAATGCTGTAATAAATATCATCAAAATTAAATAGCCTAAGTATTCATAAAAACATTCTTCTGAATTTCTTTGAGACTCCTATAGCCTAAAACTTTAATCTCTGACTCAAACATTTAAACAATCATGTCCCACTAGGCTTTTTTTTTTTTCTATCAGATCTTTTAAAAGTAATTTAACCAGAAAGACTTCCTCTATTTTCCCTCTCAAAGAACCACAGCTTTCTAGTCAATGCGTCAAGATCACCCTTATGGGGCATCGGTAAACTCTGATAAACGTGAGTCGTTCTTAAATGTGAACACCCAGGAACCAATGTCAATATTTCATCAACAACAAAAACATAGATTAGGGATTGAAGTAAAAGATGTCTCAAAAACTCAGAAATCAACACAGGTAATAATTTCTTCATGGCTAAGGAAAAACATTTTTTTTTTATTTTTTTTTAACGTTTATTTATTTTTGAGACAGAGAGAGACAGAGCATGAACAGGGGAGGGGCAGAGAGAGAGGGAGACACAGAATCTGAAACAGGCTCCAGGCTCTGAGCTGTCAGCACAGAGCCCGACGCGGGGCTCGAACTCACGGACCGTGAGGTCATGACCTGAGCCGAAGTCGGACGCTTAACCGACTGAGCCACCCAGGTGCCCCAGGAAAAACATTTTTAATGTCATCAGCTCAGGGGCCTACAGGTAGGTATTCAAGCATCAAATAATTCTTTGACATTCTCAGAGAACGGCATGGAAGGAGATTTTAATATTGATAAGTGACACAGAATTATATACAGCAACAATTTCCTATAATTTCCCAGTACTTGGCATAGAGTTCCGCGCACTGTAAGTGAACAGATAAATGAGCACACGTATTTCTTTGACCTAGTAAGGTGCCTGGCATACAGAGGCGCTTACATATTTGTTAAGGGAATGATCGATTAATAACTCCTGTTTTAGGTACTCAACTAAGTTATGACCCCCATTTACAGTCCTCAGTACTGATGAATGTTCATGGCAACTCCAGTATTTCAGTATGTCAGGTGAAGGGGAGAGTGCACACCAAACACGGTTACTGCTCTTCCCTTCCCTTCACCTGATCAAATCTCACTCGTGCTTTGACTCAGTGTGAATGCCAGTTCCTCAAAGACACTTTCCCTGACTCCTAGACCAGCATTGATCCAAGTCTGGCTCATGACCCACCTGTATTAGATTCACCTGGGTTATTATTAGTCAAAGCGCAGATCCCGACTTGAGCAGATGCTTGCACACCCATGTTCATAGCAGCATTAATCGCAAGAGCCAAAAGATGGAAAGCATCCACGTGTGCACCCACGGATGAACGGATACACAAAATAGGCTGTATTCCATATCCACAATGGAATATTATTTGGCCTCAAAAAGGAAGGAGATTCTGAGACATGGTACAGTGTGGTTGAACCTGGAAGACATTGTACTGCTAGGGGAGAAGGTGAGGAGTGAAACACGTGGAGTTTCGGATCGGGAAGAGAAAAACGGTTCTGGAGATGGATGGTGCTGATGTTTACACAACGATGAATATATTAATGCCATTGAATTGTGCACCTAAAATTTTAAATACTCAAATGATAAGGACTTTGCTTTCTACCCTTTAACACACACACACACACACACACACGCAAAGGGTAGGGGCAGATTCCTGGCTTCTACTTTGGCCTATGTAACTCAGAAAATTCAGAGGTGGGGATAAGCATGCAGCAGGGACCTGAAATTTTCCCAGGTGACGCTGATACAAAAATCTGAGACCACTGATCCAGACCAGAACAAATTCCCCTGCTTTATACCTCCATCACAGTCTACTCTTTCACTTTACGATCATGCTCGTAATTCGATCGTAAACTCCACGAGGGCAAAAACCATGGCTTGGCTTGTCTTGGTGGGCACTGAATCCCCAGCATCTAATACAATACCTGGCTCAGAGTGGCATCCATTATATATTGACTGAATTACTTTATTTGAACAAGAGTTTCATATTCCTTGTTTGTAAACTATAATAATTATCTTGAGTGGTTGGCATGCAGATTTGAGATAATACAAATACAGGACCTCCCACCATGCCAGATTTATAGTAAGTGTTCAGTCACCAGAACCTGCTTTATTATTATAATTATTACTGGGAGGAGGAAGAGTATAATTATTCAGGGTTTAGACCAGGAGTTACAGACTCAGATGCTTACAGGCTCCAAGCAGGTAATGTGATTGCATTCAGCATGCTGCTTTTATACTAGCCAATAGGAAGGGGTGGGCACTGCAGTGAACTGAACGTGCACCTGCCATATAAAGGAGGTTACCACTACTGACCTCCCAAGAACGAGAGGTGCCATATAGGTACTTGGTGCTATATAGGTTCTCCGGCCCAGAGCTATCAGATCTTTTGATTCTTTAAGAGAAGCGGAAAGTAACCCTTTATATGAAATTTCCCAATTTGTAAAAGTCACCTCGTTCTTTAAAGATTTTCAAAGGTCTGTGCAAACCAAACAAAACACATTTGTCCACGGGCCATGAATTTATATCCCCTGATATACCTCAAGCCCGGGTATCAGGTCCCTAGGATAGACACTCCTTCTGCTGAAAATAGAACTGGAATCGTCCATCATGATCCTGTTTACTGTACTTCCGGGTTTAGGAGACCATCTAGTTTAAATCAATCAAATCAATCAAAAGAAGGGTGATGACAGTGTCCTCCTTATAACTGACCTATGAAGGGGCTCAGGAGTGTGGAGGGCCAGGATAGATGTCCATGGATGCTCAGACCAGTGTTGGCATGACTACAAACCCAAATGGTAGGACAATAGTGGAGAATCCTGCCGTATGCTTTTATTTCATTGTTTTCCAGTAGGTTTCTTGGTGAAGTACTTACTGCCTTTGCAGTTAGGTTATTTACCCACACCTAGGAGGACAGAATTATTTCCAACAGCTAGGGGGCTCTAGCAGTCCACCTTTCAGACACAAATGGATTTGCAATAATTGTTTCAAATCTAAAAATGGATGATTTGCCATTGGAATCTCTAAATATCGATATATTAATGTTATTGACACGCTGACATTCTTTGTCAAATATTATTTTCTTTTTTTCACTTTTTCCCCCTTCCATGAATTTTTTTCCTTTGTGTAATTAAGCTTCTTGATTTTATGTTACAAGTGTTTTTTAAATGATCTCAATTAGAAAGTAAATTTCTATGATTGTGGTAAATAAGGGAGAGGCCTGGGAATCATACTAAGCATTTAAGTTGGTGTATTTTCACTCAATTCTTACCCGGCACATCTAGGGAAAAATTATATATTGATACCGATAGATAAGAAGTTCTCACTCCACCAAAATTACATAATTTGACCATTTTAGAACCCAAACAACTTTTCAGCTCTTAGGGATGTTCAATAAAAGCAGCTTTAAATGGTGCATCTACGTTCTAGCTGCTCGTCACTCCTGCTATTTTTTCTGACATTTCCACCATCAAGACACTTAAATGTAATAAGTTAGCCTTAATTCCCAGTTTCTCTTTATTGTGCCCTCCATTCTGCTCTAGGACATGTTTTAAAAGCACTTAGAGGCCCTTAATGGGCAGAGTTAGCAAAATCTTCATCCTGTTTCCACAGCTCAGTTGCATACAAAAGCCTGAATAAACTCTTTCCTCCTTCTGCCTTCATCCCCTAAAAATATTGATTGTGGTGGGGGGAGGGGGAGGGGAGCAAAGGGAGATTTCTCTTACGTGAAAGCTACACAGAGAAAAAAAATTTTTTTTGAATTGGTTCTTTTCAGATGCTAACTGCCCACTTCCTCTCTCTTATCAGCCACTTTAGTGCACTACTGGAAATAACAGTACTTAAACAAGTAACATAGCTTCAGTTTTCTGAACATCTCCAACATCACTGTTTCCCAAATATACTGACTTCGGGAAAATAGAAAATGCATTTTCTTCCAGACCTTTCTTTCCAATTTGCAATCCCAAGAGAGTTTAAGGGAAATGCAAGCCACATGTTCCTGGCCATTTCTCCTCAAATACATTCATCTAAAGGTTCTATTTTTTTTTTCTTTATGAAAGTAATTTGAAGTCTACAAAGCTTTTAAAATAAATTTGGTTATCTCCCCTCCCACCCCCTATTTTTTTCCTAAGAAAGAGGATGTTTTTTGGATAAGATTAAAGTAATATAAACTCTGTAGGGTTTGACTTTGGCTCCAAATTTAAGTCATTTCGGTAAGGGTGGGAGTTCCAAATTCACTTCTTTTTTTTTAATGTTTATTTATTTATTTTGAGAGAGAGAGAGTGCATACAGGCAAGTGTGTGAGTGGGGGAGGGGCAAAGAGAGAGAATCCCAAGCAGGCTTCATACTGTCAGCGCAGAGCCTGACATGGGGCTCAAACTCAAGAACCTGTGAGATCATGACCTGAGCCGAAATCAAGAGTCAGACACTCATCCTACTGAGCCACCCAGGCGCCCCGCCGAACTCTCTTCTAAACTATCACATCACCTAGTTCCTCATCTATTTTTATCATTTCCTGTATTACATTGCTTCAAATTCTTTAGTAAAGCTTTCACTCACTTCACTCATGTTTAGAGTGCCCATTTGTGCCAGACCCTGTGCCAGGTGCTGGGGGTACAGCAAGAACACGGTGGACATGTTCCTTGCCTTCATGGAGCTTAGAGTCTAGCAGAAAAGAGAGACGTTGAGCAAGGGATTACAAGTCTGAAGACAGAATGCCAGGGCATGGCAGACAAGGCTTCCTAGAGGAAGTGTCCTATAACTCAAGACCTTCGGTCAAAGAAAAGAAGGGCCAGGTCAACTGTCAGGCTCAGCAAGCAGCAAGTGCAAAGCTCTGCGGTGGAAAGGAAAGACGGTCAGTGTGGCAGGTGTTTAGGAAAGTGAGGGGGAGGAGCATAAGATGAGGCTAGGAAAGACCACACAGGAGCCTGTTTCCCTGTCTGCCTCTTAGAATTCATGGCACAGTCATGGCCCCTAATAGGGACCAAACTAGATCTTCCCAGACTGACATGTCTCCCAGACCAGTCCACTATGAGCTTTTCTACTTGAGGGCCACTAGCCGGGCAAAGCAAAGGCTCAAAGGACAAAGGCACCTCGTTTGAAATCTTTTACATATATAGGCACACATCTGTATGTTTATTTACATTTATGAATATATATATATTAACTGTGAATAATTTTCGTATATATTTTGTATGTATCTTTGTGTATGTATGCGTGTGTGTTATGTGTGCATGTTTAGGTGCGTCTTTCATATTTTATCAACTTTTCAGTGAAGCCCTTTCTCTTTTCCCTTGCCTTTCTCCAATGCTGCCTTGGTGCAGACTTCTTTTTCATAATACCCCTAGACTTTGAAATAACCTCTCCAGTCTCCTTGCCTCCAGCCTCTCTCCTTTCCAATCTCCAAACAGCTGCCAGATTTAATAATGTCACTTCCCTGGCTAGAAATCTCTGAGAAGTCCTAGATGAACCACTGATAAATCTGTTTTGCCAGAGTTCAGAATCCAAAGCAGTTTCTGGCTCCAATCCACGTAAGCAGCCTGGCCTCCTGCCAGTTTGCACCCCCCAGCCCATCTTCCCCACCATCCCACACTGTAGCCATAAAGCCCCACAGACTTTCCTCTCTTCCTCAAAGCGAGCATCTCTCAACTTATGCCATGAAACACTGGTTCCATGGGATGTTTATAGGAGTGAGACTTTCAAATACTTAAATATGTTGGGAAATGACGATAAAGTTTGTTATGGGTTGAATTTTGCAGCCCCCCAAATTCACGCGTTGAATTCTTAACGCCCAGTACCTCAGAGTGTGACCTAATTTGGAAATAAGGTCTTTATAAGGGTAATCAAATTCAAATGAGGTCATTGGGGTGAAGCCTAATCCAATATGACCAGTGTCCCAATGCAAAGGGGAAATTTGGACACAGGAACACACACATAGGGAGAATACCATGTGAAAAAGAAGGCAGAGCTTAGAGTGATATATCTCCAAGTTAAGGAATGCCAAAGATTGCCTGCAAACCATTGCAAGGGAAGACGTATGGAACAGATTCTCCTTCACAGCTTTCAGAAGGCGTCAACCCTGCTGACACCATGATCTCAGGCTTCCAGCCTCTGGAACCGTGAGACGGTACATTTCTGTTGTTTCATCCACCTAGTTTGTACCACTTTGTCATGGTACCTCTGGGAAACTAATACAGTGCCAAACAGCTTAGTACAGTGCAAAACTTTTTCAGAGTCCTTCATATGCTAACATACATCCTAAATCTCCAGAAGGGTTCAGAGCATCCCTAACTTATTCGAAAAGGAAACTTTTTCCCTCATGGGAACGAGCGTTCTGAGGAACAAACTTTGCGAGATGTCCACCTAGGACCCTGAACTCAGCTAACGGTTAAAGAGGAGAATATGTAGTGAGTGAATGTGTGAACAAGTTTGCCATAAGTTGTGAATAACTAACAGCCATTACCCATTCCCAGAACATTCTCCTCCGCAAGGTGACTCTATAATTGGCAGACTTTTAAGCCCTGTGAGAAGTTGAGTAAAAAATTGCCAATGGTGAGAGTAAGCATCTAGGGTGACAGGATGTTCCATTCTCTTATCTCTAAGTATTACCTTGACCCAGGAGTCATTTAATAATTTGCAGGACCCAGTGGAAAATTAAAATACAGGATTTCTTGTTTATAAATTATTAGCTTCAAAAGACAGAGCATGAAGCCAAGATCTGGGCTCTTCGAAGCACGGAGCCCTATGTGACCATGCTCATGGAGCTACTCCTGCCTGGACTGGCCCAACATAATCCTTTATAATCTTATACTGCTGTGTGCTCATCGGATGAGTTACATTTAGAATATTTCTGTGTTGGAGGTCCCTAAGACCACCTCTAGGTTCAGGATTGCCTAGGAAGACTCACAGGACTCAGCATCTGGTGGTACTCATGGCTATGATTTACGACCGTGAAAGGAAACAAAGCAAGATCAGAAAGGGAAAAGACAAATGGGTAAAATCCAGAAGAAACTAAGCACAAGCTTCCAAGAGTTCTCTCTCTGAGGAGTCACACAGGATGCCCTTAATTCCCTCAGCAAGGAGGTGTAACAGCTCGGGAACTGTTATCTACTAGAAGAGCCCATTAGAGACTTTGTATCCAAGGTTT
The DNA here is from genome assembly GCF_023721935.1 of Panthera uncia. Classification (NCBI taxonomy): domain Eukaryota; kingdom Metazoa; phylum Chordata; class Mammalia; order Carnivora; family Felidae; genus Panthera; species Panthera uncia. The sequence goes on along the minus strand of NC_064818.1, from coordinate 70,701,682 downwards.
CTTTGGGGAGTGGGTCATATAGTAATCTTCTTCCTAGCGTAAACCAAAATTCTAGACTCCCAGGAGGAAAATGAGTGTTTAGCATAAACCATATTGTTTTCATAAGCAGTTCAGGCAGAATGAGCTGTTCTTATCAGGAAATGATGGGAACCATCCTGAAATCCAAGTTCCCAGGTGTCAGCCAAGGGCCAACCTTGTAAACAGGCCTTTCTAAGGATAGCAGGGGATATTAGTGACATTAAAGGTGTCACCATAGACCTTCAGACATGAGCCAGAGAGATAGGAAACCATTTTGGTAGGACAAGCATCTGTCCTCAAGTCCCTGAATGAGCCTCGTGCTCACTAGGGAATTGATAGCATTCAACAAAAATCTGCCCACTGAAAGGCTGCACCGACTTGACGTTCTTAACTATTGTTTAACCTTCACAGTGATCGCAGGGAAGATAACTCAGGTTAAGCCAACTGTCCTATAATATTTTTGGAGAAACATGTAGGAGAAGGGGTCTGGGGTAACTCTCCAGATATTCAAATTTCTATTTATCCAGGTTGTATTTAGTCTTAATCCGTTGATACGAGGTTACTATTTTAGTATTCCATAAATGAAACAATCAGACAATTAAATATTCATTTTCAAAGATAAATTAGTATTTAACACTTGCCAATTCAATGCGCAAGGAACATGGCAATATCAACATTTGGTTTTTGCTCTCTAAGATGCCATGAATGTTGGAGAGTTTGGCCTACAGAAAAGGATACTGGGCTTAGAACTTTGCTCCTCCACTAAGAAGCTATGTGGCCCTGTGCAAGTCATAGACAGCTCTGAGCTTCAGTTTCCTTATCTGCTCAGTGGAAAAAATAACATCTCTCCTTCATTACAGAATGGGTATAGAAACCAAATAATGTAATTGAATTCATGTGGAAGTGGTTGGTAAACTATAAATCAAATCGTGTGTGGGGGGGGATGCTTAAAGAATAAAGGAAAGTGACTACATTTAAGAAAGCCAGCATGCTTAATAAATGATGGCAATAACCCAACCCCATTATGGGGAGCAGTTACTGTCATCGTCTGCATCACTGATGGCGCAATTAACTTAATTAACACATACCTCTGTGGTGAGTCTGCTGAAATAACACTTTTCCTTTTTACATGCCCCTGCCTTGCCAGCAAGGCATCTCCAAGTTATGCATCTTCCAAGTAGGGAAGCCAGAGTGTGAAATGGCTTTGAGTTGGTATGCAGAAAACAGAATTCCAGAATATCCACATTCTTAGCTGCTCAAGATACCTAGAAGAAATAATAGAGGCTTCATGAAAATCTTGTAGAATAGGGAAAAAGACCAATGCATCTTAAAGTGGAGGTGTGTCAGGGTGGGTTGACTATGACCCCATAGGGAAGTCGTTCTCATCAAATCCAGAAAGATTTCCCACAGAATAATATCCTGTTCTCCCTAAGGTTCTGACAAAGGGGCCGTTGGCCTTTGGTCTGTCATGATGGTGACGGGGATTTTTAACAAGTGAGGATGAGTCTGTGTCTACATGAGGAGCAGGTATATAGATGGGCTGTTCTTCCATATCACGAACCCTTTCTGATAACCTTGGTTGGGTTCTATGTGGGACTGCAATGGGGAGACCTCAGATTAAGGGACATACCACTCCTGTTTTGGAAGTTTTCCACTTCATTCAAGTTCTTCAGAGTAGTTGAAAACCTCTCGGGAATGTTCCTCTCACTCTTTTACCCTCTCTTTTCCTCTTCTCCCAATTCCATGGATCCATTTGCTTTTCTACCTTCTACCTATGTCTTCTGATTCTGTAGAGCCTATTCTTATTTTATGTTGACCATTCATTATACACTCCTTTGCAATATTATTTGATTATTTCAGATAGGCAACTCCTCAGGGAGATTACATTTTCCTCTAGAGCCAACATTCTCCTGTATGTCCTACAACAGCCTAGTGGGGGGCCGGCGCATCATAATCTAAGTAAATAATTGTTAAATTAAATTTGTTTTCCTTTCTTTCTCTTCTCTCATTAGAAATTGAACTTACTAGTTCCGCAAGATCAGCCGCATGGATCGGAAACCCAGTGTAACAGTGGCTTATATAAGACAAGTTTATTTGTCCCTCACATAATAGTATGGGGCTAGAAATCTGAGGTGGGCAGTCAGTTTTCCTCCAGGAGGTCATCTCGGGACTCGGATCACTTCTTTCTGCTATCTCTCCTTATTCGCACCTGCCTGGTCGAACAGCACACCAAGCCGGGAGGATGGTTGATGATGGAAAAGTATAGAGTAAGAGCGCCCCTCAGATACCCTTCCCGTCATTTTTGTCACATCTCATTCATCGTATCCTGGCCACGTGACCATAATGGCTACAACGGAAGCTGGGAAGTGTAATCTTTATTCTGGCTGGCCAGCCATCCAAAGAAAAATCAGAGCATTACTAATATGAAGCAGTGGTTTTCAAAATTTTTAACCACGACTCACAATAAGAAAGACCTTTTGCATGGCGATTCAATACAGGCACCATACATAAATAGAAATTAAAAGTGTTTTGAAACAATACTTACTCATACTCTGTGCACTGCATTTTATTATGATGATTTTATAGTTTATAAAATAAAGGTGTCTGCGACTAATGAATGAAGAGTGGCCTGCGACCTGAAAGGCACAGCTATAGAAGGAAGAGAGAAGAATCCTACGGGGCCATTAGGAGTCTCTACCACTGGGAAGGAAGCATTCAGTTCTGATCTTAGGCAAGATCATCTCCCCGCATTCTTAGTGGTGACTGTCACAATACTAGGTACTGGATAGGCACAAGAAAATAAACAAGTCAACCAAAGCAATCAGTCTATGAATCAATCAAGCAGTCAGTGAAATCTTAGAGAGTATAGATAGCATCTCTCTACTGACACTTGAGGCAGAATATTGAAGGCTAGAGAGGACTTTTCACCAAGAGAACCTTTCAAGGTGGGAGAAGAGGAAATTCTTTTTGTCTCTTAACACAGGTTGTATGTAGATAAACCGCAAACACAAATATCCACCCCCGTTGATCCTTCTGTATTTTAGGCTTATCGGATAATTCACATCAAAACCAAGCTGGTTTCATTTTAATTCTTTGACATGGCCTCTAATATATGGACGGTGTCAAGGGCACCCTCATATTTTCATTATGATAGTATCTCCTAGACTATCCTAATTCACTTTTGTGCTAGAGTAATCTATATATCAGATTTGTCATTCTTTCCATAGACTTCAAATTTGAGGAAAACCTCATCTCCCGTGATGTTTTCTTCTTGACAGTTTCAACTGACTTTTGTCAGATTTTTGACAGGGGAAAATAAAACCAACAACTCAAAGAACATTACACGGCATTTGTTTTCAGAGCCACGGTTTTGGATGAGTTTGAAATGACTTTTAAATGATGTCACGATGGATGCTTTAAAACAGGCCCCAAATCCTTTGTGCTACAAGCACCGTTGGCTTAATTAGTTCTGGTGGGGGCATCATCATTAACTGCAAGCTAATTGCGTTAGTGGGCTCATACTACCGTGATTCCAGAGATTTGGGTTTTGGTAAACAGGGCATTTCCATGGTGTTTATGGAAAGACGCCTGGGCAAGTGGCCTGACAAGGACAATCTGCACCACAGAGCCTTTGACCGCTGCAGCCAGGACCTCCGACCTGCTGACCCCTGGTTTCTGATTGCTTTTGCCACCTCCCTGCTTCATTCCGCCACCCCGGACCCAGTGAGCCTCAGTAGAAATCAGAAGTTTATGCTGTCTTAAAGGCTGCTAAAGGGCTCCTGAAGAAAAGAGTCAATGTTTTCATTCCACGTCCCAAACCTCATCTGGATCTGCATCTGTGTTTGCTGTCTCCAGAGAGAGAGGCTAATTACTGGACAAAGCTGGGGATTAAGCTTCCCTCTTGCCCTTATGAAGCAACAGTCCCTCCGGAACAGGGTTTAGGACTCATTAGAGGAGAGTGGTGGAAAGAAGAGGCGTTTCTTCCCCATCCTTTCTGGATAAGGAGGACCGACATGTACAGGGCTTTTACTCCGGCACCTTTGACGATCACTAAGAAAAGCTCGCAAGTCCCCCGAAGATGGTCTACCTTTTGCCATATATTCAAGCACTAAGACTTGACAGGCACATTATTTCATCAGGACTGCATACCTTCAATGCATTCGGTGGCATAAGGCCAAAGTACAAATGACTTCAACGCTCATGAAATGCACTATTCTTTAACAAATGCATTAACATCTCCGCACTGGCGTATTAGTATGAAGAAATGAAAATTGCTTGAAAACGAAGGAGGAAGAGAGATTTCCTAGGATAGGTTCCTAGGGGTCAGGCACCTTGACAGCCAATAAGAAACTACCATTTGCAAATAATGTTCAAAAGACATATCTTAATATAGTCAGCCTGGAGAAGAGCTCTGAAATCTGAGAGCAAGTAGCTCTTCCCCTGTCACCAAAGGGCAGATGTTGAAGGTACAGCAGTAGAAGGTGAGCCCTGTGTCAGCAGGTGCACCCTTACACCAGCCTTCCAAGTTTGGATGATGACTAGTTTCTCATTTTCCTAAAAGATTGCACGAGGTCTTGTGTGTCTATAAAAGCATTTCTAACACTATGGGGTCAATTTGGCTTTTAAAATTTTGCCTTCCAGGATGAAGGCTCCAGGGTAATTGTATTCTGGCTCTTCTAAATCTTTCTCTCCCAGAGAGAGGCACATTTCTAGATGATTAGAGAACTTCAGGTGAGAACGCTACTCTGCCTCTGGCTTTATGCCTTAAAATATGACCTAAGGCGAGCTATCATTTCCCAGAAATGAAATATGTCATATGTTACTATTAAAGTGAACTAGAAAAAGAGCATTCTATTACAATAATGGGTTTTGTTTTGTTTTTTTTTGAAAATGCAAATGTCAAATCCCCAAAGGAATAATACATATTTGATACTATTATTGGTACAGCAATACCAGTAATTGCGTGAAGTACTTATATCTAGTATTGTTCATATAGTAAAGGGATTTTATGTAAACCTTTCAGTAGAATTGTGTCAGAGAAAAATGAGAAACAACATCACTCATTATTCATGCAATCAATATACATTTATTGGAGGTGACTGTGTGTCAGTCATCAGTCTAAATGCTGAGGAAGCCAGAGCAAGAAGGAGGAGGAAGAGGAGGAGGAGGAGGAGGAGAATAAGAGGAGAATGTCTTCCTGCCTTCAAGGAACTCACATTCCAGATGAAGAGACAGATACAGTAATTAACTCCAATGTGTGTTGCAACAGCTATAATAAAGATCCCAACAGGGCTGTGGGAATATACTACAGAGAACTAGTCTTTCTGGCTGAAGGTGTCCTTGCTATCCTTAGTGGCCTGTTGGAGCTGTACCACATTTTTTTAATGTTTATTTATTTTTGAGGGAGAGAGGGATACAGAACACGAGTGAGGGAGGGGCAGAGAGAGAGAGGGAGACGCAGAATTCAAGGCAGACTTCAGGCTCCGAGCTGTCAGCACAGAGCCCGACATGGGGCTCAAACTCATGACCGGTGAGATCATGCCCTGAGCCGAAGTCAGAGGCTTAACTGACTGAACCACCCAGGCGCCCCAGTACTGCGTTTTAAAATTTTATTTTGAAGCACATATTAGGCAGGTGGAACAGCATGGGCAAAGGTGTAGCAGTAGCAAATAATAATAATAATAATAATAATAATGATAATAATAGATAAAATCATGGCACATTTAGGGAATAGCGAGTGGTTTTGTGTAGCTAGAGGTAAGTCTGTCAAACCGCCTAATGTCAAATACTTTGATGGTCTAGTTTGAGTTAGAGAAACTTGAGTGGTTGTTGAGCAGTATAAGTTTACAAAATGAATGTGTTTTACATTATACCCTATAGGGCCAAGGCAATGAGAGTAGGAGACAAAATACTGCATGGAATAAAACTGTCATTCTCACCATGACTCATCTGTTAACTCATGAAAACACACGACGAAATGCAAGCAAATTGCTCATTTCACATGCTTATGGGTAGATTGAACCTAATTTTGTAGCATTAAAACCAATTTCCCACCGAGAAAACATGTCACAGAGGATAGCATGAGCCTTTATCATTATTAATAATATTTGATATTTCAGTGTCACCTTTCATCCTGAGATCAGGCCTGTACACATGAGAATAGATAAGCTCCAAGGAAACAGAGATAATATTAATACAGTAAGTCACATGGGTTTCTATCTTCCATATTGCAAGGGCTTTTCAGCTGTGTGTTTGTCTCACATTTAGAAGTTAGTAGATATAGTTGCAAAGCAGTAATGTTTTGTTAACTCCTTCTACAAGAAGTCTCAGGGTAGATAGAGTAAGGGCCACATCCTTCCACGCGCAGCTCTCCTTGGAAGATCAGCCTTCAACGTATCCATTCTCCATTCTTTGGCTTCTTTGCCTGGTCATCTCCATTCTGAGTGGAGGGCACACCAACAGGGAGTTGTGTCCTCATGGATTCTTCAGCTTCTTCAAAAGAGTAGCAAGGCATAGTGATCATGATCGTATCATCATCACAACAATAACTACTACTACTGTTTCTTATGCAGCACTCATTTCGCGTGTGCATCATTCTATTATTCTAAGAACTTTACGTATACATTGCATTAACTAATTTCACACCAACTGCCCGACAGAACTTTCTGTGATGATGATGTTCCGTATCTGGGCTGTCCAATACGGTAGCCACTAGCCACATGTAGTCACTGAGCACTTGAAATGTAGCTAGTGCTACCAAGAAACTCCATTTTTCTTTCATTTAATTTGAATTATCTTTTCTTGAAATAGTCATGGCTAGTAACTATTGTCTTGGACAACAGACTTCTAGTGGCCGGCGGTTTATTTTTTAAAGAAAATAGAGCTCTGTTTTCATCATTGGTAAGAACGTAACGAGGACTAGTTTGACTGAATGGTTCCAATACATTCTTGAAGCTATAAATATTTTTAAAGAAGTCCCATGTTTTACATTTGGAGAATTTTTTTTTTCCATCCTTACCCCACCCTGTTAACATTTTATTTAAAACATATCTGTGGAACATTAGGGCAACATAGAATCATTTCTAAACAAAGAACACTCACAAAAGATGCGGGGGGGGGGGGTTGCTGTCCTCAAATGAAACCTCATTGTCATCCAATCATCCCATGTGGTCAGCAATGATGGATACTAGTCTGTCCATTGAGAATTGGAATTCTAATTACTGACTTCCCAAAGGGAGATATTCACCTCCACTTATAAAGTGGAATGAGGAAAGGGGGTTTTATGTTTTGGGTGTCCATGGAGAAACACAGTCTTGATTCATTTTGGGCCCTCCTCTTACTAAAACCACCTCCCTGGGATTTCTCTGGTTTGTGTGTGAAAATATGAGAATAAACTTAACGTGAAGAAATTGATTAGAAGACTTAATTACATTTCCGCTTAGTCGGCCCAGTAACTTGGACTGTTACCACAGTTAGAGAAAGAGAACTAAGTAGCCCTTGGTTTGAACCATCTGTCGCGAAAATGTGACATATGTTTGCTTTGTTTACTCAACAACCAAATGTAAACTGATACACTGAACAAGAAATCCGTGTATGGTATGACTGCGTGTGTGTGTGTGTGTGTGAAAGTGTGAAAGAGAGAGAAAGAGAGAGACAGAGCTCATGTGTTGAGCGTCAGTCCTCTCCTACTGTTCCTGAGGAACACGTGCTCAGACGTGCAGATCGGTGGAGTGTCCCCTGGGTTTGGGGCGCGCACGGAGGCGCAGGCACACCAAACAATACGCAGCACGCACTGGAGCCACCACAGCCGAGGGGCGCGCCTGGCTGTTGTGGAACTGAATGGAGAGCTACCCTCCTCTTTCCTTCTTATCTCCCCGCCCTTAACACCCCAGCCTCAAACTTCACCCAAAGCCAATTAACCTCTCTTGATGAAGATCAGCGTTTCTTTTCTCTCCTCCCAGGCCCATTGTCTGGTGCGATGGGTTTGCAGATTTGACAGCTGAGCTCACCCAGACTCGATTCAAAGTCGGTTTCCGTGAATGATGAACTTGGATATCAGCAACGATCCCGAACACAAGCCCTGAGCAGCGGGACTGCCATCCGCCAAGGAGGGCTGTTCCCCAGACCCTTCTCTCCACCCAGTGTAGACTTCAATGCTCCGGGCGCCCCCCGGTGCACTGGGAGAGGAGTGTGTGTTGGGGGGGGGGGGGGTGGTCAGCAGTATAGCAGAGATTGAGTGCTCCCAGAAATTGGGGTGAGAGGCTGTGTATGTGCTGGGGTTTTAATTTATGATTTAAAAATTTACTCTTGAAACAGCCAAGATGGAGGTCAGCTTATAAATTTCCCCAAGCCAGATCTGACGCGGTTTAAATGCAGTGGCCGGGGGGGTTCCGCTTTTGTCTCCTTGCCCAAGCTCCCGGAGAGCGATCGAGACTGCGTGTGCATGTGTGAGTGCGTGCGCGCTGGCGTGCATCGGTGCGTGGGCATATCCTGCGATCTCCGCTCCGAGGGTCTGGGTCTGAGTGTGTCTTTAACGCGCCAAGTCTTGAGTCATAGCCACGAGTGACGTGGGGAAAAACTTTGTGTTCGGAAGAAGGGTCTGGTTCGATTGCACTAGGACGGAAGAAAGAGCCCTTGTGTTTTGTGCCCTTTTTTTTTTTTTTTCTCTCTGAGAGAGAGAGAGAGAGAGGGAGAGCGAGAGAGAGAGAGAGAGAGAGAGAGTGAGTGTCTGGCAGCACTCGCGGCCCGCTGCATAGCGCTGTGTCCTGTGCGCGCGTGCTGGGTCTGGCGCCGGATCCCACCGCGGACCAGCGTGTTCATCTGAGGCGTCCCGGCGGGCGAGCCTCAGAGGGGCTTGGCGGGTGTGCTACGGGGCGGCGGGAGCAGGAGCAGGCCGAGGGTCCTCAGGCAAAGAAATCTGGCCTCGGAACCCGCTAGCCTCCGCACAGCTTCCCATATCCCTCACCGGCACCCGAGAGCCGGGGCTCTGCTCGGAAATCTTCCTGGCCCCACTCAGTCCTTTGAGCTCTCGGGGATTACCGCATCTTCTTCCTAGCGCAGAGAAGTGAGTCCGGAAAGGGAAGGAAGGGGCGGGGACACCCCCCAAATAAATAAATAAATAAACAAACTGGCTCCTCGACACAGCTGGACACGGTCGGTTGAGTCCAGGTTGGTGGCATTTGGAGAGAGTTTTCTCGTTCTGTGGGTTTGGGAACCCATCGCCGCTCCCCCAGCCCCTTCTCCCCTTTTGCAGGCGCCCCTCAACTTTGGGGTCCGGGGGCGCGCGCGACTCCGGGCTGCACCTGCCCTAGCGCTCCGGGGCTGCCGGCCGTTGCGCTCGCCCCGGGCGGTGGCGTTGATGAGCCCGAGTCCAGGGCTCTGGGCGAGTGTGTGCACGGCGCGGACACCCGGGAGGCAGCGGTCGCACGGCGGGTAGGGGCGCGCGAACCGGGTTTCGGCCCCAGCCGGGACGTCGGTTCCCCAAGGCCCCGCTGCCTCCGAAAGGAGGCGAGCCCAGGGAGGGGAGGGGGGACGGCGACCGGGGACAGCGATTGGTGGTTTGGGTGAAGAGGGCCGGCAGCGGAGCCAGCGAGCTGGCTGGAGGAGGGGGCGGCGAACTTCCAGGGAGAAGGGGCTCTTTCTGCGCCAGGGCTGGAGGAAGAGCTGCTGCCGCCGTGTGCTTCGACTCCCGGCAGCTGCTGGCTCCGCTCGCAGCGCTCGGAAAGTAACGTTATTTATTTATTTGCTTGCGTTCAGCCTCTTGGGTTGGACCCGATAGACACCCCTTGGACTTTGGGAGCCCGCGTCCGACCTCTCCAGCCCCCGCCCTGCCCTTGCGGGCGGCTCCCCGGAATACATGTACATGCCCTCCCCCTCCGCGCCCCCTTCCTGCGCCCCGACCGGGTTAGGGGTGGGCCCTCACCCGGGCGCTAGAAAGTCCCCCAAGGCGGGAGCAGGGGAGGGCAGAGGGGCGGGGGAGGCTCTAGCGCTCTCGGCTCTCATTTCAAAGCGCGCTCTCCCTTCCAGGTTGGGTCAGACCTGAACCCCTAAAAGCGGAACCGCCTCCCACCTTCGCGCCAGCCGCCCGCCGGGAGCTGAGTCGCCGGCGGCGGCGGCGGCGGCGGCGGCGGCGGCGGACGGACCCGGGAGTTTCGTCTCGCACTGGATGGAGCTGAACTTTGGGCGGCCAGAGCAGCGCGGCCGTCCGGGGAACGCTGTATGCTGAGCTCCCCCGGCGAGACCCAGCGGCGGCTCAGGATTTTTTGGGGGGCGGGGACCAGCCGGCACCATGTTCCTGGCGACCTTGTACTTCGCGCTGCCGCTCCTGGGTAAGTCGAGGCCGCCGCTAGCTTTCCTACCCGCTGAGTCCGAGGGGTCCTGGCGGCAGCCCCTTCGAATTGCAGTGCGGTGGCGCTGGGTGTGGGCGGGCGAAGTTTCATTTGGGGGAAGGGGATCGTGAATCCTCAGCACGCTGGGCTTCGGAGGCGGGGATGGCGCGGCACTTGCCCGCAGCTTTTTGTGCTTGGTTTTTAATTTCTGTGCCTTTTCATGCCCTATCCTGGCGGAGAGCGAAGGGGTCCGAGCCCTCCAGCCCCGGGACCCGCGCTTCCAGCGAGTCCCGGGAGCATGCGGAGGCGCAGCGGGCAGGTGGGGTGTGGGCCGGCATTGGACTGGGAGAGCAAACTTCGAAGGGAAAACTTTTTCCCCCGAATAGCGTCTGAGCGCTCCCCGCCCGGCCGGCCGCGGACCGGGGCTCGTCCGCCCCGCGCCCGGCCCGCAGCCGCCCTCCTGTTCGGAAAGCCCCGGGTTGCAGTCGGGTGGGGCCGAGCAGCTGCTCCCGCCGGGCTCTGCCCCGGAGCGGCTGGGCGGGCACGCGCGGTGGGCGGCGCCCGCTGCGGGGCAAACCGCGAAAAGCCCGCAAAGCCTGGCTGGCTGGGGATCGGCGTGGGGGGTGGGGAGACCAAGGAGGCAGGAGGTCCCGGGGCGGGAAAAGGACTCCCCGGCGTAGAGGGGCGGGCCCGTTGGCTGCGCAGGGCACCCCAGAAGCCAGCTCTAGCGCGCGCCCTCCCCGGAGCCTGGGGCTTCGGGCCCGTGCCCAGCTGCCCTCACGCTCCCTCCCCCTCCGCCCGTAGACCTGCTCCTGTCGGCGGAGGTGAGCGGCGGGGACCGCCTGGACTGTGTGAAAGCCAGCGATCAGTGCCTGAAAGAGCAGAGCTGCAGCACCAAGTACCGCACGCTGAGGCAGTGCGTGGCGGGCAAGGAGACCAACTTCAGCCTGACATCGGGCCTGGAGGCCAAGGACGAGTGCCGCAGTGCCATGGAGGCCCTCAAGCAGAAGTCTCTCTACAACTGCCGCTGCAAGCGGGGCATGAAGAAGGAGAAGAACTGCCTGCGCATCTACTGGAGCATGTACCAGAGCCTGCAGGGTACGCGCCCGCCGTCCTCGCCCCCCCAACCCCCCCCCCCCCCCCTCAAAGGCAGGCGGGCCCCTCGGCCGGGTCCCGCTGACCTCATCCGCGACTCGTTTCTCCCCAGCTGCAGAATGAGGACCTTTCATTGGCCCCCAGGGACAGCCGCAGCTGGTGTTTGCTGCCTCCCGAGCAGCATTGTTGGGGCCTGGTTGTTGGAAAACCCATGAGGGGGTGGGGGACACCCCCGGGCCCCCGCTGACCTCTCTGAAACCTGGTCAGAGCATCCGAGCAGGAGCCCGTTAAAAGACTTGGCAGGAACTCACAACTTTTCTCCAAGGAGAGCTGGCTTCAGAGAATAATAATACAAAGACTTGCCCTGAATCGTGTCTGGACTCTCTCCCCTTTCTTCCTTTCTATCTATTCTGACATCAGATAAAGAATTAAGAATAAAAGGTCCAGTAGAATCTATTCTATCTTAACCCCCCACAAACCTGATCAAAGGCAGATGTGTGAGAAAGCATTTGTCATCTTAGATTCCCAGAGTCTTGAACCAGCTGGTGTGGTTCAAACCTCGGTTAACACAGAAGTGGCTTTGAGAGAAAAAGGACCACTTGTCACAACCATCCATTCCAAGGGGAATTTGGGGGTCCTTGTGTGCCAGAGGTGTCTGAGGTTTGTAAATCTAACACAAACGTTCAGTGCATTCATTCTCCATGGAGACTCACACCAAGAATTTGTAACCTATAGACTTGACCTCTCAGCCGCCACTTCCTCCAGAACCTATGCCTGTTGAATAGCCAGCATACCCGTTTTCTGACCACATGCCATGTTTAAGAGCAAAGACACGGGGGGCCTCTTTTGGGTCACCTTTCTTCCATTGGCTCCTGGAGGCAAGCTGGGCTGGTGACATCACTGGTTTCTTCCTCTCGTATTTCATTCCTTTGCAAAGAGTGGGAGAGTTTTCTGGCAAGATCAGGCTGGGTTGCTCTCCAGTGTTTTCATGGCACTCTGGGGAGAGCAAGGACAACAAAGGCGGAGGGAGGGAAAAATATCCACCGCCAAATAGATGCCTTTGAGATCTTTGAAAGTTTCAGCATCTTTTTGTTACACAATCATAGCATAATTAGAATTTAGATTCAATAACAGCAACTCTCTGAAATATGCCTGTTTTCCAGATCTAAGCCCAGTCATTCTGTTGTTTTTAGGAAATGATCTGCTCGAAGATTCCCCTTATGAACCAGTTAACAGCAGATTGTCTGATATATTCCGGGTGGTCCCATTCATACCAGGTAAGCAGATTCGTGCTTCCACTCTGATGCCTCTGCCTGCTTGAAATCCATTGGCTTGCATTCGCTTTGGCTCTCAGATAGTGTATAAGTAGATATTGGAATGGCACAGTGTTTCTGGGAAATTAGAAATAGGATGATAATGAAGAGGCAGAATGCCTAGAGATGATTGTATGACTTGAAAGTAATTCTAAATGAAGTAATGTGGTGTGGTGATTTGAAAGGTTGGAGGGAGGTGATTTGGTTGCATTTTTTTTTCACATTGAAATATGATTGGCTGGCTCTTGCGTAGGGAGTGCTACTTCTGTCTGTAGGTGGCAATCATATTCCCTTCTTGCTACACACCATTCACTGTGCCTCCCTGCAAAGGGATCAGTTTAAATGATGCCACTTACTTTCCGAGACTTCTGAAGATAATCTCAGATTGTTGAAGAATCTCGGACGGACTCACGGGTCTGCCTTTGATTTGAAAGATTAAACTCTACCCTTTGTTAACAAGTCTATTTTTAATTTTTCCTGAGCAAGTGTGGGCCTGTATAAAAGAATGGATTACTGCTCCAATGGCCCTTTAAAAAGTGGTCTCGCTTCCCGGGATTTGTTTGGTCTCCTTTTGCAGTTCTACATTTGTTTTGGAAGTGCACTTCGTTGTAGAATTACGTTTTTCATAACACTGGCGTTCAGGCAGCTCCATCAATAATGAGCAAGGTAGTAGTTTCTCTTAATGACATACAGATTCCAGACTGATGTTGCCTTTCTTTGTTTGCAGTTAAGACATTTTCTCAAGTGTATACAGCCGTCACAGATTCTATGTTTTCTTGGTGGTTATACATGGCGGTTCATGTTGAATTCTATGAGATGATGGTTTGTGACTGGTGAGGGTGTCCTGGTTTCTAACGTTTCTAAACGTTTTCTGTTTTCCTGCAGAAAGCCACAGACAGCCAAGGGGGTATGTAAATAGTGATACTATGTGTGGGTGTGTTATACATACATTCATTCATTCACAGACATCCTTTGAGTACCTACTATGTTCTAGCCATTGGGATTTTGGCAGTGAGCCAGACAGATGTCACCCCTGCCCTCATGAACCTTAGAGACAGCCAGCATCTGGCGTTTATTAAGCCCCTCTTATATTCCAGGCACGATGTTAAGAGCTTTTTCATCATGAACTTAGGTAACAATCTTCACGTGTAGCTTAGATATTATTATTTCCACTTTAGGAATGAAGCAGTTGAAGCAGTGTGAAGTCAGGAAACCAACCCAAGACCACAAAGCTCATGATCAGTGACACCAGAATTTAAACCTAGATTTGTCTGATTCTAGGCTTTTGTAATATCTGCCCCTAGCTGTTCAGGGCGCGGTCTTTTGACCAGTGGCATGGACATCGCCTGGGAATTGGTTAGAAGCGTGGGATCTCAAGCTCCATCCCAGACCTACTGAATTAGAATTTGCACTTTAAGAAAATCCCTGCACTGGGTGCTTCATATACACATAAAGCTTGAGAAGCATTCTTCTACATTATTCTGTTTTTTTGATTCAGAGGAAAAGTGTGTGTGTGTGTGTGTGTGTGTGTGTGTGTGTGTGGGTGTGTGTGTGTGTGGGCGCGCGCACGTCTACACATTTTTTGGGATAAGATACAAGGGTATAAGTTTAGCACCAGAGGCATTCGTGTATTATCTAAACAATGCTGATAATTTCCACTCCAAATCCCTACTAACGCTCCCTGTCCCCTTGGCCCCTCTAAGGCAGTGTCTCAAGCCCTGGAAGAAAGACCCACAGACACATCTGGGCTTTCATGGGAGCAAGTCTGTAGGAGCTGGGGTGGGATATGGCACACGGCATACTGGAGGCGAACCTGGCCTTCCTGGTGCTTTGAGGAGCAGTGCCTCTTGCCTGAACCTGCCCTGGGGAAGACTTACTCCTTAGTCTTTGTACTAAGATGCTTGGAGGGATTGAACCCCCCTGGGTACAGTAGGAGTGAGGAGGTGGGCAAGGAAGAAGGTTCATTTGGGTTTTAATTTCAGAACTGCTATGGACTATAGGACTTCAGCAAACTCATTTTCCCTCTCGGGGTCTCTCTTTGCTTAGTATAATGAGACCACTGAAGTAAATAATCTCTAGTCCTGACAGCTCATGATTCTGATGGAAGATTGAAGTCACCTCCAGAACCCATTCACTGTGGTCTTCAATGGTGTTTTCAATCCTTGCATTCATTCTACACTTAAAAGGGCTTGGCCATTCTCAGATACCACTGGTTTGTCTGAATTTCTTTTATGAATTTTGGAAGTTCTTCTGCATGGACCAAGTTTCACTGATTCATTTTCTTGGATCCCTTTCTCAGCCAGGTTTCTTTTCATAGCAGATAGGAGCCTGAGGTTGTGAGACCTGTCCTGCTGAGAACCCAGAAGTCATAATGAATTAATCAGAGCCAGGAAGGCCTTGTCAGGAGCTAGGTTTTATATCTCAAGGGCATTGAATTTAGGTTCCAGTGCTAATGAGCTTTGACCTCTGACAGTGACCGTGTCCCCTGAGTGGGCCTAGGGAAGCCAAATGGAACCTTGAGAGGCTTTAAGTCATTGAATAATGCATCTTATCCAGTTTGGTATTTGTAGGATAGAGAAAGACAGAAGAGCAGGATGACGAATATTGCTTTCGTGGTTTGAATCCGAGTTTCTAGAACATCTCTTCTGTCTTGAAAATCTCTCTGACGAAACCAGGACAACAGGCCCTCTGCCTTTTACAGATATGGTAGCAATCACAGTTTCCATATTTGGGTTTCTTTGCCTAATGTGAAGAGAATGTTTATCCACGTACATTGAATGTGAACTGAATTGTCTCACCGAACAAGACATGTTTGACGTTCTTGTGTTTCCATTTTCTTTGGACTCCTCAAACCCACGGCCATCTTTGCCATTGTTTACTTGATCACCAAAGGCTGTGTTGACGTGTGATCAGTGGCCTGGCAGGAACAAGGAAGGGAGGAAAAGAAGATAGAGTCTAAAACCTGTCATGTCTGGTCTGAAGCCTGCGCTGCAGGAGGGAAATCAGACAGCCTAGTCAGGCGAGAACTGGGGAGCTGCAGTGGGGAGTGGGAGGGACAGCCCTTGTGAAAACGTGTTGGTGGAAGCATTTGACCTTAAAAACACTTTTAAGGGCTCAAGGAGGTGCCTTTGTTGTGGGTTGATGCCAGAGTGGTTCTTAGAGGTCTCAAATGGGAAGAACCAGACCGTGAGGGGGAGTGCACAAAGGAAGGAGGGAGCCAGTGCCAAAGGAGGTTGGAGGAGAGGAGAGAACACAGAAAAGTGTCTTGGGAGCCAAGAGAGCAGAGCCACGTGGGCATATGGAGCCCCAGAGGACAGACCTACCACGTCTGTTTCACCTCTGCCGTAACTTTCTGCTCTTTCACCTCGCCTTTTCTTCTTCGTGAAAGTTCTAGAAGCAGCAAAAAGTAAATAGTGATTCGAAAGGGAGATGAACGTGTTGGCCGTGCTTTTGGACTCTCTAGGGGGAGAGCAGAGTAACAAGAAATTTGGAAGGCACAGTGGGTGCCAAGAAAAGCCTGAGGATGGACAATCAGAGGGGAATATAAGCACCTCTGTGGCAGCAAGGGAAAAAGAGGGCTTCAGGGTCTAAAAGTATTGACTGGGAGGTTGGGTTTTGTAGAGAAGAGTCAAGAGACGCCAGCCTTTCTCAAACATAACCAAAGCCGATGGTACTGCAAGCAAGAGACAAGATAGAGGTGGGGAAAGGGCGCTATTAGGATTTGAACATGCTGACTCTGGTTTGGGGAAAGACAAAGGTCTAGCTCTCTAGCTCTGTCATCATTTCCTGCCAAGTCCCAGGAGTGGCTTAGACCTTCCCAGGAAGCCTTAGGATCTTGACATTGGTTCCCACATACTTGGAAATCTATTGCTTCAGGAGAAGATGGCCCTAAACACTCTTTTGAGTATGGCTTCTCTTTTTCTGAATGATGTTATGAATAGTTAGCCATGTTGAGCATTTCTGTTTTAATGTGCCATCGTATTTATGTCAGTATGAAAAAAAAGCTTTCTTAAAACTTGTATATATGGAAGATGGGTCTTATAAGGTCCTGTGCTATCTTGTGAAATCAGGACAAGAGAGAGGTGTTTGTAAATACCAAGTCCTGGGGTATCTGGTGGCCCTTTGCTTTGCACTCGGCTCTCCAAAACAACTCTAATCACGTTTTGCCAATAGTTTAGAACCCCCGCTGTTCCTTGTCTGGCAAACTCCTCAGCAGGCCGGCTGGTGCCTGCCCTCCTCCTACAGACCCCGTCATCTCCTCTGCACTCAAGCGCACCGAGCAGTCCATTCCCCAGGTATTCTATGTGCATTCGCTGTTTTGTGCCTTTGCGCACGCTCTTGCCTCTGTTAGTGCCTCGACACGTAGATCCAGCTTCATCTCTGAGGGCCGTGCTGGATTCCCCCAGACAGGCACTTCTACTCGGGACTCTTTTATGCTGCATTTTGCTCTTGCCTTTATGATAGCAGTTTATCACAGTGTATTGAGCGGCCTTATGTATGTGTCTGTCTTTCCCGCTGGAAAGTTAGGGACCTGCTTGTTATGCCGAGTTTCCTGTCAGCATGGAGCATTCTTCCTGGCCCTGAGTAGCCATCTTGTTAACCATGGGTGCTTGGATATCAGGGAAGGGCCTTAGAGGTCTAGTCTGACCTTCTGTTTTTACAGAATTGAAGCTCAGAGAGGGGAAGTGATTTGGCCAGGGCCACACTGCTTGAGGGTGGCCTCTGGGACCTCTGCCAGGACATGGCAATGCCATAGGGGAGGCCAATGTTGGCCTCTTTCTGTTCTGCATGCTTTCTGGACAAACTTCATCCGTTCCTGGGATGGAAGCTACCGCTTAGACTGACGACTCAGTGCCTTCCCTCTAACTCCGGCCTCACCAGAGCTCTCAACCACCATTTCCAGCTGTGTCCTGCACAACTCCGTCCGGATGTATCTCAGTTACTTCACACCCAACGCATCTAAGACGGATCTCACCATCTCTCCCCTTTTCTCCTCACACCCTTCTCTTTCCGACTCTCCTGTCTTACATGTGACATTGTCTGCCTAAATCGTAAGCTTTGGGGTTACTTCCACCCTGTCTGCCATTCTCATTCCTCAGCCAGACCCATCACCAAGTCTTTTGCAGTCCACTGGCTGTCTTTTGAATTGCTCTCCTCTCTCCATTCCCTAAATATACTCAACTTGCACCTGAATGTTACATTGACCTTCATATTGCCATCACTGTGTCAAGTTCCTCTCAATCCAACCTGGCCTTCTCATTGGCAGGGCTTATCTTAGCACCCTGGTGACTGGTAGGAACAATCTGGCTTCAGTTTTCCTCCATAGATCCTTCCACTAACTGACTTTCCATCTCACCGCAGCTGCCCTGCGTCCAAACAAGCCAGGCCACTGTCTGCTGTCCCACCAGTGCCCTGGGCAGCTTCGTGCGTCCACACCTTTGTGGGTACCAGTGCTGGAGAATGAACTTATGCTCTGAGGCCTACCGGCCTGGGTGCATCCTAGCCCTGCCACTCACTTCGTTTTGGACACATCACTTGAGCTCACTCTACCTCAGGTTCCTCGGATATAAAATGAGATGAAGGTTATTACCTTATAGGTTCTTGTGGACTTGAAGACACTATATGTAAAATACTGGACAGAAGCATTGTTGATCCCCAGGAAGTCTCAGCCACTTTTCATGCGGTGCCAAGGTCACGTTAGCTGTTGGCTCGCTCCTGATTCCAAGACCGGGACTCTTTTCAGCAGACCTTGTTCCCTGGTCATGGAACAACGATTCTATATCTTGAAAAGGATGGCCATCCCAAGGCTTCAGGAAGGCTGCTCATAAACTACCTTGGACAAAAATGAAAAATCTATCCTTTATCTAAAGGGCCCTGGAGGAAAGGCCTGTCTCTTAATAACCCTGTTTGAGTCTTAACTTCCCTTTGGGGAAAGTCTTCCGTATTCCTACTCTGAATCCCCCTGTTCCTCTGGGGCCCTGTTTTTATGTTCTCTGGTCAGAGGTGCCTGTGCTGCAGGTGGTGATAACCTGGGGTGGGGGCTCTTCCTGTGTTTAAGGATTCTTGTGATCAGCTTTCCCTTCTCAGCTTGACTGATTCCCATTCTTCTAACCTCTGCTCATAAATCTGCTCTCCAACGCCCCTCATAGCAGGAAGAATTACTGCTCCCTGAGAAGGGCATGCCTTAAACCTGGGAGATGCGTCCGTCTCCACAGGCCGTGCTGAGTACACTTAAATTTCACTTTCGCAGACCATGACTTTCGGTTTTTATTTTCTCCCTCTCTTAGTCCCTCAGCAACTCATTTTTTTTTTTTTTTGGTAGAATAATAAGAAATTACAAACAAGTAAAAAAGGAAAAGGAATTTAAATCAGCCTTAGCCACAGCTCCCAAAGATAGCCACTGTAAACATGTTGATATGAGTGAGACTTTCCAGAATGTTTTTTCCTTTAAATGTGAATGTGTATATACGTAGGTGTGCATACACACATCTACACACATATGTCTTTTTTTTTCTTTTTCCAGAAATAAGGTAGTCATAGGCTACACGTACTTTCTTACTACCTGCACGTTGACCCGAGGAATGTATGTCTTCTTGTATCACTGACCACTTCCCGAAGGCAAACTTTATTAGATTAACTGTCAACCCCGAGAAGTTTCGTGGAGAAAACAGCAGGTCACTCCAGTGTCTCGATACTTATGGCCAAGGCCTGAATGTTCCAGTGAGGGATGTGAAGCTAGAGAGAGCCAAATATTTTTGCATCGCATGACCATAGGTCCTGTTACCGGAAGAGGGGAGATAAAACATCAGTACGTGACAGGTAACGGCATGAACTGAAGATTGTTACAAGGTGCAAAATTATTTATAGCCAATAGGTCTGTCCTCATTCCTTCTCCTTAGTCCTGGGAAGTGTTTCTTTCTGCCATCTCTTAATTTTTCTGCTGCCCAAGCTTATTCTTTCCACAAGATGCTCTTTCTTAGGTCTCTGGGATATAGTACTGAATTTGCAAAAGAAGGTGTCAAGTCAGGATTGTTTGGTCCATGGGGTACTGTTCAGGAGTCAGGAGACTGGTGTTCTGCCTCCAGCTTTCTCCCTCACCAGCCAGGTGACCTTGGGCAAGTGTCTGCCCTTTCTGAGAGGTAGCCACTCCTTTGATAAAATGAGGGCAGTGGACTAGAATGGCCTTTAACGTATTTTCCTTCCTTTTCTAAAGGGCCTGCATATTGAATCTTGAATTATTCTGGGACAGACTGTTTTTCTTTGCAGCAGTTTCTTCATACCAAAGAAACTTGTGATCTTGGTATATATATTTTTCATATTACTAACACTTATAAAGCATGATTTATGCAATATATACCTTACTTGAACCAGAATGTGTTTAAAGCATCTCATTTGAATACATGGAAGAAAATCAAACAAAATAAGAAGTGAGTGGGAAAAAGAGGGACAAGGGGAAAATGAGATAGGAAAGAGAAAAATGAAGCCAGGAGTGAGTTCAGTAGACACAATGCACGTCATAAGATTATATTTAAACAAATTAAATCATCAGAAGTGCCGTGTTTGTTTTACAGAAGGATAAATAACATCCCTGGATTGTAGATGGAGTAGGACTTTTGGAGGTCATTCTCGTCCAATCCCTTTATTTCACTGATAAGAAATCTGAGAGTTCCATAAATTTCTAGGGCAGTAGAACATAAATTGTGCAGGACAGTGATGACAAGTAAAATTAGGTGTGTGTTTGTTTTTAAATTGATATTCGAAACTCTCCACATCCTGGCATTTCCCCACCTCCTTTATATTGTCCTTCCCCTGCTCAGGTCTGTGCACCTGTGCTGAAGCCATACTTGGTTTTTCCACAGTTAGGGTGAGAACCACAGCCATTGGCTTTCGTGCAGGAGGGTCGTTGTCTGTTGTTTTGGAATTGTTTCAGAGTAAGGGTTAATTACTAAGTCTCTGTTTGGCAACAGGAGCCGATAGCCGGAAGGTTAATTTTCATATTTTTTCGGCCTCCTTCAGAGTTGTCTGCAGGGGAAAGTGAGAAATTATTTTTTGCTGTAAGCTCTCCCAGCCTTCAGATTAAAAAAAAAATTAATCTTTCATCTGGAATTTTTTGTTAAAGAAGCTAACCGCTTCCCGTAATTTAGAGACTCAGCTAGCTGGGTCAGTGATGAAAACGAATGGGTGATTTGCATAAGGGGCTAATTTATTATGTCCCCTGGGCATTTCTTTCATCTCTTTCCATTCTAATTAATGTTCTAAGAGGGTCTATCACCATATCAGAAATTAGGGGTGAAAGCAGCCATTGTTAACCTTTATTCTTATGATTTTTTATCTTCTGTGATCTTTTAACCATTTTCTTTTCATATCCAAGAATTTACATAGATAGGGCTGGGGAGTGTGTGGAGAGGAGGTTTTGGGGCTGTGCTCTTTCACGAGCTTTATTCAAACAGTAGGTTGTTGTAAAAAAATAAAAATGACTCCGGATAGCTCTCCAACCACAGAGGGATTTGCAAAACGTACAGAAGGGCACAACCATGGTGCAGAATTGTTTCTAAATTCGAGGTCTCTAAAACACATATAAACATGTATATGCACACAGAGGGAGATATATTTGTACATCTGCCTGTTCGTGTCTGCCTGTATTTATAGTGTATGCGTGAATGTGGCTATCTATATTATTAAGCATTTCGCCTCCAAAAGCTCTTCCTTGACATGTGTTGCAGTTGGTTCTGGCTGTGACAAAGGCAGCTGTGTGTGAGAGAGTGTGACACAGCTGAGGAAAGGCAAGAGAACAAGCAATTTCTTCTAAAATCAATTGCAATTTACTCCTACTAAATTGGCCCAGGGTCCGCCCCATCCAAGCATTAGCATATGACAGACTTTTAATCATTTGGTCAAATGGCCTATTTTTGGTCAAACCACAGTTCCCTCCGGGATGCTGCCCATCAGTACTAGAGCTCTGTAATCTCCAGACCTGCACTTTTTTTTGTTGTTTTTTTTAAGTGGAGGTGAGTGTGGGGAGAGAGTCCCCCAGGGTGTCCCGGCTGATCATCCTGCAGTGCCCAGCCTGTTCATGGGCATTAGTTCCTTTCGGTCCCCCATTACACTTAGCAGCAGGTATTCTCTCTGATTTCCAAGACAGAGACCTGAGTCCAGAGAGGTTGAGTAGCTTTCCCAGGGCCACACTGCCCATGAGCGGAAGAGTGCAGATTTGTATCTTGTTCCTGTCTCCTTCTGCTGTTAAGTGATGAACTTTTCAACACAGGCCTGGACCCTTTATTAAGGATATGCCGAAGGGAAGATCTGCTTCTCTCCCTCCTTAATTCCCCGTTTTGCCTGCTCTGTCTTGCACCTTAAAACACTGTTCGACAAAGGGCCTCTAAAGTTGAAATACGAGCCAATCTCTATTATTTTAATATTTATCCCTGCATTCTGTGGGGTTCTTAATTGACAACCGAAATCCAGAACACGCACGCTATTAAAACCATTCCTGCGGAACTGCAGAAATATTAACCAAAGAAGCAATTTCTGGATTGTATCTTTTTTTCATTTCAGTGTGAGATGGAAGGCTTCTAAACTAGAGCAGAATGCCTAGGGCCATTTTTTGTCGTGTTGTCATATAAATAGCATTACACAGTGGTAAAGAAAGGAATATGTAGTTTAGTCCCACTTTAAGGTGACCTAATATGCTATTCATTTGTCTTCCACCATGCTGGTACCACTTTCCTTTACGTCCCTCTGAATGGTCTAAGAAGCACCATGCCGGCTGTTATTTCTATTACCCTTTGCACATTATCGTTTGGTATACAGTTAATAATGTATGAAAATAAGTATTGATTGCATTCTTTGTAGGAACAGGCCAGCAGGTTTCTTAAAGCCCATGTTTATGAAATGTTTCATTGATCCCTGTTACTATGAGTTTCAAATGCAGAAGATACCAGGAAATCCATGAATTCTGGGGAGCCCTCGTTGGAACCTCCGTTTTCTTGTGCCCTTGAAGGTAGTAAGTGGCGTTTGAATGGGAAAAGGAGTGACCGCACTGAAACTCGAACCATATTCCCCATGAGACGTCAAGGGAAATAAAAATAATGATAATTGCAACAGCTGAGAGAGGTCATTGACTAAGCGTTTCACGTGGAATAATTTGTGTCAACCTTATTAAATGGTAGGTAGTCTTAGCCCCACTTGGTGGATAAGGAAACCGAGGTCCAAATAAGAAACTTGTGTAGGGATACACACCTAGGAATTGGTTGAGCCACATTCTCATCCAGGAAGTCTGGTTCCAGAACCCAGGCTGTAGCCCCCATTTACAAATATGTAAGAGGAGAGATAGTCTGGGAAAGTGAGGTGCACAAACTGCATGAAGGATGATTAGGCACTTTGTACTGACTGACAGAGACAGTAGAGGCAGAGATAAAATATAATGCATATATTTATTTTAGGGTAAAGAGAAGAGTTGGTCAGTTTCTGTGATCTCTATCAATTTTCAGTACTTCAGCGCGATGGAGTGACATTTCTGCCGAATTCCCTCATTGCATATTTATTTATTGAGAACTTACCAAGAGCCTAGTATGAAGCCTGGGTGATTCAGGAGTAAATAAGACCCAGCCATTGCCTCCTAAAACTTTTCTTTTTGGTTTAGGAATAGGTATAAACAAAAGAAATCATGATGCAAAATGGTGAGTGATTGAGAAGAACTTCACCAGGCTCACAAGTAGCCCCAGGGAAGGCTATTCACCTGACTTGATGGAGTTGTGGGTCAGAGAAGGCTTGCTGAAGGTGACTTGGGGCCGGGTTTTGAGGAACGGATAGGAGTTTGGTAGGTAGAGATGGTTGGGGAGGGTATTCGAGGCAGGGGCAACGGCATGGGCAAAGGCACGGAGTGTCCAGGGTGCTAGTGTTAAGTCGCTTGCTGTGGCTGGAGCGCAAGGTACAGACTGTGGTGAGAGAAGAACGGGACAGAGAGGCGGGTTTGCCACACACGGGGGCTTGGCCTTTGTCTCAGCAGAACCGGAGAAAGATAAACCAGACTCCTTTACCTCAGCAGTGCTGCATTTTTAGGTTGAGTCATATGAAATCGCCACTTTTGGTAGGTCAGCGTGGCACAAAAGCAGAAGTCGCATCTGGTTCGGCTTAGTACGTTCTGTGTCCTCAAAGCATACAAGGGCTCTGGATGCTCCTAGACTAGAGGATGACGTAGGCCTGTTAGCATGAGTAGTAACTTCTTATCACACAGGGTACCTTCAGGGGAAGGAAACAGTGAGGCCAGGAGTCCTGTGCTATTAGACTCCATTCCTGGTACCTTCTTCTTGCGGGGAGAGAAGGTGCACCAGGCCCCAGGATGCAAAGACCAAGCGCGCACAGCTTCCCATTTAGATGCCAGCGGTGCACAGAGGCGCGGGGGTCAGTGGGGCCGCCTGGTCCTCTCAGGGTGGTCCTGGGAAGGCGGCTGGAGGCACCCGTAGAGCGGAACAGACGGGTGCCCAGAGGAATGAGTGCAGGAGGCAGAGTGGTCCGGAGCCAGGGCCTGGAGGATCTTAATGATCGTGGTGGGAGAGAACGTCCCTGAAAATTATTCCTTATATGCTGAGTTGCCCGGCGGGTAAGAGGAGGCCTCCGCTGGTGGGCGGTGGGAATGTGGACAGTCTGGGCCCCCTGAGAGGAATGAGTCTCTGCCTCCCTTTCTGCGTCATCCCCGTCCCAACCCCAGTGCTGCCCTCTGTCCTGGGCTCAGGATGGGCTTCTGCCTTTTCCCTTCGTGGCCAGTGGCTCAGGCTGTCTTCTTGGATGGGAGGCATGGCCCTCCCACCTTCTCTGTGGACCTTTCAGCCCCCGTTGGGTAGTACCTGTTTAGAGGACTCGACATAGGGGCTTGTGTTTCCTCTGTTTTCTCTATACTGTCTCATTCTTCTGGTGCCCTAATCCCGTGTCTCACTTGGCTGTTTTCTGCACCAGTCTCTCAACTTGCTTCAGAACGTTTCACAAGAGTGTCTGAATAAAAACTCAGAGATCCTAAATGCAAGGAGCTGTCTTAATTGAAAGAGATGCCCGCTCACCCCAGGGCACGCCTGGCGAGGGAAGGATTGAGGAGGGGCGGCCGCTGGAACTGGAGCCGGTAATTACTGCAGCTCACAGAGCTGGGTCTGAAGAAGTGACCGGACCCTCCCCTGTGTCCTTTCTTGAGCCCAGGGTGTGTTTATGACATTGTTTTCATGCTATTGTCGGAGGGGGAGCAGGGAGCGAGGGTGCTGCCCTTTTTGGCTGTAACTGATCTCCGGGTGGGAACGCACCCAGAGCTGGGCAGCACTTTCCCACATGAAGAATCAGCAGGCAGACCATCTGCATTCATTCCAGAGATTGGGGTGGGACCGGGGAGGGGCAGGAGATGAGGTCCTGATGATCCGGGGAAATTATGAAATGTCTAAGAGCAGAGGCACAGAGCAAAAGTCTGGGGGTTAATCACGCCCAGATTTACGTTCCACGTTCCAGCACTTACTAGCTGTGGGAGCGCGGGTAAATAGTTACCCAGTTCTAGGTTCTGTATCTCAAAATGGGGATAATAATAGTATCTAATACATAAGGTTATTGGAGGTAACACTTAGGAAGAGTGCTCGGAAGCGCCCAGTAAATGGTGGCTGAGTGACTGCCAGTCTCTGCCTCCCTTCTTCCTCCTCTCCCAATTTATTAGCACGAAACAGGAATGGTAGATTATTCGAGTGGATGTAGATCTCTTCTGCTCTGAAAAAAAAAAAAAAACAAAAAAACAACAAAACAAAATGACAAGGAGAAAAAGGAGAGGGAGACTTTAATAGCCGTACCTGAAGTGAAGGTCACCAATTCAGTTCAGTCCAAAACATGGATTATCTACTCTAAAGTTAACAGTAGTCACATTCTTGGAGAACTCTCTCCGTGCCTGGCACTGTGCTGGCTTCTAGGGACATGGTGGAGAACCAGAAAGAAAGCTCAGGGCAGAGTGAAGTGCCACGGAGGGAGAGGGGAGGAGGAGGAAAGACGAAAGGAACTCGATGGTAGAAAGAAAGTTCTAGAAGGAGGTGGCAGGGACTCCCGGGGTGCAGGGATCTGGGGAATGATTCCAGGGGAGCCAAGGCACACTGGTGGGAAAAGTAAAGGTGTTCACCCAGCACGGAAGTTTATACTGGATATGCTGATTCTGTGTTGAGTGGATGTGGGTGTGGTGAAAGCCTAGCGGGTTTTTATTACTATTATTATTTTCAAGGATGTTTAAAAAAATGTAATGTTTGCAAAACAAAGTGGAAACAGTCGACGCATTGTTTTCTCTTAGTGGTATAGGGTTCACTGGCTGTGGGTACTTTTTCATCCTTGTCTTCCAAATTGTAATTTTCAAAGATGAGACGTTTCATATTCAAGAGTTTCCTTTGTCTGAAATAAATTATTCATTTCTACCCAGTTTCAGAAACAATGAACATAATACTTAATGCATCACAATTAAGCGGGTGTAGTTTCATATAAAATTATGTTCTATGCATTTTGGTGGCAAACAAAGCAACGTCTCCTGTATCTTGTCGACACTTGTTCCTTGTAAGCAAAACATAAAGATTAGAGACTCAGAAATGTGTTTGCTTTCCTTTCCTGGTGGAGGAGGGATAAGTTTAGACCCGGGCAGCCTCATTTTGACATTTCCCAGCTGTTGGTGGCTACCTCGCTCTGCAGAGAAAGTGAAGTTACTGCTTCTATATCGTGCATGGGGTCAGGTGAGGGTCAGAATTCTTGAACACGACCCATTCATCCTAGTCCCCTTTGTCTGGATTTGAGATCTCTCTGGAATCCTCTCACCGAAGGGCATTGGCTGGGAGTGACTTACTTTTGGGTTTGGTGGCCACTGCTGTTTGAATCCCGGCTGGTTTGTCACGTGTACCTTTACCAAGGGTCCGGCTCTTGGAGTACCCTTCTCGTGACAAGGACTCCTCGCGAGAGCAGGCATCGCCAGCTAGGGGTGAGCTCTCCGGAGTAATAAGCCTCTTCAGGCTTGAAGGTTTAGCTGTGATGGCCCCCAGGCATGTTTTTGAGATGCCTCCAACTCAAGTCCCATCCCCGAGGTCAGAGTCAAAGCTGGCTGTGGTTGCTAGAGAGCAGTTGTGAAGACATTAATTGTGAAATGCCTGCTGTCTGCCCAGCAGGAGGGTTCGCGATGCCTTCATAGGTTATTTCATCTAATGCTCACAAAAGCCCTGAGTGTTGGCCCGGAGTGGGGGAGTGGGAATGGGGAGGATTATTCACGTTTTACGTGAGAGGGAACCAAGAACTCAGAGAAGTCGAATGGTGTGCCTTAGGCTGCACGGCTAGCTGGTGGAGGATCCGGAACATGAGCCAAGTGCATCCAGCTCCAAAGGCCTAGCTCCTTTCATGCTCTTCCGCTTGTCGCCGGTTTGATTTGTGAGGTCAAAACCCAAAGCAACCAAAGCAAGATGGATTCTCAGCTACCTCTGGTCTAAGCACTGGTTTGTATTTGAACGGGGAAAATGACGTCTTTCTAATTTTAGGGAGACTTAGGAAGAAGTCTCTGCACTTGGCCAGAAGTTTTCCCAGATGCTTCCGTGTTCTTGACCCTAGTTTAGTTTGATGAGCGCCGGCCATGACTGGCGGGACTGACCTTGGGCCCCCAAGGATACGGGCCCTCTCGCGGTCTTGGCTTCCTCTTGCGTGCTGGTGCCACACTGAGTCCCTTGCTCCCGCCAGTATTTTCTGCGTGGGGTTCAGAGGACCCTGGAGTCTGCACTCTCAATTTGAGGAGCTCCTTTTTAGAGTTTATCCATGTAACTGCCTGCTGGATAGTTCCGTGAAGACATTCTGACTAGAAGTCTGGCAAGTTCCCTATTAAGCTTGCCTTCTCTCTTCAACCTGGGGGGGGGGGGGCGGGGAGGGGAGGCAGAGGCATGTTAGCATCTTAGGGAGGTGTTTTTCTATTTTGGGGGGAGTAGCGCTGTGGTGGAAAGAATGTGGATTTGGAGTCGGGCCTGGGTTTGCATCCGGACTTCATCAGATCATGACTTAGGCAAGTTATTTCTGTCTCAGTTTCTTGATTTGTCAGATGTGGATAATATCTGCTCTGCAAGAGTCACTGTGAGGTTGGGATCTCAGTGGTGTGTGTGTATAACACACTGTGCGGGGGCCTCAAAATGATAGAAGTTCTTTTCTTTTAATGCTTATTTATTTTTGAGAGAAAGAGTAGGGGCGGGGCAGGGAGAGTGTTGGCCAGAGGATCCGAAGCAGGCTCTGCACTGTCGGCACAGAGCCCGACGCGGGGCTTGAACTCATGAACCGTGTGATCACGACCTGAGCCGAAGTCGGACCCTTAACTGACTGAGCCACCCAGGTGCCCCTCTTTTTTTTTTTTTTTTTAAGGTTATTTATTTTTAGAGAGAGGGCGCCAGCAAGCGTGAGTAGGGGTGGGACAGAGAGAACGAGAGAGAGAATCCCAAGCAGGCTCCACACTGTCAGCGCAGAGCCTGACGCGGGGATCGAACTCGTGAACCGTGAGATCGTGACCTGAGCCAAAGTCGGACGCTTAACTGACTGAGCCACCCGGGCGCCCCTCGAGAAGTTCTCACTGAGAAAATGAGAATGCACTCGTTGGCCTCGAGGCATCTCACTGCACCGAGGGAAGGCGTGTGTGAGGATGGCCCTTGTCCTGGCTTTCCAGTTTGCTTTCAGGTTCTGTGGCTGCTTCTGCAGACCCATTCGTGCGTTTGTAGTCGCAGTCTTGAGATGAACGATCGATGACCCAGCGCCTGTTTCCTGTGTGATACGGGGCGGCCGCACCCCGTCGTATGCGCCGGCTGCCTGCCTCCCTTGTTATAATCCGCAGCCCTGCCTTTTGGGTGCTTAATTTTCCCCAACCTTCCCCGCAGCCTGGCACCTGAGCGGAGGGTCAGTCTTCGACTTGTTCCTCCACACACCCTCTCCCTTAATTAAGGGAAAGTGCGGCATACACAGATGGACCTTCCAGAAAGGGCTCTTGCGCAGATCCGGCCGGCGCTCGGCTCATGCTGCGGTGTACCCTGGAGACTGAGGGAAGGAGAGTTCTTGTGGGTTCACACGCAGGGTGAGTATCCTGACTCGAATGCGGAATTTTCCTGCTAAGAGCAGGACCAGATAACTTTTTAGATAAGCACTCTGATGTGGGCCAGAAATTCCGGGCAAATATTTACCCTAGATGTAAAACACCAAGTTAAATGTTGTTTAGAAAACCCTAAAATAGAAAAATTTATCCTCGGGGGTTTATATTTGGTCATTGTAAACACAACACAAAACAAAAGGACTGTGTTGTTTTGTGTTTCTTCTGAGCGGCCTCTTAGCATACAGAATGATGACAACGCAGTGGCCTCCCTGGCCTGCCTGTTCCTGTACCTTCCCCTTGCTCGTTCAGCCTTCTTCCGTGTTCTCCTCTCAGAACATACCTCCCCCCTGACCAGAGTGACTCTGGTCACTTTGCTCTGTAATCCCTGACCATGGACTTGGCCCCGTCTCACCAGGGGAACCTCATGAATCTCCACATGCTGAGCGTGGATGCCGGTGTTTACAGACTTTCCTCCCCACCAGCTTCCAGGAGTAAAGGAATACTATAGACTGTGGTGTTTAAACTCTCAAAGGACTGGCCCTGGGGACTTGAGAAATTCTTGGCATGTGTCAAGTCCCTGGGTTTGAGTCTCTGAACGTCCCATTAAATAAGTTGCTTCTTTGGCTAGACCCTTCTGTTCCTCTTTGGCAATGCACAGTGTATGGGTCAGACCATCGGTTCTAAGCTAGCAAGTTCACGTATTTTGTGCTGTCATTGTCCTGTGGGGGAGGGGTATGAAACTCTGAAAGCTGTTCCCAACCCAGCTGTGTCGGTCGAAAGTTGTTGTGCAACAAACAGATGACTTCCCCGGGAACTTCCTGTTCTGACCTGCCATGTGCCCTTCCATGATTTGTCAAGGATCTTTGGGTGACTTCACCAAATCCTTGACAAAATTTTTAAATATCAAGTTTTAAAATACCAGCAAATATTTAGCAAGCCAACCTTTGTGGGCGGGGCGTGGTGCTAGCTCCTGAGGGCTTGGGCACAGACAAGACAGATGAGGCCCCTGAACTCATGAAGCTTACAGTCTAGCAGAGGAGACATAATGAATTAAAACAAGCATTTTTTGATGGCAGTGAGTACTCTGAAGAAGACAGACCGCTGTGACAGCAAATGGAAGGGAAAGGGAAATCCCGTCACACAGGGAAGTGAGGAGGCAATTCTTGGAGGAGGTGACTTTGCCCTGAGACCGAAACGTCAAGGAAGAACTGACCATTCTCCTCACTGGCTGAAGTGCAACATTAGAACGCCAAGGGCTCTAGGGGGGTAAAAGGCTGGTGCAGTTCTTCATGAACAGGGATGCCAGGCTCCTGGGAGCCTGTGTGTCTTTGTCTCTGATGATCACCTCTTGCCGCCTGGGGCAGGGAAACAGTGATGGGGTACATATCACCACCAGGGGTTCCACTAGGTACCTGTGGCCGGAGGGCAGTTGGTGGTGGGAGCAGTGAGAGGCTTCAGGGCCATTGCATCTGCTTTTGGGGGTGCTCGTGTAACTTATACCAAAAAAGCATCCATGGCTGCATCCCCCCACTCTAGAACTCTGAGATGCGAACAGAGCAGCTGTCTGAATTGGAGACTGTATCTGGGTGTGACCAAAGTGACCAACTTTGCCCTGTTGCCTTGAAAATGTAATTCTTCAGTGACAGTTCTTTGTTGGGGGCTGGGTTCCTATTCTCTGTTGATTTGTCTCTCTTATAAAAAGAATGCAGAGGGAAATAATTCTAGAATGCTGGAGTTGAAAGAGTCTTTTATGGCCCCCAAGTCCAGGTGTCAGTGGATGCATGGATGACAGAACAGGAGACCAGAATGGTTAAGGAGCGAACTGGTCCAGGAGCAGAGTCCCACACTTCTCTCTCTGCCCTCAGTAGACATATGCAGAATGTCCAAGTAAAATAGGCCTGAAGGGTGGGGAGACTTGAAGCTGTGACAACTGTCCCTGCAGGCATCTGGACTATCCTCGGAAAAGGAATTCTTAAGTAATTGCTTCGTGCCCACTTCTCTGGCCTCATCTTGTCTCATTCTCTTCCAGAAGGGCACAGGGACTCTGTAGTCACTCTGCCTTTTTGCTGCCCCTCAAATACATCAAGACTACCTCTAACAGGCTTGCCTAACAAAGGGAAATTGTTAGCTCTTGGAATTTATAATATATCCAGAGGTAGGGCAGATTTCTGGCACTGTCCCCAAGAACATGACTTCTTTTTTTTTTTTTTAAGGCTTATTTATTTATTTTGAGAGAGAGAGAGACAGAGAGAGAGAGAGAGAGAGAAAGCATGTGTGCACAACAGTGGAAGAGGCAAAGAGAGAGAGGGAGAGAGAGAATCCCAAGCAGTGTCTGTGCTCTCAGCACAGAGCCTGACTTGGGGCCCTATCCCACGAACCATGAGATCATGACCTGAGCTGAAATCAAGAGTCGGACGCTTAACCCATGGAGCCACCAAGGGTTGGCTTGTGAACCCATGGAGTTCACAAGGGCACCATGTTCTTGTGCCCCAAGAACATGACTTGACCTTCAGTCTTGGATCTGCCCCTTTGTATTAGGGTATCGTCCTCAGGGTCCACCCTTCCTTGGAAGAGTGACATCTTCCAGAAGCTCCACACTCGTCCCTCAAGGTCACAAAAGGGCCTCAGCATTTCCAGACATCTCAGCCTCACACATGCCATCCTTGGCCAGGTACTTGGTGATATAATGGTGCGCAAAGTCAGATTGGCCCTGCCTTCGTGGAGCTTATAGTCTAGCAGGGAGAGAGACGCAGATACGTAGAAAATCCCAAGCGTAACAAGCGCTCTCAAGGTCAGGCTGGTGGTGCTATGTAAGAGCCTGTAATAGGGATCAGATGTGGGCTGGGTGGGAAGAGCCCTCCAGGCAGGGAAAGGGCAAGGCCAGTGGTGTGAAGGAGCAGGCCCTGGGGAAGGCCAGTGTGAGATGGGACTGAAGAAGTGGCCTCAGGCTGGTTAGGACTCCGCGGGGAGGAGCAGGCCTGCATACTCAGCCTGTGCGCCTAAACATCCGAGTGTAGTGTGGCGGGAACTGTGGGGCCTGCGTGGTTTGCTCAGCCATTGTCGTCATTGTCACATTTGGGGACCGACTACACCCATCTGTGAAAAAGAAGCTTCTGGAGCACGAGTGCTGGCGTACTAAGGATTTAATTCATTTACTTTTCAAAGACAGCTCCACTCTCTTAGGCTGGCCCCTCCACTCTCCCAGCCTCAGCTGTGACCTGGGCTCATATTCATGCCTGCCCTAGGTACCTTATAGCCTTGTTGGCAGGCTTGCTTGAAATGACACACGGCAAATGCTTTGTGAACTGCACGGTTCAAAACCAAGTTGTTTTGGGTGTTTTGATTTTCCTTCAACTGTGGGAAGAGATACAGATTCAAGACAGTTTGAAACCATGAGTCCTAGAACTTTGGGGCCAGAGGGAACCTGAGGGAGCTTTTGGTTAAACTGTCCAAGGTGAGATGTGAATTGTTGAGGCTGTCTACCAGCTGGGGGTTTGACGTCATCTCAAGGCCGCCTACCTCCCGTCCTCTGTGGGCAGCGGGTCCCCTCCGTGCCTTTTAAGACTCCAGGGGAACTAGCGGCTGTTCCTCTACCCACCTGATTGGAGCAAACCTGGCATGTTGTAGGTGAAGCTCAGGTCTAGAGACTGTGGGTCACTTGACCCCAGCCTTACAGTGAGAGAAAGGCAAAGCCCTGCCGTCTTCTAGTCTCCAGCTCTGTGGCTGCTCCCCTCTTCTCCCCCTTCTCCCTCACCCCACCTGGACCATGTTCCAGAGGAGTGTAAGTACATAGATCTATCTGATTCAGCCTGTGGAACACAACATTGGCTGCCCAATTTGCCTCATATATTTTTCAAAGGGAACTACTGTGGGGCACCTGAGTGGCTTAGTCGGTTAAGCGCCGACTTCGGCTCAGGTCATGATCTCATGGTCCGTGAGTTCGAGCCCTGCATCTGGCTCTGCGCTGACAGCTCAGAGCCTGGATCCTGCTTTGGATTTTGTCTCCCTGTCTCCCTGCCCCTCCCCCACTCATGCTTTGTCTCTCCCTCTATGTCTCTCTGTCTCTCTCTCAAAAATAAATATTTAAAAATTAAAAAAAAAAGGAACTACTGGGTTAAAGAAGTCTATAAAAGCATCACTGAGTAATTGATTAATTCTGCAAGTATTTTCTGAGTGCCTTCTTTGAGCCAGACATTGTTCTCTATGTTGAGAATATGGTGGGAACATGCCAGATAAAGGTCCTGCCCTTGAGGAGCTTCCCTTCCATCTGGAGGGGAGGTAGGTGATAAAGGAATATGTAATGAAGACAAAGGGAAGTTACGGGGTAGAGAGTGAAAGGGGGTGGGCACTACTTTAAATAGAAGAAGCCCCCTCTGGTGAGACATTTGACCAAAAGTCACAGTAAAATCTGGTAAAGAGCCTTTGAGGTTGAGAAGCAGCCAGTGGCCAGGCCCAGTGGGGGTGGGTGGGCCAGGTGGGACCAGGGAACAAGACGACAGGTCAGAATGCAGTGGAGCCAGTGAGGGTAGGAGAGAGCCAGTGAAGGGCTGGTCACCCCCCTGGCTGGGGGACCTTGTGAGCCGTGATAAAGACTGGGATTTATTTCAAGTGTGATGAGAGGCTCTTGGAGAGACGAGAGGAATTTCGATAGGGTAATGGCATAATCTTATCTATTTTTAGAAATATCTTTGGATTGTGGGTCTTGGTTCTTGTAGGGCAAGAGGAGAAGCAGAAATCCTGGTTAGAAGACTGATGGAGCACCAACTCCAGAGCGGATGGGGACTCACACTGCATTAGTGATAAGAAGCAGTTAGTTCCAGGCAATGCCCAGGATGTACTGATCGGGGGTGAGAGATAAAGAAGAGTCGGGGATGGCTACTGGCCAGTGTTGGTGTTGTCATTTACCTGGATGAATGGTGGTTCTGTTTTCTGAGGTGGGGAAGACCAGGGGTGAGTGTTATTTTTGCTTTGGGAGTTGAGCGTTTAGACTTCTATTTTGGACATACTGACTCTGAGATGCCTTTTGCTGTTCTGAGCAGATGTCTTCCTGTCTGCCTCTCTGGAATTCAGTCATCATGGAGCTGTTTGTTCATCCTGTCCATATTTTATGCTTTTACCGCATAGGTATTTCCATGAATGGTAATCCACTCTGGATGGGTGTTTAGGTTAGTTCCTTGCTTTTGAGATTACAAATAATGCTGCAATAATACTTTTACTCTGTCCTCTCTGTGCATAAATGGGGGGATTTACCCTTATAAATAGAGCTACTGGGTATTTTGGACCATGCACATTTTTCGGGTAACAGTTTTATTGAGATATAAGTCACATTATCGTTCAAGGAGACATATGGTTTCACCCTGTTTTTAAATCCTCCAAAGCTAGATTTTGTTTTTAAGTAGTCAGTACATTTTCAATTTACTAACATATCAAACCAGTTTCTCTGCTAATCCCTCTGGGTTGGTGTCCTTTTTGAAGATGTGTACCTTTCTTTTTTTTTTTTTTTTTAATATTTATTCATTTTGGGGAGAGCACAAGTGGGGGAGGGGCAGAGAGAGGGGGAAAGAGGCTCTCTGTGCTGACAGGCTGACAGAAGCTAGCCTGATGTGGGGCTTGAACTCATGAACTGTGGGATCATGACCTGAGCTGAAGTTGGATGCTCAACTGACTGAGGCACCCAGGTGCCCTGTAGATGTGTATCTTTTAATAGTTACTTCATCAAGTGTCTGTGAAAAGTAATCACTGTCTTTATAAACATTTTCTTCTTTTTTTCAACTCATAGACTATTTTAGAACAGTTTTATATCTACAAAAAATTGAGCAGGTAGCACAGAGAGTCCCCATATATCTTCTCCCCTGAGTCTTTCTTGAATTAGTATGGTGCATTGTTTCAATTAATGAGCCAGTGTTGATACTTATTATTAACTAAAGTCTCTATTATATGTTACCATTCCACTTTATGCTATATGGTTCTATGGGTTCTGACAAATGTATAGTGTCCTGTATCCACCACTACCGTATCATACAGAATAGTCTAATTGCTCTAAAAACCATCTCTGTTCCGTTGGTTTCTCTCTGCCCTTCCCCTGAGCCTTTGGTGACTACTGATCTTTTCACTGATTGCCTTCTGTAGTTTTGCCTTTACCTGAATGGCATGTGGTCAGAACCATACAGTCTTTGAGACTGCCTTCTTTCCCTTAGCAGTTGTATTTACGGTTTGTCTATATCTTTTCATGACTTGATGGCTCGTTTCTTTCTATCGCTGAATAACGTCCCATTGTCTGGATGTGCCACGGTTTGTGTATCCTCTCTCCTCTTGAAGGATATCTTCCTTCTAGCTTTGATTGAGTTCAGTTTTTGGAGATTGTGAATAAAGCTGCTGTAAATAGGTGTGTTCAAATTTTGTGTGTGTGTGGATATGAGTTTTCCACTAATTTGGGTAAATGCATAAGAGTGTGATTGATAGACTGTATTCTAGGTCCAGGCTCAGCTTTGCAAAAACTTCCAGACTGTCTTCCAAAGCGGCTGGACAATTTGTGATCCCACTGGCAACACGAGAGCGCTCCTATTGCTCTGCACCCTTGTCAGCATTTGGTGTCATCAGGTTTTTGGATTTTAGCCATTTTAATAGGTTTATAGCGGTATCTCATGGCTGTTTCATTTTAATTTGCAGTTCCCTAATGGCATGTGATGTTGAACATCTTTTCATATGCTTATTTGCCATCTGTGTATCTTCTTTGGTGAGATGTCTGTTCTGGTCTTTGCCTCATTTTAACAATTGGGTAGTTTGTTTCCTTATTGCTGAGTGCAATATTTTCAGTACATATCGTTTATCATGTATGTGTTTCGCTGTGTTTTTTTACATTTGAAAATGTCTTCATGTAGTCTTCATTTAAGAAATGGATGGACTTTATTTACAAATGGGCTTCCATCGACACTATTATTTATTTATTTATTTATTTATTTTAATTTTACTTATTTATCTTGAGAGAGAGAGAGGTGGGAGGCAGAGAGAGAGGGAGAGAGAGAATCCCAAGCAGGCTCTGTGCTGTCAGAGTGGAGCCTGATGCAGGGCTTGATCTCTCAAAACATGAGATCAACGACCAGGGCTGAAATCCAGAGTCGGATGCTTAACTGACTGAGCCACCCAGGTGCCTGTTAGTCTTCATTCTTGAATAATTTACCTGGGTATTATGATATTCTACTTTGCTAATTATTTTCTTTCAGCAAGTTCGCAACGCCATTCCACCACCAGTTGGCATCTGTTATTGCTGATGTGAAGTCTGTTGTCAGTCTAACTGTCGTTCCTTTGACCTTTTTATTGTTCCTTCTTTCTAGTAGTTTAAGAATTCCCTGTTGTTTTTTGTCCACGGATTTCATGGATATTTAGTCTGGTTTCATTTTTAAATTTCTCCTATTTGGTATTAGGTACATTTGATTTTTTTTTTTTTCTCCTATCTGGATATTTGTATCTTTGTTTATTAGTTCTGGAACATTCAGGGATTCTTCTAATACTTTTCTGTTCTCTCAAATTGTCTTCCTTCTGAACTTCTGTGAGACAGAACTCTTATTCTGTCTTCCATATCTAAGAACTTTGGATTCATGTTTTCCATTTCTTTATTTCTCTGAGGTACACTCTGAGTCAGGTCTATAGGCCCTGCCTTCCTAGTGAATTCTCCCTTTTGGGTTTTGTTGAATCCATCTATTGAGTTATTTATTTCAACAGGTGTATATTTTCATTTTAGAATTAGTGTATACATATTTATATATATGTACATGATTTAATCTTACTCCTTTTTATGAGACATGTTCCGTGGTTTCCATTTTTTCTATCTCACTGAACATATTAACATATTTTCTTAAAGTCTCCTTTCTGATTGATCTCTTCTCTTTCCCTCCCATTTTTTTGCCCCTGCAGACTCTATCATGGCTGTTTATTTTGCCGTATGTTTTAATATTTCATCTATAAGTTCGTCTTCCCAGGAGTGGCTTTCCCCAGGAGTCCTGTGTAAGGTCTGGAAGGCAGTGTAGCTCATTGCACATCAGTCAAGTCTGAAGGTTTGGAAATCTGTTTTGAAAATCTGACTCAAATCAGAGATGATTTCTTTTCAATTCCACATTATATAAAAAGTCACTTAAGCCAGTGATGATAATTTGTCCCCCCAAAGCTAATCTGTATACAGTAAAACATGTCCGTGAAAATCATCTTACTTTGCTTCTTTCATTATTTGAAGAGAGGAGGTGTCCATGAAAATAGAATTTTAATGATAAAGAACCCCTTCAAAAATTGCCCCCTTTTTGCTTCAGAAACCGCGTTTAATACCACAGAGTCTTGAAGTAATCTATATTTGTTTGGCTGGGCCTTACTGGTTTCACCGGTTATGGGCCAGTTTTAAGTGAATTCCTTGGCTTGGGATCCACACATCATGTGAAGAACATCCTTAGGAATCCACAGTCTTACAAAATTCAAGCTTCTTTCCCCAGGGTGTGAGCAGAGATACTTTGGTCCTGTTTTTAAGATCTGAGCCTTCCGGGCCACTGGTTTTAGGGCAGGGAGGTCTTTTCGAGTCTCCTGGCCAAGGGCCTGTGACCATGGTGGCTGCTCTCTCATGTCCCTGTCATGTTCTCAAGATGGGCTACACGTTGGAATCAACCAGGGAACTCTGGTGTCTGATGCCTGGACCCCACCCCCAGAGGTTTTTGAAAGCTCCCAGGTGATTCAAAATGTGTAGCCCAAGTCGAAAATCATTGTTTGGTAAACAATGTTGTTCTATTGTTGTTATATTACATTTAGTACTTTCTGTTTTTCCTTTTCTGTTTTTTTGGGGGGACTGAATGGGGAGGGTTGTATACCTGGATCAGCTCACGTTACCATACTGATCATAAACGAGAAGCACCAAATTTTAACCAGCGTGCTTAGATAAAAGGATGGAAACAGAAGGTTTTGAGAGGCCTTCCTGGCTTATTGAATTCTTCCCACAATTTTCAATTTCTCTGCAAAAGATAACTCTTTTTCTGGCCTCCTCTCCCCCCTTCATTTCTTTGGGCGTGTGTGCTTATCACATATCTTTAATTAAAATGACTTTATAGTTTGGGTCCGAATTTAAGTTAATGGTATTCTCTGCTTCTCCTTTGTGATACAAATATTTGAACATATTCTGTAGTTGGAGAATATATTACAAAGTAAGTTAAATTTAGGAGGCATAAGTGTAGTCAGATTTTAAATGTCACCTAGGAAATGATGGGAATTGTTTTTTAGGGAGGTGGATAAAGTAGATTGTTTCAAAAATCAAGGCGAGAAGTGATATTTAGAAGGGTAGTAGTTTTTCTAGTTGATTTAAAAAAATACATTTGATATGAATGTGATTTGTGAAGTGGAAAGAGGGCCATTTTTGAAGGAGTTCTTTGTTATTTAAAACTGTTTTCGTGGATACTTTCTCTCCCCAAATAATAAAAGGATCAAAGTATGGCAGTTTGAAGGACACATTTTATTGTAGATAGATTGGGGTTATTTTATTTTTTTTTTTTGAGGACAAATTGTTGTTATTTGCTTAAGTGACTTTTTGTACGGGGTGGAGTTTAAAAGGAATAATCTGTGTAGAGTCAGATTTTCAAAATAGGTTTTTAAAACTGCAGACTTGACTCTGGTCTATGCTGAGGTACATCTGTGCATAATTGTAACCATAGACACTTGTGTCCCTAAGTATGTACATCTGCAACTAATTGCACTTTCAGTTGCCAATGCACAGGATGGGTTTTAGGCTAGGTCTAAATAAGAACAGTGGGGAGATAAAGCGATTATCTGGATAATTCAAGCCAAAAAAACAAGAATTCCCCATGTTATAGCTTCAATTTTCTGGATATTTCAGTGGAGGGGATGTTTTGATTGAAATCATCTGAGTAATTGCCACAGTTTTCCACTTCACTTTGTATGTGTAAACACAGCTGTTGTGTGATTGACATTCTTTTTTTTTTTTTTTTTTTTTTTTAAGTCTCCCTTTTGGAAATCACCATTTTTCAAGATCAAAACTCTTGCTCAGGAATTGGGTACTTGAACCCATTTTCAGGTCCGTCGAGATGACCTGCTGCCTTCCAGTGAAAATGGCTGGGTAGCAAGTTGGTCTTCCTCATCCCAGAAACTTGTTTCTGGATCCAGTGAAATTTCTAGATCGTGTCAGAATACAATAGACAGTAGTAATCTAGCTAATGCTACGAAATCCTGCACCTAAAAAAAGCGTGGCTTCACCTGTATCTAATGATCACAGAGAGCGTGGCAAATACTTCCAAGTTTAGAAAACTATCCAATTTGACCATCCTATCGGTTCCAGATGGTACCTGCTTCTGATGAGTCTCCATTTACTGCCAATGTGGAATCTGAGCCAATGCATTTTAATTCCATTCCCAAACTCATCTGCCTCGTGTGGCAAATATGTATTAATACCCATTGAGTTGCTGCTGCTGAGGATGCTAATCTGGCAAAGGGAGACAATGCAGAGACACTCAGCTGGGAGGCCTCTGAGACCTTCGGAGACTCTGCATTTTTGCATCTGAATGACGGCAGTGTAAGAACTGAGAAATTGTGTGTTTGAGATTTGTTTTGACAGGTTTGGTTCTCCAAGGCCTCTCTGTTTTCTCAGTCTCTTCCAGGCAATTTGAAACGCTCACAAGATAGTTGGATGAAAGCGTGGGGACCAGGATCCTCTTGGTGACAGGTTCTTGGAAATGTGTGAATTGGTTTTCTCTTCCTGTTGTTGGTTTTAAAAGTTCTTTAAGTTCTTCTGGCAAAGTGATGCTCTGTCACTTCAGTATCTGAGAGTATTGTCTTGCAAAACCACACGTTTTGGAAATGCAGTGTGTTATGAAATTATACATTTTCCATTGTATGAAGATAGGTGCATCTTAAGTAAGGACTTGTTTCTGAGGACTGAGAGCCATTTTATTTATCTATTAGTCACTTTAGCACAGTGATTGAGAGCATAAGGTCTGGAGCAGATGGTTACCTGGCAGGTTCCAGCTCTGTGAGTCTCAGCTGGATAATCGTGACCTCTCCTAAGCCTCAGTTTCACCATCTGTACAATGGATTGATCTGAATTGTACCTACTTTATAGGATTGTCTTGAAGATTGAAAGCTTAGGGTCATCCCCAGCACAGAGTGAGCACTCTGTCATTAAGCTGATAGTCACTCTTTTTTTTTTTTTTTTTTTTTTTGCCCTTCAAAATCGATTTTATTGCGGGGCGCCTGGGTGGCTCAGTCGGTTAAGTGTCTGACTTCGGCTCAGGTCACGATCTCGTGGTTCACGAGTTCGAGCCCCGCGTCGGGCTCTGTGCTGACAGCTCAGAGCCTGGAGACTGCTTCGGATTCTGTGTCTCCCTCTCTCTCTGACCCTTCCCCCATTCATGCTCTGTCTCTCTCTGTCTCAAAAGTAAATAAACGTTAAAAAAAATAAAAAAAACCAAAAAACAAAATCGATTTTATTGCAATCATCATATTTAAAAGAAAAGATCAATTTGTTTATATTTCAATATGACCAAATGCTATTCACTCATTTATTCCTTTCACTGTACAGACGTTTGCGTGCAATGCCAGGCTGCAGAGAGGTGTGATTTAGGCTGTCTTCTTCAGCAAGCCCCTCTGGCTAATGTGTTAGAAAAGCAGGTGAAAGTTACCTGTGCTGCACTGTGGTGAGTGAAGGGTAGATAGGCATACCCTTGGTAGTGGTTTCCCACCTATTTGAGGGCCTTCTTTGTGCTCTGAGCAGTGTCATCAGGTGGCCACGAAGGACAAAAGTTCAAGGTGAGTCATTCGCTCTTTAGGTGCTTTGATTTTTGAGAGATGGCCGGACCCGACCTCTAGAAGAAAAATCCGTCTCTAGAAAATGCCTCTTTGTGAGTCTGGTTTTGTTACTGATTATGAGAAAGAAAATAGTCGTTTGGTGCCAAGGAGTCACTCTTAACTCTGCTGCGTGGGGAAGTGGGTGGAGCCCCACCCAAGCTCTGAAAGGGAGAGAGGCAAGGTTGAAAAGAGAAGGAAGGAGCCTGGTGTTGGGGAGGTCACGCCCAGCAGCGGACTGGAGGAGCAGTTTGTCACGGTTGGTCGCAGGGATGGGAGTAACAGGCGGGTGCGTTAGGTCAGCCTGGAGCACAACAGTAGGGGCTTTGTCCCGAAGATTTAAGATTATGGCAGCTGCTTCCTAGAACTCACAAGTCACTTGGATTTTCTTGGTGGCTTGAGGAACCAGACACAGAACTTGACAATGCAATGGCTTTCCATTTTTTATACCACACTGTGGAGGAATCGGGTGAACACCTGCTGTAGATGCCCTTTGTCCCTGGTTGAAGTGCTGTGATTTCCTGGATCTCGTGAAGCTCTAAGGGGCACGTGGGGACCTTTCAGTCTGATGACCCGCTACTTGTGTCGTGAGAGACGTGCTAACAGGGCCCTATTGTGCAACACTTTTCAAGATTGCTTTTGGTTTTTGCTGAAATTTAACTCTTCTAAAATTTTGATACCTTCTAGGAGGCTTGATTATCAGCTTAAGTTTTTGTTCTTGTTGGATTAAAAAAAAAATCCCGAGGATACGTTATCTTCTAATGAAGACCAGTGACCTTCTTTTGTTGGAGATGATACTTGTCTATTACAAGATAAATAATCATTTTAATTATTTCTGTGGCATGGGAAACTACTTTTTCAAAAGAATTTTATTCTACACGTATGCCAAGACTAAATTAGTGTTTAGGAAGTACTGAAAAGAATTCATTGTTAAGTTACGTTTTTATCTTACATCCTATCTGGCTTGCTTTCTTTAATTGAATGTTATTATTTTGGACCTCATAATATTTGCTGTGGGTAAAATAACAATAACTCATTAGATTCACTGCCTCTGCATGAGATCAATAACAAAATTTCCATTATTTATTTTCCCAAAAGACCTTTAGACACCACACTTCCAGCACGTTATAAAGGAAAGGGATTTTATAATGATTTACTTTAAAAAGAATTTCACCTCTGATGTATATCTGGCAAAGCCCCGCTAGAATTGCACTGTGATAATGATAATTATAAAACAAAAAACGTCAAGAAATTATTCCGTCGTGATCTGCATTTTGACTACCACGAAACCCTAGAATTACGAGGCCCACAAAGCATAACAGTGTTTAGAGCCAGGCTTTGTTTGAACAAAATTTATCAACTTGATGTGTTAAGAAGAACGTGAATATAAACATTTTTAGTGGAAAAACCCACAAATGAAGATGAACGTGTTTGTTCATTGATTGGCTAGCTGATTTCTCTCTCTTCCCTTCTGGATATCTCGGTAAAATAAATTGTTCTATTTGCTTCTAATATAGTTGGACATGCCTCATGATACTCGAGCTTTGAGATTTCTATTCTGTAGGTCTCTGTATGCACCCGGTGAGGAAAATGAAAAACACAACACGTAAGCTTGCAAAGTTTCTCACTTTAAGGGAATTGCAGATGCTAATCCTCTAGCTAGCAAGCTAGCCTTAAACGGGGGTAAATATTATAGATTTTTTTTTTAATTTTCTGGTATTGCAGCCTTTAAAAGGAGTGGTCATCTGTTTGCATGTCAATAGTTGAAAATTAAATGTGGAGGAAGAGATTTAAATATTCTGTCTCGGAAAAATCTGTAAGGTCCCATGGATTTTAGATTAAATGGATTAGATTAGAATAATTGCGGAGGACATTATTCCTTCATTGAGCAGATTACAACCAATTAAGTTGTAATTCTGAGCCCTCGTGAAATAAATATCTCTTGTCATCAGACACGACAGCGCAGTGTCAGTGAGAAGACGGGTGTGAGTTTCCCCGACGCCGTCAGCCCCCGTCCAGAAACCGCACTGCGGGCACGGAATACATTTCAGAGAATGTGGACGGGGAGCGCTGTGCGTCTCATTCTGAGTAATTTGAAGTGTGGGCCTTCCGCAGGCAGCTGTTGCTATCTTTTGAGGCGCTGGAGGGCTGAGTGCAGGTGGCGAAGTTTGCAATGTTCTTCCAACACTTATGAGGCAGAAGAAGTAAACCATTCGGAGACCGTGTGAGGTCACAGGGAGGTTACCTTTCAGGCCTGCATTCCCCGGGGCCCGTGACGCTGAAAGACACAGCTTTCCTGGGTCAGATGCCCCACCTTCCCGGCAGCTGCTCGCAAAGGAGCCCGTGAAGAAATCAGCTGTGTTTGAACGCACTTAACGTTGTATATAATTCCGGTGTTGAATTTATTGGAAGGCTGAGACAAATGTAGAACACAGTGTAAAAGCCAGGCTACGTGTGTCAGCTTTCTGGCGCATTTGGAAGGAGGTGAGGGTTTTCAGGACGTCTGCGCTGTGGAGGGAGACCGGCCGTGACAACCGGGAGTGAGGTGTGGACGTCGGCGATCTAATCCGCAGTGACGCTCCGATGTGTCAGTGCGATGCCCCCGGGGGATCTGGGCACAGGTGTTGTTTGCCCCCAAGCACACGTTGCCCCTTCTCC
This sequence comes from Panthera uncia, assembly GCF_023721935.1. Classification (NCBI taxonomy): domain Eukaryota; kingdom Metazoa; phylum Chordata; class Mammalia; order Carnivora; family Felidae; genus Panthera; species Panthera uncia. The sequence continues at coordinate 70,658,345 of NC_064818.1, read as the reverse complement.
TGTGACCTTGTTGAGCAGACCTCGGGAGCTTTTGGCCGGCAGAGGTGACACTCGCCTCCATTGTAGCATGTCCTTTATCCAGGGCTTGAGTAAGATAAAATAATGTGTGCGGATCAGGCAGGACCCAGGAATAGCTGGAAACGTCTTCGTCTCACCATCCTGATAATATCCAGGCGTGGAGCTGTGTGGATGCAGCTGCCTGGAGAGTGAGAAGGAAGCGGGCTGAGAGAAGTGAAGGGGGCCGGAAAGGGAGCAGAATTGTCCCACTTGCTATTGTTTCTTGCTACTGGTTTGTTGGTTCATTCACTGGTTGGTTGGTTCATTCATCTGCTCGCCAGGTATTTGTGGCATGTTGACTACACGTGTTGTTCTGGGCAATAGATACAAGTTACTCAAGAATGTAGGCTTGAATCTAACCAGCCTCAGCGTGACAGCTTCCTCTGCTGCTAACTGGCTGTGTGACTTTGGACAAGTCATTGAACCTCTCTGAGCCTCAGGTTTCTCATCTGTAAAATGTAGTCATGGAAGCTTTCATGTGTCCATCGGTAGAAGTGCGGTTAAATATTTTATGGTCCAGCCACAGACTGGAATACAGTATAGCAGTAAAGAAGTGTGAAATGGCTTTCTACGTAAAGACCTCCAAGAGCAGTAAAATTTCCAAGTGCAAAGAAACTTGTATAATGTGATACCTTTTGTATAAAACAGGAGGCTTATATATACATAGAATCTGAATGGATATTACAAGACACTGGTAACAATAGTTACATGCGAAGGGGGTGTGGGAACTTGGCATATGGGGGACAGAGTGGGAGGGAGACTTCACTGCTTTTTTTTTCTTGTATTTTTGTATGAAATAATCATAGTGCAGCTTTGTAAGTTTGTTGTGAGGATTGGATGAGATAATGCACGTATCTCAATACCTGGGTCAAGGGGCGCCTGGGTGGCTCAGTCGGTTAAGCGTCCCACTTCGGCTCAGGTCATGATCTCACAGTTTGTGGGTTCGAGCCCCGCATCGGGCTCTGTGCTGACAGCTCAGAGCCTGGAGCCTGCATCGGATTCTGTGTCTCCCTCTGTCTCTGCCTCTCGCCTGCTCACACTCTGTCTGTCTGTCTCTCTCTCAAAAATAAGTAAACATTAAAAAAGATTCAATGCCTGGGTCAAAATAAGCACTCAGGTTATGTTTTTACTAACATGATTATTGTGGCAGTACTGTTGCAACAAAGTTATATATAAGAAGTAAACGTTTCCAGTTTAGTGGAGAAGACAGATAATTACAGGATGTAACCCAGGTGTTGGTGGGGGTGGGGGAGAATGTTCTGGAAGCACAGATGAGGTTGCACCCCAGCTTTGGGGGAAGACAGAACCCTCACAGAGGTGGTGATGAGGCTGTGTCTTCATTTTCCTCCATCTCCTTTCTTGATTAAATAAATGTGTTCTTTAATTCTGACAGTTACCCCTTCCCTCTTATGGGATACACATAGTGTACGTTTAATTTGTATATATTTGGGGATTATTCTGTGGTTTTCATCAGTGCCTGCTTTTAATCATCTTTTTTTTTTCCCCCTCTGGGGTCTGTTTTTTCCTAAATCGCCTTCCTCCTGGAAATCAGGAACCATATTAATTTAGCTTGTCTTCTTCATAGTAATTTGTTCTTACTTGGTGATTTTTATAAATATGAAATAGTATGCACTTTTTCTCTATCTGAGAAGGTACTGGAAATCTTCTTTTGGGGAATGGACAGAAAATTTTCCACCCCAGGCCCCTTTTTCTGCTGAAAGGGACTTGTTGTTCCCAATTCTATGTTTCCTGGCAAAGCACCCAAAGTTGTTTGGACCAGGCATGGGAGGGAGTGCCTACCATTGTGGGGCAGGTCTCTCCTGGGGATTTTGGACGAGGGTGGTTATCCCAAGACGGCACTAGGGGGCGCCAACATTCATGGCCTGCTGGTTATGTGCTTGTAACAAATGCCAAAGCAAAGGAAGGTCTTGATCAGAATAGAGGTGATCTTCATTGCTCCCTTCACTGGACTCCTCCTCTGTCACTGTCCTGGAGGGCAATGACAAAGCTCATAGAGGCAGTGTCTTGGCACAGGCTGCCGTAATGAAAACCATACACGGGGTGGCTAAACCAACAGGAATTTATTTCTCACGGTTCTGGAGGTTGGGGAATCTATATTTACAAGTAACAAGGTAGATTTCATCCTGAACCTTCTCCCCACCGCTTGTAGGTGACTGTCATCTCGCTGTGTGGTCACATGACTTCTTTGTGCATGCTCAGGGAGAGAGAAAGCAAGCAAGCTCTTTGGTGTTTCTTATAACAGCACTAATGCATCATGAGGGAATTCACATAAACCTAATCACCTCCCAAAGGCCTCGCCTCCAGATACCATTGCATTGGGGGGATAGAACATCAACATAATGGATTTGGGGAGGACTTCAACATTCAGTCCATAACGAGGAGGATGGACATTTGTTGGTTCTGGGGAAGGAAAGTTGCTGGAGCTAAATTATGGTGAACCCCGCCCTCTCACCAACTGTGTAACAGCCACAGACAGGCCAGATCTGCTTTCTTGGTTTGGATTAGGGTTTCACATGTTGGAGGTAGGTCATGAGGTGGGGCTGCACGGGGTCAGGAAGTTTCTCAGTGCCCAGAGGTGCAGTGACTTTTGGTGCAGGACCTTAGCAAGATGTTTGGATGTCTAATCAGATGTCATAAGCGTGATTTCACTCATTGGTAGGGAGAGTCTATCACTCTGAGACTCACTTCTTATGAAGGGACACTGTGGAACAGAAAGAGAAACTTTTGACAGCCTGGGGATGCTCTGGCTTAATCATAAGTTGTCAGATTAAGTTGCAGTGACCATTTTAGCTGCGTGCTTTTTCCCTTTTGTTGGCCTTGGTAAACCAGCTCTGAGAGTATGGTTTCGTTTGGTGGTCCGCTGAGAGAGGGTCTGGAGAATGAATATTGAGATTTTCCTACTGTTACTCTTGGTTAGGTGGGGCTGATCTGTGTTCCACCCCAGGCCTCCATGCGGGGCCCTGAGTAATACAGTTTTTGTATGTGTGTAATGTTTTACACTAAAGAATGTTTGTGTATACCAGGAGGGACATTACGAGGCCAAATGCATTGCCTGAGGCCACTGAGTGATCTAACGGAGGGCATGACAAGGTTTACAGACCCAAGTCTGTGAGGAGCTAGCTAGATTGGCTCCAAATGGATAGACCTCCCTGAGTGAGGTCTCTTTTGCTGTGTATTTTAAGGTTAAGCTATACTGAGGATTCAGAAACGCCCATGCCTAGGTGAAAAATGCTGGCTAGGCTTTAGGATTCTAGTCCCTATTTCTCCACACCAGTTGGAGTTGGTTTCTTCTTTATTTTTTTTATTTATTTTTTTTAATGTTTATTTACTTTTGAGAGGGAGAGGGAGAGAGAGAAAGAGAGAGAGAGAGAGAGAGAGAGAGAGAGAAAGTGAGCAGGGGAGGGGCAGAGAAGAGAGGAAGACCCAGAATCCAAAGCAGGCTCCAGGCTCCAAGCTGTCAGCACAGATCCTGACGCAGGGCTCGAACCCACGAACCGTGAGATTATGACCTGAGCTGAAGTCGGACGCTTAACCGACTGATCCATCTAGGCGCCCCTCTTCTTTATTCTTGTTTCCTTATTTCACTAGATTCCCGAGATGTTGTCTACTAAAAAGTTGTTTTGACCCTACCCAGGTGAAAACTGAATGGATTCTTATAGCTAGAAGCTCTTCCTAGCACTTTAAAAGTTTCACTGGGAGGGAAACAAAGGCAACCTGGTTGTAGGCATTTTCCTCGAAGGTGACCAAGAAAAAAATGGCTGTAGAATAATCAGAGGTTCTGGTTTAGCACAAAAAGACTGCATTTGTCAGGATCGTAAACACAAGTACAGTTTTACCTTCTCCCAAAGAGCGGGGAGATTTCAGATGCTTATTCAACCTAGGGGCTGGGGAAAGAGCTAAAAGAAGTCATATCCAAAAAGGAATCAGTCCGCAGCTGACCATTCCCGTCATCCACGTCAGGGAACATTGATTATAGCAAATGACAGACTCTTCTCCAAAGACATGTCCAGTGAGGTCTAAGGAATATCATTCTTTTTCTCCCCTTTTATGTAAGATAGGCTTTTATGCATAACATGTGTTGGGGGAAAATGAAAAATCGAGTGTATTTGTTAGAAGAAACCGGCAAAGCGCAGGTGACCCTTGAACAACGTAGGTTTGAACTGCGCAGGTCTGCTTATGTGTGAATTTTTTCTGTACAGTTCAGTTCCACAAATGTATTTTTGGTGCCTTACGATTTTCTCTTCTCTAGCTTACTTTATTGTAAGGATACAGTAGGGTATGCATATAACATACAAAATATGTGTCAGTTGACTGTTAAGGCTTCTACTTACCTAATACTTAATTATTCAAGTAGTTGAATTTTGGGGGAGTCAAACGTTAAATGCCAATCATCTACTCTCCGGGGTGGGTGCCCATAGTCCCTGCGTTGTTCAAGGTCAACTGTATTTAGGTGATTCAGTTTTCAAAGAAGAGCCGGTTGGGTAGGACAGATGCCTTTAAAGGAGGGAGTTGCTGGTCACTTGGGGGCAGCTGATAGGTCGTGGCTCTGGTGAACTGGTGACAAGGGCCAGGTGACCAAGGGGAGTAGGAAGGCTGTGCCTCCAGGGAACTTCTAGTCTAACAGGGCGGAGTGGGGAGAGCGTCACCAGAGAGGATGGTGAGCCGTGGGTGCTTATACCAAGAAGTTTCTGGGCTGGACCCGGCCAGGCTGCAGCATTGTCTGTCCAGGGTGTTTGTCTAGAGAGATCACCAACTGGATTGCTCTGGGACGCTGGAATGAATCCTGGGAACTCCGTGAGGCAGGGAATCCTTATATTTCAATATGCTTACACATTGCCAGGTGTACTCAGAGAGCTGACTCACTCAATTAAAATTAATTATACCTTTTAAATAATAACAGGAAAGAAGTAAAGATGAGTTGTGAGAATTCTGGCCTGAGCTTAAAGTCACTTGTTCTCTGACCGGAACTAGCAAATATTTAATTAAAGGCCAGAAAGCTTTGTGGCCCCCTAAGCAGGAAAACACATGACAAGTGGGCTTTCTATTTCTAGCAGTTACCTCTGACTGTGGGGGGCCTCGGACTGGTGACAACCCTTAGTTGGAGGCCCTGGGAAGATCTGAGGCTTTGGTGACCCTAGAACTGGAGGCTATCCCATAACCCTCCTGATTACGTTTTAACACCTTTGAGGAGTTTAATGATTAAAATGTGTTCCACTTCGGAAAACTTCAGAACAAGCTGTAAAAAGTAATTTGCAGTTCTCCTTTTCTCCATATCTATGCTGAATGTGGTGTTTAATTACTCCGTAATAGCTTTTGTTCTGATTTGTTACAAAAATAGACAAGTCCTTTATCATCATTAAACCCTAGGATTAGTATTTTTTTTTAAATTAGGGATCATTTAAATATCATAAAAGGTTTGAAGAAAAATGGGAGAGAACTGTTTTTTGAGATACAGATTTTTAAACACAATTCCTTGATATTTACAACAAATGGATTCATTCAAATGGTGTATATTTAAAGAGAAGTCAAGCCACTAAAACACTCAGCTCTTTAAATCACCCAACAGCTATTTAAGACAAGATCCTGGAGGGTTGCCAAATTATACTCTGTAATGTAGATTCCCCAGGAGGGTGAGATCGCTGGTGTATTTGCTCACATTATTTCTGAATAGTATGGAGTATGTTTAATTTTTTAACATGTTTATTTTAACAGTTTTTAGAGTCCAACAGCAGGGTCGATTGGTGTATACAAAGGGCCAGCACTCTTACCTGAAGCTCCCACCAGTTTGAATTACTGGACATTTATTGGTGAGAAGAGAAAGTGAGCCATTAAAGAAGAAAGAGAGGGTCAGCCTTCTCTCTCTCTCTCTCTCTCTCTCTCTCTCTCTCTCTCCTCCTCCTCCTCCTTGGTTATTCTCTCCCTACTGGGGTCCCAGTTGGATCCTGGTAATAACATCAACTTGTCCACTGTAGACACGGCCACATTTTAAGGAAATCTTTCTGAAGTGGTCCTGTTTGTAGAAGGAAGTGCAGTTCCTTCACAACTTGGTAGAATTAGTTTTAAATAAGCTTGCGTACCCAGGTCTTGATTTAGGTGTTGTGGAAAGGTGAAGTAATGCCTGTCACAGGGCATTAGCTTTTATATTGTAGTTAGAATTTAAGTTTATGGGTATATGCCAACAGATTATTTTTCTTCACTAAGCAGGTGAGTTGGGAGAAGGTTGGCAGCTGTTTTTAGTTAAGACAAAGGTCTAGAATTTGGAAAGGGGAGAAGGGGAATACTTTTTAAGAAAGGAAAACATTATTTAATCAAGGTAGCATTCAGAACAAAAAACTTGCACCTGGATTTACCTAACATGCACACACTGAAAAAAACACTTCATATAAAATTTAAACAAATTTTAACGTTTATTTATTTTCGAGAGAGACAGAGCGTGAGCGGGGGAGGGGCAGCGAGAGAGGGAGACACAGAATCTGAAGCAGGCTCCAGGCTTCGAGCTGTCAGCACAGAGCCCGACATGGGGCTCGAACCCATGAACCATGAGATCATGACCTGAGCTGAAGCCTGATGCTGAACCCACTGAGCCACCCAGGTGCCCCAAAAAACCCTTCATATAAATTATATCATTTGAATCTGCAATGAGATCCAAGTGATCTTAGGACTAACAGTGTTCTTCTCCCCTATGAACACAACGATGCTTCATTTGTCCAGAGATGTTCTGTATTTCCACATGCCCATGTCTTCTGTCTGCTTCTGCTTTGACTCGTCTCTGAGTTCGTTGCTGGGCTGCTGCTTACTTCTGTAACACTCTTCTTGCTGACAGTTTTGATAAAGTATTTTCTATCTTACAGTTATGTGTGTGTGCACCCATGTGCACACATGCCTGATTTCTTCAGTAGAAGGTAGGGGCTTCTGTCTAGTAGTTACTCAATAAATATTTCTAGAGTGAAACCAGTCTTGTTTATATCATCAAGGTTCTTCCCTTTCCTAGTGGGAGAAGCTAGTAGATTTCAACTGAGAGTCAACAAATGCTTTTGTGCATATGTATATTCATTGTAGCAACTTTCCAGAAACTCTTGGGGAGCAAATAGTTCCCATCTTGGGAGGCCACACCACATAGTGAGAAAAACTTGGATTTTGGCACAAGAGAGACCTGATTTTGAATCCAGCTCATTCATTTTTTTTTGTCACTGTGACCTTGAACAAGTTATCAGTCTCAGTTTCCTCATCTCTAAAATGTGATCATGCTATTTATCTTTCAGAGATGCTATAAGGATTAAATCAGAAAATACGTATGAAATGCTTGGAGTACAGTAGGCGCTCAGAAAATGGTGCTAAGAATCTTCACGATGGGTTGAGACTCCCTTTGGTTAGGAACCACACTTTAGGGACACCTGGCTGGTTCAGTGAGTAGAGTGTGTGACTCTTGATATCAGGGTCGTGAGTTCAAGCCCCATATTGGGGGTAGAGATTGCTTAAAAGTTAAAAAAAAAATTAAATATAAAAGGAACCACTTTAGGTTGTAAATCCTCAGTTACTTTATTTGCTATTCATTGATGCCCTTTGGATCGATGAGATTAAACATGGACACAATACTCCAGAAAGTTGTCACATGGGTGGGTGACCACTCCCTCGGGTGGATGGTTTGGTAAAGTACAAAATGGCCAAAATAAGTTCCTTGGGAATTTTAAGTCAAAGTCACAGCTAGAGATTTACAGGGAGATCTAGGGAAGAGGCAGCCTCCCAAAGGGTGCCAGGTGGGCCTACATAATACTGTGAAACAGCCTCCCCTCCCACACAGATATTTGCAGCAGTGAGAACTGCTTAAGATAAACTATCATCTCACCTTTACAGAAAAAAGAAGACAGGGAAGGATACCACCAGTCCCTCTAACCCTCCATCATTAACTGAGCCCCAAGTGTATCCAGGCACTAACAGATTTCCTTAAAACATGTATGTAATTAGGGGGAAGGGCAGTCCTACAGCTGATTGTCTGTATAGATGCACCATAGATCTGTGTTTTAAGCTAGGAGGGGAGCATCATTCTCCTCTTCATTAGTCACTCCAAGTATCTGTCCTGTATTGAATGCATCATGCAGCAATTAAGGGAGCTTGGGGAGGGTTGAAGTCTTAGGAATAAGACTCTGAGAGCACAACCCTTCCTTTCCCTAATCTCCTTCCACATGAGAAGAGATCTGCGGGATACTATTGTTGGTGCTCAGCAGGCTCCAGATAAACAAGAACCAAGGACTCTGTAGGGCCAAGAGCGTACAGAATCAGCCCAGAGTGTCGGCTCCTTCCCCATGGCCCAGTGCTTTGATGCAATTTGTACTAGGTCATTCCATAAAAATGGTTGAGCTTCTTTTTGGGCAGAATTGACTAGTTGGTTCAGCCAGCTGTTTTGACTGTGTGATCACTCCTCTGGTCACCTGGCCTCATTGCCTGACCTTCCTGGTATTCAGTTGTATATAACCAGTGCATTAGTTTTCTATTGCTGCTCTAACAAATTACCCCAAATTGAATAACTTAACCAATACCAAATGATTGTGGTTCCTTAGTTCAGAAATCCAGTATGGGTCTTCCTGTGCTAAAACCAAGGTGTTAGCAGGCTGTGTTTTTTTCTGGAAACTCTAAAGGAGAATCCATTTCCTTGCCTTTTCCAGCTTCTAGAGGCCACCTCCATTTCTTGTTTGCTGGTTCCCTTCCTCCATCTTCAAAGTTATCAAGGTAGCATCTCTCTGGCCGTTTTTTTCCTGCCTGAACATCTCTCTTGGGAAGGGTTCTCAGCTTTGAAGGATTCAAAGCGATGATTAGGTTGGGTCCACCCAGATAATCCAGAATAATTTCCTCATGTCAGGTTCCTTAATTTAATCACATCTGCAAAAGCCCCTTTTGGCGTGTAAGGTGACATGGCCACAGGTTCTAGGAATTAGAATAAAGACCTCTCTAGGGGGCCATTTTTCTGCCCGCCTTAGCAGAGATAGAGAAGGGCAGTGCTCTTACCCACCCTTTGGAGCCATCCTGGCTTCCTAGGACTGCCCAGCTGGGAGATGATTGAAGCATCTTTAAATCTCTCCCTCAGAGGCCTCCCAACTTTTGGTAGCCTGCGATGACATTTCTATCATAATTCTCTTAACTTTCCAAATCATACCACCCAGGGCTTTCAAAGGCAGTCAATTGCTCATGGACTACCAAACATGAGAGATAATGGGAGGGGGTGGGAGGAGAGGGGAAAATGATGCTGTGATTACCAAGGCCCTGAAACAGTTCATCTAGAAATATCCATGTTACATCCAGTTTCTCTGAAACTCTAAGTCAGGTACATTTTGTAACAAGTGCTATAATTTGAAGATGTCTCAAGCCACAAACCGTCTCCAGAAATGAGCTTTGTTCTTTACAGCACACTTAGCCCCAAACACAGGTCCTTTAAAATAACTTGATGGGCACTTACTGAGGAATATCCTAGAGGGCAGAGATTGTGGTATATTTATCTTTGTATAAGCCCAGTGCTGAGCACAATGCGTGCCTGCCCTAAGTGCTAGAACAAGCATGTACGTATGCACACATAGAAGGAGTGGGTCTCGTGTGACAGGACACAGAATTCAGCACGTTTCCCATTCCTACTTATGGAGCACTCAATAAATTAAGGACTCTGAGATATTTTGTCTCTGCTTCCATAACGCACAGAATGGAGGCAATCAAGTCAGTGAAAGTGTCTTCTATTTCAGTTTACTAGAGATTCTGAGCAAAAGTAGCTGCAGGAATTGAAGAGTGTCTTGTTTGAGGAGGCAGGAGTCTAGTTCGCACATCATTAAAAAAATTACCCTAATGTAGTCCCTCTGCATTAGCCACAGGGAGTAGTGTTTGTGGAATGAGAGACTGATGGTATAGCGCACTGGCTTATTAAAGACAGTAGCTCTGGAATTAGGAGGCGTCGAGTTAGAATCATGGCGGTGCCACTTAACAGCTTTGGCCATGTACCTTCACCTCCAGATCTGCTCTCTTAACTCCAGAGAGTGGGAACCGAAGCACCAGTTGACACAGTCCTTTGGGCATTGGCCGGAGAGAGAAGAAGCAACCAGACGTGTTGGTAGGAGTCTTTGCTCGGCCGCCCGGTGACGCCATTTATCACTGAGATCCATTTCCGTTTCCTCTCTTGGGGCACAGACATACCTCTGGATTTCTCCAGGGCCAGAGATCTAGAGCTTGCCTCTGCCTCACAGGCTCTGTTCTTATTGTCCTGGACATGGGGATGCAAGAGGGACTTGGAGAAGGAGAAGCAGAGACCTCCCTAAACAATTCAGAGTTCACAAGTGAGGAGCGCACAGGGGAACCCTCCCAGATGATATGCAAAGCCCCTTTTAGATGAAACCCCTCTGAGGAGAAGTCTTCCTTCTGTGAATGGGGGGGTCTGTCATCTCAGTCTGGTCTTTAATCATTTTAAAAGGCAGCCCTTTTGATCATGAGTCTTAAAGAGTTCAGACGAAGTTTTCTGGGCCTGCCTTATTTGGGAAACATTTGTGCTTTGTAAAGACTCGGGCACACCAATGCTTAAAGGCCATGCCGAGCATCTTTGACTCTCGTCCAAGGGACCAATTGACAGAGGGCAGCACACAAGGAACCTTTTGTGCCTCCATAATTGCACAGCAGCAGGCATTTTATAACTGCTGAGTGGACTTCAAAGTTAATCACCATTTAGAAGTCTGCGTAAAACAATCCTCTAAAACACTGGGGATCAGGAAAGTTTTGATGATTTATTTGTATTTAAAAATCTAAGCCAGTACTCCCCAGTAGTACGGAGCTACACATGTGATTTGCAATTTCTGTGCCACATTCAAAATATAAAAAAAAAGCACAGGTGAATTCATTTTGACGTTTCATTTTCACCTAGTTTACCCAAAATATCATTTCGGCATGTAATTCAGTATAAACGACTGTTAACTATTTTACTTTTCTTCTCTTTGAAAAGAGTCTTTGAAATTCAGTGTCTGTTTCATGCTTAGAACACATCTCAATTCAGACTCACCACGGTCAAGTACTCAACAGCCACGCAGGGGTCGGTGTAGACCGAGGCACTGGGCTGTGATTCCTCGAGAAGAAGGGATGCAGTCTTTCGTCTATGCCAACCTTTCTTGGTACCCAGTGTGGTGCCAGCACCTGAGCGAGGTTATTTAGATGTGTTCATGATGAAGAGCTGACTGCAGTTATGAGATTGGCTTGCCTAGCTGTGGGCCCGAGCGGCAGAGGTTGGCATAGCTTGTCATTGGAAATACAGTCCCAGCCCAGGACTCTTTTTTCAAACAGCTGTATTGACATATAATTCACATGCCATACAGTTTATTCATTTAAAGTACAGCTCAGTGATTTCTAGCATATTCACAGAGTTGTGTATCTGTCAGACAGTCAATTTTAGAATATTTCCATGGCCCAAAAAAGAAACCCAGCTGTTATCCCCCACTCCCTCATCCTTTCTAGCCCTAGGTAACTATTAATCTGCTTTCTGTCCCTAAATTTGCCTGTTCTGGACATTTCATGTAAACGGGACCATACAATATGTGCTCCTTTGTGACTGGCTTCTTTCAAGTATGAGGTTTTCAAGATCCATCCATATTGTAGCATGTATTAGTTACTTCCTGCCTTTTTATTGCCAAATAATATCCCATTGTTTGGATATACCACATTTTGTTTATCCATTTGCCGTTTGAGGACCAGTGGGATTGTTTCCTTTTTTTTTTTTTTTTTTTTTTTTTTTTTTTGGCTATTGTGACTAATGCTGCTGTGAACATTTGTGTATAAGTTTTTGTGCAGATATGTTTTCCTTTCTTTTGGGTGTATACGGAGGACTGGTCTGGCTGGATGATATGGTAACTCTGTATTTAACCATTTGAGGACATGCCAGACTCTTCTCCAGAGTCTGTATTTTTACATTCCCAGCAGCGTTCTGGTTTCTCCTGATCTTTGGTAACACTTGTTATTGCCTGTCTTTTTGATTATAGCCATCCTAGTGGGTATGAAGTGTTCTATCACTGTGGTTTTGATTTGTATTGCTCTGATGCCTAATGACGTTGAGCATCTTTCCAGGTTCTTATTGGCCCTTTGTATCCCTCTTGTGGAGAAATTTTTATTTAGGTTTTTTGCCTCTTTTAATTGGGTTATTGGTCTCTTTATTTTTGAGTTGTAATCGTTCTCTGCATAGTCTTGATGTAAATGCCTTATCAGATATGTAATTTGCAATTATTTTCCATAGTTTTGTGAGTTGTCTTTTCACTTTCTTGATGGTGCCCTTTGAGACATAATTTTTTTGAAGATGTAATTGGCTTTATTAAGTGACTCATGAATTGGTCGACATTTTATCTAGCAAGTAGGGAGATGCTCCCTGAGACACAAAATTTTTAATTTTGCAGATGTCCAGGTTGTCTGTGTTTTCTTTCAATGCTTACGATTTTCTTGTCATATTTAAGAAACTGTTGTCGGGGCGCCTGGGTGGCTCAGTTGGTTAAGCGCCCGACTTCGGCTCAGGTCATGATCTCGTGGTCTGTGAGTTTGAGCCCCGTGTCGGGCTCTGTGCTGACAGCTCAGAGCCTGGAGCCTGTTTCAGATTCTGTGTCTCCCTCTCTCTGACCCTCCCCCGTTCATGCTCTGTCTCTCTCTGTCTCAAAAATAAATAAACGTTAAAAAAAAAAAAAAAAAAAAAAAGAAACTGTTGTCTAATCCAAAATCACAAGGGTTTTTCCCTATGTTTTCTTTTAAGAGTTTTATATCTTTAATCCATTTTGAGTTAACTTTTATATATGGTACGAAACAAGGTTTCAATTTTTACATGTAGCTATTCAGCCGCGCCATCACTATTAGTTGAAAAAAATTTTTTCCCCTCATTGAATTGTCTTCTCAAAATTCAGTTGATCATAAATGTGAGTGAGGATTTTTCGCTGGGCTCTCAATTCCATTCCATTGATCTGTGTGTCTAACTTTATACCCATCACACACTGTCTTGATTACTGTAGCTTTGTAGGAAGTTTTAAAGTTGGGAAGTATGAGTGTTCCAACTTTGTCCTCTTTTTTCAAGACTGTTTTGGTTCTTTAAGATCCCTTAAGATGTCATAGGACTTTTAGAATCTGCTTTCAAGGTTCTTCAAAGAAAGCTGGATTTGATAGGATTTTTTCTGAATCTGTAGATCAGTATGGGGAGTATTGCCATTTTTTCAACTATCAATTAAGTTGCCTGGTCTAGAATTTTATATTCATGAAACCACACAATAAGTATTCTTTTGTGTAAGACTTCTGCTCATTATATTAATGAGATTCATTCATGTTGTTGTGTATATTACTAATTCCATTTTTTTATATTGTAGAGTAGTATTCTGTTGTATGAACATACTTCACATCTGTTTATCCATTCTCCCATCGATGGACCTGTGGACTATTTCTAACTGTTAAGAACATTTACGTACAAGTTGTTTTCGTGGCTCTGTATTTTCATTTCTCTTGAGTGAATCCCTAGGAGCAGAATTGCTGGATCATGGTGTAGGTATATGTTTAGTTTTATAGGAAATTACCAGATCTTCCCCCGAGGTAATGCTATTTTACACTACAACTAGCAATTGGAGGAGAGTTTCAGATGCCATTTATTAATCCTCACTGACATTTGATGTTGTGAGTCTTTTTAATTTTAGCCATTCTGGTGGGTACATAGTGATATATTATTGTGGTTTTAATTTGCATTTCCCTTATGACTAATGATGTTGGACACTTTTCTTATGTGCTTATTGATCACTTTGTGAAGTGTCTGTTCAGATATTTTACTCACTTAAAATGTTGGGTTGTTTGTCTTTTTATTAGCGAGTTGAAGGAGTTCTTTACAAATACTGGATGCCAGATCTTTGTTAGATACAGGATTTGTGAATATTTCTCTCCAAAATCGCTTATTACTCATTTTCCTAATGGCATTCTTTATTGAGCAGGGTTTTAAAATTTGATGAAATTGAATTCATTTTTTCTTTTATTGCTATTTCTTTCAGTGTACTATCTAAGAAATCTCTATGTACTCCCAAGTCACTAGAATATTTTATGTTTTTTTCTAGAAACATTATAGTTTTAGCATTTACTTATAGGTCTAAGATCTATCATGAATTTTTGTGTATGGTGAGAAGTAGGAGTCTAAGTTTATTTTTCTCCATATGGATGTTCCGGTGCCATTTGTTAAAGATACATGCCTTTCCCCACTGGATTGAATCGACTCCTTTGTCAACAATCTAATGTTGTAAAAATGCAGGTTTGTTTCTGGGCTCCCTGTTCTGCTTTATTGATCGACTTGTCTGTCTTAATGCCAGTAACACTCTGTGTTGACTACTGTGGCTTTATTATATGTCTTGGAGTTGAGTAGTGTCAGCCCTCTGACTTTGCCTTTTTTTTTTTTTTAAAGACTGCTGCCTATCCTAGGTACCAGTGTTTCTTATAAATTTTAGAATTGGCTAATCATTTCCTACAAAAAGTCTGGTGGAATTACTATTGGGATCCTGTTGGATCTATAGATCAATTTGGGGAGAACCAATATCTTGACATTACTGAGCCTTCCAGTGTATGAATACAGCATGTATCTCTACTTCTTTAGGTCTTCTCTGACTTCTCATGAGCCATTTTGTTTTTTCTGAGTCACTTGTCCTGTTGGTTCCTTTTCTCTCATTTCTTCCTTTCGGAGTTCTTCAGCGCAGTAGTGACGAAGGAGTGTCCTACAGTTGTGATTGCCGGTGGGATCTCTGGCAAATTAACTTACTGTTTAAAAGAGGATGAGGATGATATTTCATTCACAGAGTTCGGGAAGTATTATATTAAATATTTAGGTTAAGTCCTTAGAAATAAAGGCTCCGCAAAGGTTGACTTTGTTTAGGACTGCCCTTCACCATCCAACTCAGCTTGTATCTGGTCCATGAAGTCCCGTTCTTGAAATATCTCTTTTCTTCACTGTTCTGTTTTATTCTTCTTGTAGAATTTAACACTTTTGCCTTGAGCGTGTCTGATGCTTCTTTTATTGTAAGCTTCCTGTAGGATCTGGACTTTAGTTTCCTATAGGTCCATTGATTGTTCATTATAGTGTATCAGCTTCAGTGAACACTAACAAAGCATCAGAAAATTTAAGTTTATTTTTTCTGAGTGCAGTTGCATCCATTATCTTATGTTTTCCTTGATGACATAATGAAGGCTGCTTTATCCTCAATTACAGGTGAGGAAACTGAGGCATTCCAAGAGGGACTAGGTACCAGCCATGACCAGTTAGGGGCAGAGCTAGAACTAGAAGCCAGATTCTGGACTTGAAGAATAATAACCATGATGCTGGAAAAAATGCATATATACATATCTATGTATGTATATGTATGTGTGTGTGTGCGTATGTGTGTGTGCACACATATACATGTATTGTGTGTGTGTGTGTGTGTGTGTGTGTGTGTGTATAGAAAGCATGCTTAAAATTTCTTAAGCTCTGTAAGATGTTGGAATCCTTTTTTCAGGGCAAGCCAACCACACAAATCTTTCGTGAAAATGACATTTACATTTCATGACTGTGTTGAGCCAGTGAATAATGTCGTACAGGTTTAAAAGAATCTTAAACTGCCAAGCGAACTTCCCCTTCTCCTTTTGAAAAGCTACTCAGTGGGGTATGATGTGTGGTAACAACATTTACTGCTCGCCGGCTCTTCTTCACAAGGATAAAAATTGACAGCCGCAGAGGTTTTTTAAAAGGTGTCCTCAGCTCTCTGGGTCCTCTGCCCCTTGGAAATGCCCAGTTCTATTGTAGAAGAGCCCAGCCCAGTGTGAGGTCCCTCCGTGTGCGGCCAGGACGTGGGCCCATGAAGAGAGAGGAGCCACGTTATCTACACCGAGCCTGTGAGTGGGTGACTTCAAACAAATGTACTGCTTTCCAGAAGAAAGACCCGCGCTCTGAAAGATTCATGGAGTGCCTATGGTGCACATTTAATTACTCGCTCCCACCTCCCTCTGCAAAATACTAGCATTTATGTGATAGAGAGTGTGGGGCAATACTTTAGGGTTTAATGTTTGCTCACATAATAAACATTGATCCTGCTTCCTCAGGAATGAGTACGACTAGGAGAGAATGAATGCCCCTTTGCTGGACATGTTTTTTCCTATTGTTCCCCTGGGCTGCATCATTCGATGCCAGGGGGCTGGTGGCCATGGGGAGTAGCCTTTTTGCTTTTAGATCCAAGCGAGTACATTTTATTCCTCTATTCCCTGCTTCTACTAAGTGCCTTCTGTGTGCCGGGTGCTGTGTTAATAAGGCTCTAGGGGCTAGGGCCGCCTGGGTGGTTCAGTCGGTTAAGTGTCTGACTTCGGCTCAGGTCATGATCTCACAGTTTGTGAGTTCGAGCCCCGCGTCAGGCTCTGTGCTGACAGCTCAGAGCCTGGAACCTGCTTTGGATTCTGTGTCTCCCTCTTGCTGTGCCCCTCCCCTGCTCATGCTCTCTCTCTCTGTCTCAAAAATAAATAAAGATTAAAAAAAAATTTTTTTTTTTTTAATTTTTTTTTTTCAACGTTTTTTATTTATTTTTGGGACAGAGAGAGACAGAGCATGAACGGGGGAGGGGCAGAGAGAGACGGAGACACAGAATCGGAAACAGGCTCCAGGCTCCGAGCCATCAGCCCAGAGCCCGACGCGGGGCTCGAACTCACGGACCGCGAGATCGTGGCCTGGCTGAAGTCGGACGCTTAACCGACTGCGCCACCCAGGTGCCCCTAAAAAAAATTTTTTTAAAGGCTTTAGGGAATGGATGTGCCTTAATCCTCCTAAAAGCTTCTGTGATTCCCATTGTATTGGATGGTGATGCGGAGCCTTAAAGAGGGCAGCTAACTTTGCTGGTGGCAGAGCCAGGGTCACAGCTCAGGCACTGGGACTCCAGAGCCCATATGTGTCCTGCCAGCACTGGCTCCCCCCCCTCCCCCCGCCACTCTCCCTCTGTCCCCCCACCTCCCACTTCCTCCTCTTCCCGAATCCTAGAAGGATGACAGCTGCATTAGGTGCACGAGTCTCTGTAGCTCAGGTGTATGTCCTTGTGTTGGACTGTCCTCCCTTCCCTTGACCTCTTCTTGGAATTCTTCTCTTTTCATCTGGTCTGCATCTTGTCCCCGTGTCCTTATCTTACCTTAGCTGTTGCCATAAACCTACTGAGATAGTTGCATTTTTTTTTTTCAAAAAAGAGTATTTGTAATGTTTTTAAAAAGTCAGGGTTCACCTAGGTGGTTTCTGCAATTGGACTCAAAATCCATATGACGATAAAGGCAGAGAAAAAAATGTGGTTGGGGTTCCAGAAACAGGGGAGTTTAGATATGAAAAGGTATTATGGATAGGGCTCAAGTTAACTCCCTGGGGGTGTTTGAGGGAATGAGGTACTTTAACTGTTGTCCTTCGTGTGGAGGGACAGTTGGGGGCATTCATTAAGACACAGTGTAGCACCGTGGTTAAGAGTTGGGCTGTGAAGCCAGACTGCTTGGGTCGAATCCCAGATCACTTGCTTCCCCGTGACCTTCGGTAACTTTAGCTAACCTCCCTGAGCCTCTGTTTCTTTATATGTAAAATGAGAGTAATAATGATAGCTAACTTTTAGAGTGACTGAGAGGATTAAGGCAGTCTGTGTAAAGAACTTGAAATAGTGGGCGATCTACTGAAGGCTCTGAAAACATATCAGTTATTATTAACGTTAAGATGTGTCTACCACACTCTGATATTTTGCCTTGGACTTTGGGACTTCAATGGACAGAACATCATGGTGCTTTCAGCTTAGCTGCAGAGGAAGAGAGAGAAAAGGACAGGTATGTATTAGTACACCAGGGAGATGTGCAGGTGGTTGGGGGTGCATGGCAGAGTCCCTAGGAAGGATTTCAGGAATGTTCAAGATAGAACTGTAGACCCGGAAAGGACTGCAGGAGTTTTCCAGTCCAACCATCTTTGGGATCTAGAGCACTTAAATGGCTTGTCCACATTTATGAAGAGGAATTATGGTAGAGCCAGGCCAGAACCTGTACCTCCTGAAACTGAGGTTGGGCCAGAGCGTATTGCGTGGCCGAACCTCCTCCTTGAAGACGTGGGCCAATTTGCCGAAGCATATTTACTTCCCAAATCATCCTAATCAGCAATGCTTGATGTTGGGGGCGGCTTCTCTGAACTCAGACTTTAATTGTCTCTGGCTCCTGGGAGCTCTCCTGATAGTAATTTGTGCCAACCCATCAGAATAATGATGATGGCCATTGTCTTATGTTTACTTTAAAGTTGTCTATCCTGGTAATGATCACCTGGCAAAGAGAGAGACTTATCCTGTTGGACATCTATAAATACCTAGTTTGAATTTAGAAAACTGGGCAACCAATCCAGTTAAAGCCTGGCGCTTGGAGACCTGCCTGAGGAATGCATGGGTGATGAAGTTACCCAGTTGGCTTGGAAAGAGCATCTTTTATGTTGGGTGGGGGCCATAGAAATTGATTCAGGAAGGCATGAGAACCTTAAAGATTTCAGATGGTTTATAATTTATCTGTAATGGGAAAAATGCTCTACCGAGATAATATCTTGGGATAAATTTGAAACCACCAGCTGTATTATGGATGTGTTTGTGGATGTATGTGAATTGCAGGGAATGAATTTTTTTTTTTCTGTGAATGTAATTTAGTGTGGATAAGATGACGAATTAGCAGTATGCAATAAGAGCCCATTTGATATAATGTGTGTAATTTTAAACTTAAAACCATCATGCTGTAGAACTGGAAGGGACCTCAGAGATCAAACCGGTTTGTAGCTGGAGGAACTGAATCCCAGAGAAGATGAGTGGTTTTGCCTCGAGTGTGAACTAGAATCCAGATATTTAGACTATTGTGTTTGGAGACTTTTTAGAACATAAGGCTTGATTGCCGCAGGCTCATTTTTTTTTTTTTTTTTTTAGCAATAATGGTCTTATAGCATTGCTAATCAGAGCCAAACTGATTTCTTCTGGAAGGTGGACTGATGCTTCAGCCCTTTGCATATGTGGATGCTTAATAAAAAATACTTTCTGTGATCCCCCCCTCAATTAATACTCAATTATGTAAGTTTAGGGAAATTCGAACAATATTATTTATCGAACTCCGTTGTTCGAGCTTTTAATGTGGCTTCTTATGATTTCTCAGTTAGCGGATTTAAAAGAATTCAGAGAAAGTCATGTATGCTTTTCAAAGAAAAACATTGGTTGCTAGAGGGATTGAGTTTAATATAGTTTCATATCATAGAGGTTTTAATAATGCAGTCTAAAGTATTTGTACATGAATTCATTAAGCCCAGATTAGTCTTATTATAATTACTCAAAAAGTAATTCAATTTAAGAGAAAACATTTTAAATGGATATAAAATACACTGTTACCCGGGAAGCCATACTGTTCTACTTTATCAGCACCATAAAGTACTAGCAGATTTGAACATAACTTTCACAGTATACAGAATGCAATCATAAAAAGTATTATTCCTAAATCTATTTTTTTATGTTCTTTCAGTAGTTAAGAGCTTTATCCCTCTGTGCTAGGAATGAGATATACTAAGGATAGCATGTCATAAAAATCTTAGGGACTTACTAGCTTGCATTGAGTGCACTGCCTTCCCCAAGTCAGTGCAGGGTGATGTGTTACAGGCACACGGCCTAAGATTGATGTTGGTAGCACATTCTTTAGAAAATGTAGCAGGAAGCTACTTCGGGGCTTTAAAAAATTTCTTTTCTGACTCACAAATACTAAAAGATGTTTACTGAGTGCCATGTGCCTTCAGAGGTACGCCAATGACGGGCTAAGTATTGGTCTTCGTTTCCAACATGATACAAGGTGAGGAGAGGCCAGGAGCAAGGAAAACCATAGAACTTTCCCTAGCCTGCATCCACAGTGAGACGGAGAAGAAAGAGGGGGAGAGATAAAAGGCCCACCTGCATGAAAGAATGGGCTAGTTTTTGGCATCGAGGGCTGGAGACTGAGGAGTGAGGCCTTGCAGCTAGTGCTTAATAACCAAGAATCACAGGGCTGTGTTCAGTTTGAGCCGCCTGAGTGTGCCTGGGGGGAACCGGGGGAGCATGGAAATGGGCTGTGTGGCCACAGGGCTGCCTGAGCTGTCTGGCTTTGGAGATGCAGAAAACTAATCACAGCTCCTGTGTGGTGCCATTGAGGCCAAGCCAGGAGCTCTGGAGGAGTCTTTGCTCTGGCTGTGCTCCAGGAGAGCACAGACTTGCACCTGGATAGGAAGGAGCTTAAGTGGCTTATTGTATTCAAACTTAAAAAATTATTTAATAAAGCAGCAACCCCCCCCCCCATTTTTTTTAAGGCAAATTCTTCATAGAACTCCACTGTCCCTGGCAGTGTGGGTCTCAATTGAGACCCCTGGCAGAGTGGGTCTCAATTCCGCTGCCCCCATGCAGTCCCTACCTTCTTGGAACCCCGGGCCTCATGGAGCATGGCTTCAAGCATAGATGAAAGCCCAGGGCAGGGCTGCATGAGCCCTTTACATCGTGGCCTTGAGAAATAATGACAGGTCCAGAGGAGCTAGGCAACGTCAGAGGGGTGAGTGGCACCATAAAGAAAGACCAGGCCTGGCTTTCTGCAATTTCTGGGTTTTAATCACAACCCTTTAGATCATCAGGATGTTACTGGATCTCGGTCTCTGATATAAAACATCAAAAATCATTCATTCATTAGGGGGGGAATTGCTCCAGAGTTTCTTCATGGCGTATAGCTGCATGACAAGAAGGAGTTAAAACGATCATTTTATTTTAATGGACTTTTTTTTCTCTTCTGATACTTTTACAGTCCTATATAAGTCACAAAGTCTTTTCAAATGGTAAGCAATCAATATATGTGTGTTGACTAATAATCCTACAATGTATAGAATATTTCTGAGTACCAGTTATTGTGAATTTTTATATGCATTACTCATTTAATCTCCATAGCAATTTATGAGGTAGCACAGAAATTAGCTATTGTTATCATCTGCGTGTTGCTGATGAGAAATGCAAGGCTTGGGGAAGTTAAAGTAATTTTCCCAAGATTGCACAGTCAGACGTGGAACCAGCTCTGACTTCGAGACCTGAGCTCTTTGCTGTCCTGTTCTACTGCTTGTTATTATAATAACATTAACTTTCACTTATTGAACGTGTACCATAAACCAGCTACTCTGTGCTAATTGTTTTCCATGTATCTGGGTTGTCCCTTTGATTTCTAAACGAAAGTTTTATTATCTCCGTTTTCTAAATGAAGAGACCAAGACCCGGAGAGAGGGCTTAAATAGCCAGCCCAAGATAGCCAGGATGGTGAACTAGCAAGGATTTGAACTTAGTGTTATTTGATGCTAAAGTCCGTGTCCTCTGTTTTGCTTAAATTATTCCAGCTTGATCCTCGTGATAGCTGCAGGGGAGAGAAGAAGCTTCTCTCTCCCATCCCTGTCTTCTAGATGAGAACTTAGTCTGTGAGAGGTCTCCTCCTTGGTTTCCATCTGGTCGAGGGGCCAGGGCCCAATCTTAGGTCATGGGATCCAGTGGCCATGGTTATGCGGTAACATGACACTGGATTGTATTTGGGAGAGAAGGAGTTAACCCAGCTCTCCTTGGGAAGCACGCCTGCCATTTTTGGACCTCAGTTTTGTGAGTGTCCAGCACAGCTACTCTGGAGTGCTGGTATTCGACAAGAGAGGAGGCATTGGTGGGCCCACTTTTCAACAAAGAAAAGAAAGGATTCTCTTCATTCACAGAGTGTTATAGAAATACGGAGACTGAATTCTAGGTGCCCTTCCTATTGATGTATTTGAAATCTGGTTTTTGAAATCCAGCGAAGGGAGAGCTCAGCTGATCTTGAAGCTGATTTTGGTTGATGGTGTACCTCACCCCATTCGAGGAAGCAGTGTTCATTTCAGCTGTTCTCTATGTCTCTCCCTTTGCCCCTGGTTAGTTGGGTCCCGGTAAAATTTGCAGTGCTTTACTGTAAAAGCACTTGTACTTGAAAGAGAATTTTCTTTCTGTAGCTCAAACCACAGGAGGACTCACAAGACAGCTATCTCCCCAGGTGAGACTTCTTAAATGGGAGTTAAGTGCATGCATTTTCAAGAAACTAAACTCCCCTCATATATAATTTAACCTAGAAAAGAAAGCAAAATTGAGAGAGTAGTATGATTACATTGTTTGAGAACTGGTAACTTTACCTCCCCCCGTCTCGTGGAAGTCAGGCACACTTTCTCTGTTTGGCATATCTTCAGTGCCGTGGGGTGTGGGCTGAGTCTGATGTTGTAATAATAGTGAAGTTTTCTCTTAACCATCTCCGTGGACTGTGGATTGAAATAGTAAATTATTCCTAGCAGGCTCAATGGGCAATGAGACTGCCATCCAGTTCTCCTCATAAAATAAAGCAATAGATAAATAAAGGAGAGCCAACTCACTTAACCCGCGTGGCTCTGTGCACTGCTAATTATTAACCCAGGCGCAGGAGAGGGGTTCACCCAGAGTGTAGTTAAATCATTTTTAATAGAGGTAAACACTAGCCATGTGGATGAGTAGGCACTCAAGAAAGTTTTTAATCAGCAACGTTTAGGAATCACCCAGTCTAATTGCCATAACTTATTAATAATAATAAGTAATCCAGTCTTTTTATGGCCCCTGTCTCTGGAGGACTCAGTGCATTAAAGAACTCTAGGGTGTGAATTCTCTCAGTGACTGTGGGGGAGGGGGACAAGTACCCTTGATGCTCATTCCTAACGGAAGAAACTGGGCATCAAGCTAAGACAGACAAATATGAGCTCCTTTTTATTTTCTTCTCCCCACATCTGAGTCGCCATCTTACACATGGCCTTTCATCTATCTATAGGACCAGAATGGCTCCGGGGGTGGGGGTGGGGCTGGGGCTGGAGAACAGGCTTTCTTTGTTCCTGTGACTGATTGAGGGAGGTGAGTGTGAGCAGACCTTTGTCTGAAGGAGTTTATTTCCTCTGCACAAGTGTCCCTAGTGTCCTTTGGGCTCAACCTGACTGTGGCTGGGTGGGTGCTGGTGACTCCCAGCCCCGTGCTTGTGTGATTTCCCATTCCTGGGAAAGCAGGAAGGATGGCACTGAGTCTCACTCTCAGAGTGATTCTTAACGGCAGCTGACGGGAGAATGTGTCTGTAAATTATCCCACTGAACCTGCCCAACACCAGGGCGTGGGTGTTAAAATATCTCCAGCTCATCAGCAAGGAACTTCAAGTGCAGAGTGTGTAAGTGATTGACTCCCAGATAATTCTGAGTGATTGGTTACACTAAAAGGAGAATACGTCACTCAAATGTGAGGGCCTTTTGAGTTTTATAAGTGACTAGTCCCTATGGCTTGGGGATTAGGGGTGATGGACATGAAGGTGGTAAGAGTATTCCTGTAGCTAATACCCTCTGAGGTCCAGAATTTGGGGGAGGTAAAATGTACCCAAACAGCACAGGATTTACAGTCTTCTCACTTACTTTCTGTTCTTCTGCCCGTGAATCATTGGAGCCTGAGCCTGGATGGCTGTTTCAGTCTAGACAAGTGAAACTTTAAAGAAGGTACCCAAGCCATTATTATACAGAGCAAAGAGCTAACTAATGCTAAGAGCGGAATGATTTATGCCACAGACTACAAAAGACATAAATTTAGAGTGTAAATTACAAGATAACTCATGTGCAAAATTGTTGCAATATTTATACTGGTGTTTATTAAAATTTACATTTGAATAAAAAGGTGCAAAATGTAAATGAAGCTGAAAAAGGTTTTTTTTTTTTTAATTTTAAATAGCTTATACAAAATTCAAGAGTGTTTCTTGGAATAGAGGATATGAGTAGTACTCTATGCAGGTTTGTCTGCTAAAGCGTGAAATATACAATGAAACGGGAAGGAATAAGGTCACTAAATCCCTGCCTGAATTTCCTCCCTCCCTGCCCACTGATACTTTCCAGTGATTCAAATCACTACTGAATTTCAAAGGAAGTGCTCCCTGTCAAAAGCCATGGATAGGAGGTTGAGGATCGGGGACGGATGTCGAGACTGGATCCGTGTTTAAAAGACTAATCTTATTTCACTGATATTTTCAAGGTTGGAAATTTTTGTCTGCATTCATTAGAGGAGAATGATAAATCTCTAATTTGTACTTTGCTAATAATAGGGATGAGCTTTTGTGCTTCATTAAGGTTAAATGAATCTCATGTAGTCCTGGCTGAATCTTTAGTGCCTTGTGTGACCTTGGGAAATATCTCCTTCTCTGGGACTCAGTTTCCTCCTCTGCAAATTAAGGGGTTGGACCAGATGAGTGCTAAGACACACCAGCCCTTTTTCCTTCCCTCCTGTGTGGGCTCATATCATGCCAGTCATTGAGGATCCACAAAGGTGATTAAGACCCATGACTCTTGTCCTCGGGAGCTTGTGGTCTATATAAATAACGAACTATAAGATGAGCTATAATTGCAAAGTGCGCAATTTACTCTAGGAGCAGAGAGGTGGAAACAGAGACTTCCCTCTCTGTGGGGATAGGCACTGAGAGGCTTCACAGTGGCTGTGACATTTGAAGGCTGAGGAGGAGAGCCACTCCAGGTGTGCAGGCTGGTCCGAGGGTGGGTGGTATGGACTGCGTGTTCCAGGCAACAGATGCATGTGATGGGTATATTTAGGGAGCTGCGCATGGTCCTTCTCACAGTCTCCGGACAATGTTGAGGCATGGCGGGTGAGTGCCGTCCTTCCGCTGCCGTGTCGGAACTTGTACCAATGATGAACGACGGAGGTTAGAAAATAATAGATAGTGTATATAAGTTAGGGCAGAGTCGAAGTTGTCCTGGAATGGCACCGATATGCCCATTTACATCCCAATTAGCTTTCGTGAGCGTGAGGGATAGGGTGGTGTTTCAGCCAATTGCCTGGGTCCTGTGAGCCTGCAACCTGACATAGCTGTGCCACAGCCTGCGTATGCCCTTGAGAGTGTGTGTATTGTGTATGAACGACACCCTTCGCGAGGGTCACAGCTACGCCAGCGGAATGAAGACCGTTCCCACAGGTATTCCCCTCCTTGCGGTCTGTTTAATCCACTCAGGTGTGCATCTCATCTGCACCTTTTATGGGCTCTCCACTCTCTGTGACCTCGTAGGAGCCGATGTGTAGCTCCTGGCGGCAAATGTAGATGTTGATGGTCCAGTTCTTCTTTAGTTTCCAGTATGAAAATAAAGTTTTAAAATTCGGATTATGGACGTAAGGCATGGTCAGTGTTACAAATTAAAGTCGTACAGAAATGCTTACATAGGATTTCAAAAAGTGACCCCAGATCCCATCACCCGAAGACCAACATTTGCATGACGGTCTTTCTTCACGGAGATAAACGCTCGCACATGCTTGCGTACGCATTCGTAAGTGGTTTCGGGACACGTGTTCCCTGTTGCTGGCTGATTTTTTTCATTCAACAGTAATCAAAGTCTTTAAATAAAGATTTTCAATGGCTGCACCATAATCCATTTTGTGGGATATATTATTTTTGGTTTGATTCCCTGTAGATAAATAGGCAAAAATCACTGTTTTGCCTGTATACACAATGCTGTGATAAACGTCCTTATAGACTCATTTTGTACCTTTACTTATTTCATTAGATTAAATTCCTGGAAGTGGTACTATCAGGTCAAGGACTATATATTTAACATTTTCTTACATATCGTCAAGCTATCTTCCAGAAGTTTTGTACCTGCCTACCACCCCATTAGCAGGGTAGGAGCGGGCTCATGTCTGGGTGGTGCTGTGTTCCTACCAGCACTGTATTCAACCTTAAGTTACTGAATGAGAAATATGAACAGATGAGAGAACTTTTGGGGTGACTGGGAGGCAGTTGAGAACAGAATAAGCCTGAATGCACATCTGAGATGTTGAGAACAGAATGAGCCTGAATGCACATATGAGATGTCAGAAAAGGGGCGCCTGAGTGGCTCAATCGTTTGAGTGTCCGACTTCGGCTCAGATCATGATCTCGTGGTTTGTGGGTTCAAGCCCTGTGTCGGGCTCAGTGCTGACAGGTCAGAGCCTGGAGCCTGCTTCAGATTCTGTGTCTCCCTCTTTCTCTGCCCCGCCCCGCTCACTCTCTCGCTCGCTCTCAAACATTAGAACATTTTTTTTTTAAAAAGATATCAGAAAGGACCTGGCGTATGCATAAATGTTCACCAAAAGACATGTACAAAGATATTCATCACAATTCCTAATTGTCAAACACTGAAAACAATCCATCAACATTACAAAGGGAAAATAACTTAGGATATAATCACACTAATCACACAGTGGAATAATATATAGCAGTGAGAATGAGTGATATGCTGTGTGGAGCGTGGATGATTCCCACAGTCACTGCGGAGCAAAAGGCAGACAGTGTGAGTGCATTTCTATGAAGATTAAAAACAGGAAGAAACAAATGTAAGGTAGAAGGCATGCCAGTGGTTACCAGTAGAGGGATATTAGTGACTGTTTGTTTATGCTTTTTGTTACCTGTATGTTTCCCAGTACTAGACATAGTGCTTGCTATATGGCCTCTCAAGTAATTGTTGAAAAAAAATAAAGTCACAGTTTTTCACCTTTTAAGAGACTTTGACCTAGGATAATAGGAAGATGTGGCATTATTAGTCGTGAGTTACATATGGAGAATTCATACAAATGTCTTTCTCTTTGATTTAAATAGGGAACCTTAGTATACTTGTAGAGCCTTCCTCTGTTTATTCTCTTGTGTGGCGTTGTTTTTGTGTTACTTGTAAACCAGGCAAGCACTTGGTAGTGGGTGAAAAGATTGGGTTTTGGAATCAGACATTTGGGTCCAATCCCCAGTCGATTGTTTCCTCCTCTGTGGCCTTGGATGAGTTTCCATGGTCTCGTTTTCCCCAATCTGCTGAATAAGGATGAGAATACAACCTACTCTAAAAGGTGGTTGTGAAAAATAATAATATTAATTTTAATAATAACCACCAAATTCTCTATGTTTACTACGTGCTGGTCACTGATGTAAGCTCTTAAAACAGAGGACGTAATTTGTTTGATCTTTCCAGTACTCCTGTCTATTTGTGGTTTAGGAAATGTAAGCCACAGAGGTAGTTAAATGTTGAGCCAGGATTTAAATCCAAGAGTTTCATTCCAGAGCCCGGGCTCTTAACCACTGCCTCTGAGTTAAGGGAAATATTGTACAAAGAGTGCCCAGCAAAGTCAACGTATGTTAGCTGTGATTATCATCATTGTCATTTGCAATATCATTATTAATATTTTTTCTCCTCTCTCTCTCTCTCTCTCTCTCCCCTCTCTTCCCTTGGTTTTTCACCCTCCTGGCAGATATTTTCCAGCAAGGTAAGTTCACTGTCGCCTGCCTGCTTTGCCACTGGCTGTGATCGTTTGGGAACAAGGGTGTCCTCTGTGGGCAGAGGGTTGTGGGGCTTCGCATTCTCTGTGGACTCATCACGGGGGCTTTAGGAGGCACCTGAGGATGATAGCTTCAGGTGGCCTGAAGTGCCATCAGCCTCTCTGGGCCTCTGCTGTCCGGCTTCTGCTTCCGGACCATACTTGGAGGTAGGGTGGGGGCTGGACAGTTTGGCCAGGAACACCGGGGAGAGTCATGGCCGGGTCTCTGTCAGGGAACGGGTAGGCTTGGGACGCGTGGGGCTGGTGAGGAGCAGGTGTCTCTGGGGGGTTCAGATGGAAGATCCCTGTCCCTCAGGGTTCTTGCATCAGGGCCGCCTGCTGCTTGGGCAGGGCTTCAGACGCCAGCTCCATGTGGAGGTTTCTTTGCTAAAGAAATGTGTCCCTGTCCTGAGAGGAGGTGTAGGTAAGATCATGGCATGACACCTTCAACCCAGGTGTCCCTGGAAACCCCTCCAGCTGTGCCTGTGACAGAGATGGAGCCAGGCGAGGGCATAGAGTGTCTTATCTGTTTTGCCAGCCAAGGTCATGTGTTCTGGGGAGTTGGAGATGGGAAGTCTAACTGCGTCTTCTGGTTGTGTGTTTTAGTCCTCACTGAGGATGCACAGCCCCTGTGCTCTGGGGTGCAGAGGGAGGCTCGTGGGCACAGCCTTGTTGTACCTGCCAGACACACGTTAAGGGAAGCCGCCTCTTCCCCCCCGCCCTTTTTTTTAGATCACAGTCTGAAACCACCCGGTAGGATCGGCAGGGCATAACTATACTCAAGCTGGGCAATACGTTTGTGGCACGTGTTTGCTATGTCTTTCTTGAATCCAGGGCTGGCTTGGAATAAAAGACACTGGTTTAAAAATACATCTAGGCATCCCATAAATAGCTTCCGAATAATCTTACAGGCTTGATATTTTCACAATGATTATTTCAGCCCAAACATGCAGCGTGTGTTATGGAGAATGTCTGCCTGCTCTCTCTGATAGAAGCGCCGTTGTGGGTAACAATGAGGGGACTGTTGTGTTTGTCTTTTAAGAGTCTGGAGTCACAGACCTACTTTTATAAATAATTCATAAATCGCAACAAGCTATAAGTAATAAGTTCCATTTGGCTAGAGACTAAGAGATGAGCAAAATTGAAAAGGTGCCGTGACTGTTGATGTAGTGGGAGCCCTGTTGTCGGGGCCCCTCGGTGCAGTGTGTCTTCTTCCTTGACAAATTGGGGGTTCACGGTGACGCTCTGGGAGGAAAAGAGGTTTTCTTTTTTTTTTTTTTTTTTTTTGCCTGAGCTTGAATCCACTCACCAGCCGACGCTGAATTGCATTTCTCCTTTTGAGACACGAGGCGCTTGAATTTGGGAAGTCTTCCTGGATCATGAGGGCTGAGGCCACCGGAGAGTGGGAGAGAAAAGGCTTGTAGCAGAACTGGCTTTTCTTCGAACGATTGTGAGCATTCACGGTTGTCATGGTTGGTATAAAAAATGGCTTATTAGGCTACCTATGTCAAGTTTGGCTCCTTTTATAATCAGTCATTCCATTTGATTGATGGGATTTGCCTGTCAGTAGCAATGATATGCAGAGCAAAAGTTATAATCATCTGCAAATCACTGGCTATCGGGACTTAATAGCATCTTCCAGAGACGGAAGCTGCTAGCAGCCCGTTGCCCTGCGTGATGGTGGGCGGCAGCTCCTGTGTAAGATATTACCAGGATTTCGAATGCAGAGAATTGAACTTGCTTTTGTGAATAATTTACATGGCTCCGGCCTTACAGGACTGTTACATATGGAAGGACATTTCTCTGACATGGTAGCAAAGAACCCACCAGCTGGTGCCCCTTCCTTACCTTTGCTTCCAGCCATTCTGCCAATGAAATTAATGCTCAGTAAAATGTGACAGTTAAAAGGTGTTGGATGGGGCATCTGGGTGGCTCAGTCGGTTAAGCATCAGAGTCTGGATTTCAGCTCAGGTTATAATCTCACAGTCTGTGAGTTTGAGCCCTGCATCACGCTCTGTGCTGGCAGTGTGGAGCCTGCTTGGGATTCTCTCCCCCTCCCTCTCTCTCTGCTTCTCCCCCCATTCATGCTGTCTCTCTCTCTCTCTCTCGATCTCTCTCAAAATAAATAAACTTGAAAAAATGTGTTGGTGACAGTCACATCAGACCAAGACAGAGCGTTCTGTGTCTTAGAGATAGTCGAAAACGTGACTACACGATGTCTCCTGTGGTTGAAACTCTGTTCCAGAATTGTACCATTAATTTGTAACACGGGGGGCCAAGCATGGTGCTTGAAATAGACAGCCAGAAAGCTACGTGGCTTCAGATGAACAGAAACCACCGTGTCGTCGCTGAGGCCTCATCTACACACACGGTGGGAACTCCGGGTGTCTTTGGCCTCCTGACCGTGCCGTGGGCGTCCAGGCCCTGCCTGAGGAGTCACGGGCAGCTGCGGGAGACGCTGCTTTGCCATTGTGTTCTTCCGGCGGTGAGTGCATGAGGCCTGGCTGCCCCGAGGAGTGCCTGCCTGTTTGGGCCGCTGTGCACCGTGGCGGGCTGAAGAGGGAAGTAGCCTCACAAGTTGACAACATCAGACATTTCTCAGAGGAAACCGAAGTTATTTCCCCTGGATTGCATTATCTTTTATTTCACTACAGATCAATCTTGTTATAGTAGGTGACGGCTCAGCAGCTACCGTTGGGCCTTTCTTTGCGGTGTCCGTGCTGTGTGCACGTGGGGACGTGTTTCTCCCCCGCTTCTGTGCCATTTTATAGCTCGTTACATTGCTCTCTTCCGTAAAAGCCCCTTGCTGTGGCGGTTAGACCACAGGGCATGGGGAACTGTCAAGGACCAGTGGGCCCGCAGCTGGGCCTTCTGTCTAGATGAGTTCCAGGGCCACGGGGCTACATTTTCAAGGAGCCTTAATTGACCCGTGTTCTCTGTGGACAGCAGAGTCCGTGTGCCCCTGGATGGCTCTCAGAGATTCCAGAGTGCCATAGAACTGCCTTCCCAACATCAGATGCAATTGAAAATGCTGTATGTGCACACATGTCTAGAATCTTGAGTTTTAGAGCACTTTCATATCAATCGTTTAATAATGAAGCCAGGACCACACACACACACACACACACACACACGCACGCACACACGCCTCATTTGAAGTTACTGAAGCACCTTTTGAATACTCCTCTAAAAGCTCAACCTTGAATCTGAAATTGAACAGAAACCGAGTGAGTGGCTTGGAAATCAGAGCAATGCCACTCAGCAGGGCATTTGAAAGCGTAAGTGGGCACAGTATAAAGACTTCACCATCGAGTTAATTCTCTGCTCTGTGCTGTGAACTGAAGTCCCTGATAGACTCTGAGCCCGAGGAGGCAGAGCGTTTCCTCCTGCTCAGTTCTCACCTGGAGCTGCGATCTTGCTATTTACGAGCTTTTTCTTTTGGCTCAAGTAATTTTTGATACCTCTCAAACATAGTGCACTTGTTTTTCCAGCGAACGGTATATATGTGCCAGGCACTTTCTAGGCCTTGAGGATAAGGGGACGGACACGACAGCGAAGGCTCTCTGCTCATGGAACTTACAGTCTAGCTTGGGGGGCACTGGCGCTCAGCATGCCAATAAACGAGCAACATAAATTCTGAGAGATGCGTGTGGTGAAGACAGAATCACAGGAGGGTGTGCTGGTGGCCAGGAGGGCTGGACGGGGCGGTTAGACAGTGCCCAGAAGGACCAGCTATTGGAGGATGTGGAGGAACCCCGATGGGCCAAGAACACCCCAGTGTTCCAGAAGGAAACCGGTGTGGCTGGAGCTCACAAGTGAGGAAGAGCGTTGTGTGAAATGAACAGCGAGAAGAGGGCAGGAATGTAGTCTGCAGATCAGAGGAAGGAAGTCAGCAGTGGGTTTTAAGCAAAACAGTGGTGGGGTCCTATTTCCATTAAAAATTGCCATACTGGTTGCTATGCAAATGCATAAGGACAGTGTGTGAGAAGTTAAAACCGGGACCAGGGCTGAGCACTGAGCAGGCTCAGGTGGGGCTGAGGTGGTGGGGGGGAGGGTTCTGCCCGCAGGCCCTAAGCATTCCCCTTAGTGGGTCTCTGTGACCCCATTTCCGGCCAGCTTGCCTCCACCGAGTGTCCCATTTTTTGCTTGCTTTACCTGTGGGGAGTAACATGCCCATAACTGACACCTCCTCTCCTTAAGGCTGTGCAGGTTTTGCTCATCAAGGGCATTGTTAACATGCTCCTATACATATCTTTAGATTTTTAAAAAGCCACCTTTCTCCAGTGTACGTATACATGTCTATCATAGGTATCACATAGTTATGTATTAAATGCTCAGGAGACCTCGATTTGGCTCCCAACAGGGTTGCCTTTCTGGGGGCGATTGAGCCACTTGCTTTGCCCTGTAACCTCAATATTTCCACCTGTAAAATGAAGGAGTTGGGAAGAATCCTTGACCCCACGTGGCTTCCTGAGGATGCTTTATCTTGAGGGGTTTTACGTGGATTTGAGTTAATAGAGTGCAGAAATATCCCATACTGCAGGTTACGACTGTTATCTAAAGAACTTGGGTGAATGCAGAGGCTTCCCTAGTGGCTGAGAATTAAGGTTCAGAGAACTGTGGCTTCAGAAGTGGAACCTACTCACACGGCCAGTTTGGAGCATCAGCTCTGGAATTCACAATGGATGGCATTGCTTTCACTAATTTGAAGAGAATAATAAATCATAGTTTGGTTTCTGGCAGCCCAGCCAAGCCTGGTAATTGTTGGGGTGGGCTTGTGGTGACAGATACCTCTGCCATTTATAATGTGCTTGACTTGAGCTCTTTTGCGTATTTCAGACTCTTGGGCAAACTGCTGAGGCTGGATCTTAGGTTTTCCCAGCCACCTCAGAAAACCCATCTATTCTGAAGCTCTGACCCTTGAGCCATGAATTATAGTTCCCCTAGTCATGTTACACGTCATGAAATATTGTTTTCTTTGTGAGTGTGGGATTTGGGTGAATAAATTAAATTTATCGTTAACCGTTTCCAGGTAAAAGTTCCAAGTCGTCATATGGTGTTAACTAGCAAATGAGAAAAATGCGTTAACATTTTTATGGTGGAAAGTGGCTGTTTCACATTTCCCGTATGCTCATGTTTACTGTGTATGTATATTATTTCCCATTCTTTCCAGAACCCGTGGAATATTCTGAGTTGTACGTTCTGGAAATGCATCCGCCTCTCCAGCACAAACTGAACAATGTTACCATTTAATTTTACATGGATTCACTTTGTGTGTTATGTGTGTGGCGTATGAGGGCAAGGATAACCATATTTAAATAATCACACGATCTGGGATGCTTTATCACATTCGGTGTGGGCTGTGGAAGGTGGCCTGTTTCCTGCCAGGTGACCTTGGGATAGGTGGGTCTTTGTAACAGATGCATCTTGCATCCATTGCAATCCCAGGGCATGAGCTTGGGGTGAAGTTTTAGAGGCTTTCCTCCCAGTAACTTGTGTTTCAAAATCGCCACATCAGTAAAAGGAAACTTTTAGATCCTTCTGTTGAGATGGTTGCTAATAAGTTTAAATTATTATTTTATTGAGATAACAACGATGGTAATAGTAATAATAATTATGCCACATTTGTGTACCTCCTGTATGCCAAGCATTGGAACAGGAACTTTGCATACATGTCCTCATAGCCTATGCCCTCCAATTTTATGAAGTATAAAAATCCCACTTTATGGAGGAGAAGACTGAGGCACAGAGTGGAATCGACCCAGTGACAGTTCTAGAACTAGTGAGCGGTAGAGCCAATTATTTTTTTAATTGAGAGGCTTTATTCTATAGAACAGTTTTAGACGTTCAGAAACTTTGTGAAGATAGCACAGAGAATTCACATATACCCCACATTCTATTTCCCCTGTTTTTAATGTCTTACACTAGTATGGCACATTTGTTGCAATTGATGACCCAATACTGATCCATTATTATTCACTGAAGTCCATAGCTTATTCAGATTCCCTTGTTATTTTTGTTTCTTACCTAATGTCCTTTTTCTGTTCTGGGATCCTGTCCAGGAGACCACATTACATTTGGTTGTCATGTCTCCTTAGGCTCATCTTGGCTGTGACAGTTTCCAAGACTTCCCTTGTTGTTGACGACCTTGACAGCTTGGAGGAGTACTGGTGTTTTAAGGAATATATCGTAGGATGCCCGTCTCTTGGACTTTATGTGATTTTCTCCCCTCATAATTAGACTGAGGTTATGGATTTGGGGAAGATCACAGAAGGAAAGTGCCATTGGCATCACATCATATAAAAGGCATCTACCATCAACATGATCTATGACTATTGATGTTGATCTTTATCACTTGGCTGAAGTAGTGTTTTTTGAGCTTCTCCGCTGTAAGGTTACTTTCCCTCCTCCCTTCCCTAGTGTGCTCTAGAAGGAAATCTATCCATAGCCTACTGTTAAGGAGTGGGGAATTAGGCTCCATGTCATTGAGGGGAGAGAAACTACATAAATTATTCTTTTGCATGGGAGATTCGTCTCTTATCCTTCACTTATTAATTTATTCCATCATTTATTTAGATTGGTATGAAGTCATGCATATTTATTTTCTACCTTGGGTTATAA
The DNA here is from genome assembly GCF_023721935.1 of Panthera uncia. Classification (NCBI taxonomy): domain Eukaryota; kingdom Metazoa; phylum Chordata; class Mammalia; order Carnivora; family Felidae; genus Panthera; species Panthera uncia. The sequence goes on along the minus strand of NC_064818.1, from coordinate 70,624,245 downwards.
TGCAGTACAGCTTTATTTAATTTCTTGCTTTGGCCACTGAGAGCCTTTCTGGTAGGCTTCTTGTGCCCCTTTGACATATCCCTGTCAATTTTTGGTTGAGCACTTCTGCAATATTTTCTGATACTGTAAGATGCATCAGGCTCACCTTGTTTATTTCTCACCCTTGTCCTAGATTCAGCCATTTCTTTAAGAAGATGGAGGGTGATATTAGAAACCAAGATCTGGGAGCTAGGTGTGCTCATTGCTACTGGAGTGCCATTTCTTTTAGGCCCTCTCAGGTCACAGAGCAAAGAAATACAAGTGTGCATTTTAACCCACAGATGTATGCATATCTGTTTCTAGTTGTAACAAGGTGTATCTGTGTTAAGCCTCAGTTCTTACTGAAGTCTCTGACTCTAATCCATTACCACATGGATCATCCTAGCCTCCTTCCTTTGCTTATCGTACATTCCCACTCCCAAGGTAAAACTCCTGAGACAGGGTTTTGAACCTAGGTAGTTTGATTTCTGGTCCTGCAGTATGCTGTTCTGATTTTTGGCAGTAATATGCTGTCCATGGGCTTTTGAATACCCCAGGGGGGGCACAGTCACAAATCCTTGACCCTTCCCAAGGCCCAACATGATGACACGGGTGCAGAGAGGTGAGGTTATTGAGTACATGTCTTACTTTGGGCTGCCATAACAAATACCATAAACTGGGGGGGATCAAGCAATAAAAATTTATTTCTCATGGTTCTGAAGGCTGGAAATCCTAGATCAAGGTGCTGGTGGATTCTGTGTCTGCTGAGAGCCCATTTCCTGGTTCATAGATAGCCATCATCTTGCTTTGTCCTCACATGGCAGAAGCAGGGAAGGAACTTTCCGGGGTCCTTTAATAAGGGTACTAATCCCATTCATAAGGACTCTATTCTCATGGTCTAACCATCTCCCAAAGGTCCTACTTCCTAATACCATCACATTGGGGTTAAGATTTCAATGTATGAATTTGAGAAGGAGACACAAGCAATCAGTCCATCATGGTGCCTCTCTGCTTACACATCAGACCCAAGCTTTCTGTCATGACTTCATGGCTAGTTCTAGCTCTGCAAGCTTCTAAGTTGGTTTGTCTTTTCTAGAGTGGAGGCTGATTGAAGAGTGCCTTGTTTCTGAGCTAAGACATTTGTACTTTCTCCCATAGCCTGAGCAGGCCAAGGATGAAACAACTGATCTGTTTATAATATTCTAGCTGTTGAGTACTTAAAGTCCCCTGTACCTTCCTTGATTGATTGCTGCTTTTGGGGTCCAAGATAGACCAGTCCTTAAAATTGCTGAGTTTGTTCTGGGGACAGATTTGAGGCTGTGTTTTCCATTTGGGCATGAGGTTCATGAGAAGTTAAGCCTGTTTATCTCTTTGGGCTGCATCCACCTGCCAATTTCCCCTAGCTTTCTCTCTCTGATGCCCCTTCCCAGATGCCTGGGCTAGTGCACTGTTCCCTCCAGGCACAGGAAATGTTCTAACTTGGAGCCTTGCCTGTGACAGCCACTTTCATCAACTGGCCAATGGGGGCACCTATGAAGACAGCTGGTGACCATTTGCTAATGCCCTCCTGCTACCTCTGGTGCACCTGGTCCTCTCTAGCCCAGCAGTCAAGGAGTGGGGGCTTGTGAACCCCAAGAAGTCAGGAAGCTTCCTTCATTTGTTTTTGGAACCTGGCTTGTCGCAAGCCATGGAACATACAAACAGTTGTAGTTGACTTATTTATATATATTTCTTCATAGCTGAAGCACTCTTTTGGGATATAGTTTGTGAGCTGATAGAGATGTGTTCTTTGTACTTGACAGTGGATTTGGTGACATGTTCCTAGGCTGATGGCTGGATCTGGGCACTAATTGACAAGCATCTTTCTTCTAGGGAACACTAAGCCAGACCTCCTTGATCATTTCTTGGCACCCTCATTTCTTGGCACCCCTCCCCCATCTGGTCCCATTCATCTCCATAAGCCTCTACCAGATTGACCCCTACTCTTCAAAATGCCCGTCGCACCTCTGTGCCTTTGGATCTGTTGATTGCTCTATTTAGAGTATTTTCTCCTCTTTTCAGCAAGCCTTGTCCTGCTCTGCTCCTTACGCTCAGAAAACTACCCAGGTTCTGCCGTCATGGTGGCTGGCCCAGGAGTAGGTGCTGTGGGTGTTCATCCTGATGCTGATGCCTCCAGTGTATGTGTGAGCAGTGGACTCTCCTTTTCACATGGTCCTCTAATGTCTCGTTAACACAATATTCACAACGATTGTGACATTTTACCTAGAAATCATTGAGAAGGTGCCACCCACTTCCCCTCCTAGATGTGTCCCTGCTTCTGCTTACTCTTCAAAATTCAGCCGAAATCCTCACTGCTAGGTTATCGTAACTCACTCCCACCCTTTTGGGTGGGGAATTCTGCCTTCCACTCTGGACCGTCCCACTGTTCCCTCTGTCAGCACTCTCTCATGTTGTCGTAATGACCTATTTAGCATCTGTCTTCCCACACCAGATTGAGCTCCTAGAGAGAAAGGAGCATTCCTTTTATTTTGAATCTCTAGCACATAGTAAGTGCTCAGTAGGTGTTTGACACAAGAAAGTGGAACAAAATAACAAGGCTCAAAGGAATTCGCATTTTGTGTGTGTCTGGGGGGCATGTGTGTGTGTGCACGTGCACATGTATGTGTTGCTTTTAAACCTGTCCAGGTTCTTTAATAAAGTTGAGATACTGTCCCTACCTTCCAAGAGCTGGTGATTTCACTGGAGACCCAAGGCCAGTCAGTCTGTGGACCTGTGGGTACTGTCCTCTCCCAGTGTAGGAGGCAGTCAAAGAGGATGAGGGTCCCTGGGAAAGGGGAAACAACTGAAATAGTGGAGCTGGAGATTGTTTTGAAGGAAGCAGAAGATCTGAGCAGGCAGAACGAGGGCAGGTGCATGGGTGGGTGGGGTCTGGGAGGACGATGTGGATGGAGGTGGAGACAAATGCAAGCACGGTGTTGTGTATATGGATGTTGAGGGGGCAGTGAACCTGACAGGCTCTGGGTTGGGCCAATTATGGAGACTTCACTATCTGTTGATTGCCAAGAACCTCTTTATTTTCTGGTGCTCCCTGGCACTCCCGTATGATTGAGAAAATTTTGTCTATCAAATGAATAGTATTGGTTATTGACTTTTCCCATTTTTTATTATTCATTTCATTACTTCTTTTGTTACTCAAAGGTGACCCATCAGCCAATGACCATTCCTGATCAGCTCAGTGAATGTTATATCCCTGAACTGATAAAATTCCAGTCCATAAAAAATCAGCTTGATATTTTAGGTGACTTGAGCAATGGTTTTAAAATGTAGGCGGCAAAGTTAAACTTGTTCTAGGAAACCCAAGAAAACCATTGTAATTTCTTGAGCAGAGAAATAGCATGTATGGTCATGTGATAAAACCGTGCTGGGTGCTGGGCATCAGAGGATAAAGATGGCTTCTCCTTACTTGGCTTGTGCAGGTGTGTACATGAACTCACTTCTTTCCCAGAATAATGCTCTAAGGTTCACATGCTCATTTATCTCCATTGTTACCCCCATTTTTTAGCCACTAAAATAGATTCAGAAAGCTTAAGTAATTTTACTTTGTAAAAGGTCTCACAGTTAGAGAAGGACTGAATCTGAGTTCAGACACAGGCAGTTGGACTCGTTCTGAATTCTCAATGACCCCATCGTACATCCTGGGGGGACCAGGAGACTGCGTTGGGCTTTCCAAAGGATCAGGATAGACAGCGCCATTATCACAAAGACGTCCCAGCCAAACCCCAGAGAAATGAAAGCATTTGTCCAGCAAGAAGACTCATGAACCCAAGTCTTCATAGCTGCTTTATGCATATAGCCAAAGATTGAAGATAGCCCAGGTGCCCATCAGTAGGAGAAAGGACAGTTACTATACCTGCAGAATGGAATACCACTCGACAACAGAAAGGAGCAACGTGTTGATACATGCAACATCGATGAATCTCGGAAATGTTGGGCTGAGTGAAGGAAGCCTTTCACAGAAGAGGGCACTGTGTATTATTCCATTTATATGAAACTCTTAAAACTAAACTGTGATGGACAAAATTCCGAACATTGGTTGCCTCCGGGGAAAGGAGAATGAAGGCTGACTTGGAGAGAGGCAGGAGGGAACTCCCTGGGCTGATGGTAATACTCTGTCTTGATGGGGTTTTGGCCTATACAGATGTGTGCATTTGTCAAAACTCAAGAGAATGTACATGTAATATTTGTGCATTTCACTGTATGTAAATTTTTCTTTAAAAGGAGAACACTGGAAAACAAATATTAAATTCCAGCAGGCGTTGGACCGCCCCAGAGGAGGAGGCAGGGCCTGGGGTCTGGCTTCAGCGTTCCAGGGCTCCAGGTGGGAGATGGGAGAGGACGGCCTCCGGACACTCTACCAGTTTCCTGAAGCTGTTGTAGCAAATGGCCACAAACTTGGTGGCTTAAAACAATAGAGATTTATTGTCTCATGGTTTTGGAGGCTAGGAGTCTGAAATCAAGGTATCAGTAGGACCATTTTCTCTCCAAAGGCTTTAGGGGAAGATCCTTCCTTGCCTCTTCCAGCTTCTGGAGGCCCCAGCAATCCTTGGCTTTTTCCCTTGCAGCTATGTTGTTCTAATCCCTCTCTTCATGGTCACATGGCTTCTTCCCTGTGTGTCTTTCTGTGTCCTTTCTCATCTTACGAGGATACCAGCCTTTGGATTTAGGGCCCAGCCTAATCTGACATGAACCCACTTTAACTTTATGACGTCTACAAAGACCCTCTTTCCAAAGGAGTTCACATGATGAAGTTCAGGGTAGACGTGCATTTTGGTGGGATACTATTCAGTCACGGCAGATGACCAAGCAACGTGGGAGGCCAAAGGAAGAGAGAGCCTTATGGGGCAGAGGAGAGAGTAAGGGGCTGGCAGGGGAGAGGAAATCCCAAGGAGAGTGGAGAAGGAAATCAGATTACATTTGGCAAGATAAAGAAACAGGTCTGAGAGAGAGGAAAGCAACGCAAGTAAGGTTTTCCAGGAAAGACCCAGGCCTCACCAGGGGCCTCTCTATCCATTTATCTCCTGAATATCGTAAAGAATTAAAATGTAAATCTCAGAAATTAAATCCACGGGCACAGTGTAAACAGAGGAGGCTTCTGCAGAACAGACAAAGCTGTTCTTTTTCCTTGTGAAACAGCCATGGTGGGAGAGCACGACTGTATGCACAGGTTTTATTTGAGATGGATTAAGGTTCGTGATGAGCGAATCTCGGAAGGATTGGAGATGCTGTTCTCATAAGCCTGCAAAAGTTCAGCTCCTTATCTGAGGCTTATCCAAACCTGACGAAACCTTTTAGGCCAGCATGGAGGTTAGGGTCCTCCAGTGGCTGAAAGTTAATATCCTGCATCAGGAAACCACCTGCATTGTGAGGGGGCAGGGGGTTGGGAGAAGAGAGACTTATAAATTAGTGGACTCTGGGAATAGAGGCTGGCTGTGGTTTGGGGCTGCCTGAGCTTGGGCCACCCACTCTCTCTGGTGGGCGGATTACAAGTTCAACCCTCGAGCCCTTTGGCTCCTTCTCCAAGGAGGTGATGCATACTAGTTCCTGAGGTCCTTTAGGACGTCCAGCTCCAGTGATGTGGCCCCAGAGCCCTGGTGGTCGCTGGTCTGTCTTCTCACTATGTGTCCCCCTCACCTTGCTCAGTCACCTCCTCAGGCCTCCATCTGGATTCTTGGGCCCATCAACTGAGCTCACTCATGGCTCGGCACCCCGGAACAGTCCTCCTGTGGCTGCTACTCTTTGTAAGCATTCGGAGATGCCTTCCCTGGCAACCTTCGCTAAAGATGTAGCCCCCGGACGTGCCCCCTCATTTCCTCATCTGATTTGTTTATAGCACTTCTGTAACACAGGTAGTGCGTTGAAGAGCATGCCCCTGAAATTCATGCCTACCTGGAACCACAGAATGTGACCACATTTGGAAACAGAGTTAGTGAACGACCTTGAGATGAAATCGTCCTGGATTTAGGGTGCGTTTTAAATTCAATGACTGGTGGTCCTTACAAGAAGAGAGGACACAGAGAGAAAGCCACGTAAAGCCAGAGGCAGCCATTGGAACATTCCAGGCACAAGCCTGAAGCCACCTGAACCTGGAAGAGGCAAGGAAGGATTCTTCCCTAGAACCCTCAGAGGGAATGTGGTCCTACTGGTACCTTAATTTTGTAGCCTTCTGGCCTTCATAATGGTGAGAAAGTACATTTTTGTTGTTCTAAGCCTCTCAGTTTATGATATTTTGTTGTAGAAGCCCTAGGAAGCTAATACAGCACTCAATATTATCTGAAATTACTTTGCCCGTGTTTTGTTTTGTTTTGTTTTGTTTTTTTGCTTACTTATTCCTTGCCTGTCTCTCCAACTAGAACATAAACTACATGAGAGCAAGGGCATTGCTGTTCTTTTCATCCCTCCATCCCCATGTCGAGCATAGTGCCAGACACATCATAAGTGCTCAGCGTATGTTAAATTAATGACCCCTATGAGATCCAAATTGTCTCCATCTCTGGTTGATGAAATAGTTCCCCAAAGAAGTTTATTAACTTGCCCCAGATCACACATTTGGAAGAGTCAGGTTTCAAACTCGGGCTTTCTGGTGCTCTAGGTCAGGTTTATTTTAACACATCACAGAAGTTTTGTTGTTATTTTAACAAGGTTATCCTTAGTATCTTTACAATCTGTTTTTGAAATAAAAAGTGTTATACCTTACAAAACCAGAGCTGGAGGTTTTTACACGGGTTTTTGGGTATTAGCCTGCCCTGCAGGGGAAGGAAAGCCACGCAAGCACAGACACGTGTAGCAAAGTGAACACCAGAGTCTCCCGGGCCTGACCTCCCGTGAGGGAACCAATGCCGTCCACACCTCGAATGGATGGAATTGCAGTGACGGGGGAAGGCTCACGCTCAGATGAACTCTAGTTGCTGCTTCTTTCCTCTCTCCGCTCCCCCGCCACCACCCCCCCCCATATTTGGTGTCCCCCCCACCCCAGTCACTTTGACACATCTGGATCACCTGTTAGATATTTTCTTGGACCTGAAGCTTGGCTTGTGGGTTTGCTTCCTGAGGAATCCCTTGCTGCCTACCCTTTACTCTCTCCTCTGGTTCTCAGCCTCGACAAGTTCTGATCAGTCCATCCTTTTTAGCTCCTGTGGACCTGCTTTGTACCTACTTCTTAATTAGTTTGCTCTGGTGCCATCCGGCAGCTTCACTCTCTGATACACACACATCTCCACACACACACTACACCCTTACACACACACACACACACACACACACACGCACACACGGTTTTAACTTGGCTTTTCTTTTTTTGTGTGTGTACGTAATGTGCATACTGTAAGTTTGTTATTAAAAGAAATATGGTTTGGTGTGGTAGCATAACTGCTCTAGCTTCCTGTGTTCCATGGTTGTATGTGGTTCAGATTTAGTACCTATGAACAGACATACAAGACATTTATTACACTCTTTACCAAAGGGAGTTAATGTTGTCCTTGCACCAACTTTTTCTTTCCCTTTTCTTTTCTTTGATTTTCTTTTCTTTTCTTTGATTTTCTTTTCTTTTCTTTTTCTTTTCTTTGATTTTCTTTTCTTTGATTTTCTTTTTTCTTTTCTTTTCTTTTCTTTTCTTTTCTTTTCTTTTCTTTTCTTTTCGCAAATAAATAAAGCTTGGTTCTTAAGGGAAAAAAAAGATGGTGTAGAGTATAGGCTTTCTAATACCCTCTCCTAGTGCTTATCTTCGTTAGAGGACGATGAATCCGGCTTTCAGAAAAAGCTAAAAGGTCATTCACAGTCCCTTTGGCTAAATAAAATGAGCAAATCATCAGGCGTGGTGCTGCCAGTCTGGGCTGGAAATAGGATGTGGCATTAGGGTCAGCAGAATGGTTTTCCTGCTGCCCCCCTCGGAGGACGAGCTTCTTGTGGGTGGGAGCGATCTTTTATCTTTTATCTCCAGCACCTGGAACACAGTAGGTATTTAATAGATGTTTGAATGAATTTGTGGATGGATGGATGACTTCCAGCCTTACAGTGAAGGCTATTCTAAAAAAAGGGCTTGCTATATAGAATTTAGAAAAACGATTACATATGTGGCCACTCTGAAGGTATATATCAGCATTCTGTTCTGTTAAAGGAGGCCCCGGGCTGTCCAGTCACAGTGTATGTGTTTGAGTGGATCCACAGTATATTCAATCCTTTTTTTACCTTATATTTTCCAGAGTCACTAAAGTGTGGTGGTTCTGAAATCTGCAAAAAGTGTAGATACAAAGTAGAAAATTCATGTCCTAGTGGATGGGGATTCAGAGGGCGTGGGGACTTTTTTGGGCACCGTATCTAATTATTATGCGATGTTGGGAAGGTCAGTTTTGATGCTTGAAGTTTCTCACCCTTAAAGTGAGAATCATCTTGAGGACCTATCTTGGCATCATCTTGAGGACCCATCCTGTACAGTCTATTATTCTGTGTAATGCTGGTTTCCAACCACTTCTGCTTTGGCACACAAAACCATTTTCCACAAAACCGTCTTTCCCCCGACGTATATCTTTCCTTCTTAGTTAGAGTTTAAGCCTGTCCTCAGTCACTGCCTCCCCCATGACATAGCTGAGTATGGCATGTGTGTTTAAACCCACTCTGGACAAAGTATCAGTCACCCTGATTCTGCCAACGTTTTTAGAACAGCTCGGGACTGTAATTTCTGTCACTTCTTATTTGCAGTGGCGATATGTGGATTTCTGAAAAGTCAATTTGAATTTTGGAGGAGATTTTCAAGCCTTACTTGGCAAGTTTCTAAGTGTGCTGTTCCTTGCCCTTCTTTCTGTTGGTAGGGATCCCCAGTTGGGATTGGCTCGGATTTGGTGCACCTCTTCTTCAGAAACTGTAATGTCTGTCTGTTTGTCTCCACCCCATCCCCCATTCCTTAAACGTTAGTGTGGTTGGCATAATAAGGGCCCCCCAAAGGTGTAGGCATACTAATCCCTGCAACTTGCAAATATGTTGCATGGGAAGAAGGATTTTGCAGATGTGAGTGAGTTAAGGATCTTGATTTGGGAAGATTATCCTGAATCATCTGGGTGGGCTGCATGCGGTCACAGAGGTCCTTATAATGGGGACGCAGAAGGGTCAAAGAGAGGGAAGTAGATGCAATGACAGAAGAAGGGAGAGAGAGAGAGAGAGAGAGAGAGAGAGAGAGCGCTTTGAAGATGCTGTGCCTCTGGCCTTGAAGATCCAGCCAAGACCACAAACCAAGGAATGCAGGTGGCCTCTAGAAGCTGAGAAAGGGTTCTCTCCTAGAAAATCTAGAAGGAACACAGCCTTGCTGACACTTGGATTTGAGGACTCCTGAGCTCTAAAACTATAAGATAATAAATTTGTGTTGTTTTACACCAGTAAGGTGGTAATTTGTTATAGTAACAATAAGAAACGAATAGAGAGAGGGAGGCCTTTCCTGTTAGATTAAAAATACTAAGGGAAGGCAGGTTACTTGGGCAAGATGATTACGTATTCATTCATCCATTTAATGTTATGGAGCATCTGTTATGTGCCAGGCACTGTGTGAGGCACAACGTGGGTGTGCTATGTTAAGAAAAAGGAAGTCAAACACTGACCTGACCCTCAAGGAGTTTACAGTTCTATGAGGAAGATAAGAAAAGTATAAGAATAGGGGCACCTGGGTAGCTTAGTTAGTTAAGCTTCTGACTCTTGATGTCAGCTCAGGTCATGATCTTGTGATTTGTGGGTTTGAGCCCTGCTTCAGGGTCTGTGCTGACAGTGCAGAACCTGCTTGGGATTCTCTCTCCCTCTGTCTCTGCCCCCCTCCCACTTGTGCTTGCTTTCTCTCTCTCTCTCTCTCTCTCTCTCTCTCTCTCTCTCAAGAATCAATGAATAAATTTAAAAAAAGAATAATACCACAAGGCTGTAAATGGTCTGTAGATAAATGGTGGGCAGGCCAACCAAGCAGCTGGTTAGGGCACTTATCTATCAGGGGAGGTGGGCTGCTAAACATCACCAAATATGGCTTAGAAAAGACTGTACAGACTCTTCTGGAAAAGAGTATGGGGTATGTATGGGGAAAATTGTTTGACAAGTAGTTGGGAATAAGGATTGGAACCCAGAGGAACCTTCATTTTGGTAAGACGTGGGTTTTCCTGAATAGGGTTTGCAAGTTGGGGTCTGAGCTGAATTGATGGGAACCAGGCAGAGGAGTCTGAGTGCCTCACTGATGCTCCCCTGACATGGCAGTCAGGCTGCTCTCTGCAAGAATGCCAAACAGGGCTGTCAATTTGGAGAGCACGACATGAGCAGTGTGCCTAGCAGGCCACATATCTCAGACTGACTATAAGGTATAACAAAAAAAGATGGAACAGAATCAGTAGGGAAATTTAAAGTAAAAAAGAGTTCCTCCAGAATGCGCTGAAGAAGGCTCCATGGGGGAGGTGTTTTCTAAACTTGGCCATGAAGGAAAAGAAAATATTATTTCATTGCAGGAGTTGACTAACTGTGGCCTGCTGGCTGGCCACCTACTTTTATAAATAAAGTTATATTAGAATACAACCACGCCCATTTATTTAAATATTGTTTATGGCTGCTTCTGCACTACGGTGGCCACGTTAAATGGTTTCCACAAAGCCTGGGTGAACTGCAAACTGGGAACATTCATTATGTGGCCCTTTACAGAAAGAGTTTGCCGACCCCTGCTTTTCTGCGTCTCCGTCGTGGGTATTTGGGCAGAAGCCATAGTGAATCAGGAGTTTCAGAAGTGGTTCTCAGGCTGTTTGGGGAATTAAGATGAAGACATTGACAGAGAGAGGATATCAGACTACCATTGGCTCAGAGGTGCTCCTAAATGCTGAAGTATCTTCTTTTTAATTTTTTAAAAATGTTTTTTTTCTTTTTTTTTTCAACTTTTTTTTTTTTTTTTTTTTTTTTTAATTTTTGGGACAGAGAGACACAGAGCATGAATGGGGGAGGGTCAGAGAGAGAGGGAGACACAGAATCGGAAACAGGCTCCAGGCTCCGAGCCATCAGCCCAGAGCCTGACGCGGGGCTCGAACTCACGGACCACGAGATCGTGACCTGGCTGAAGTCGGACGCTTAACCGACTGCGCCACCCAGGCGCCCCTTAAAAATGTTTTAATGTTTATTTATTTTTGAGAGAGAGAGAAACAGAGCACCAGTAGGGGAAGGGCAGAGAGAGAGGGAGACACAGAATCCAAAGCAGGCCCCAGGCTCTGAGCTGTCAGTGCAAAACCCAACGTACGACTTGAACTCAAGGACCACGAAATCATGACCTGAGCCCAAGTCAGAAGCTTAACCAACTGAGCCACCGAGGTGCCCCTGAAGTATCTTCTTAATTTGGTCATGCAGCAAACAATTACTGATGTCCTGCTATGTGTGAATCCATAGGCTAAGGGTTGATTATCAAAAAAAAAAAAAAGTTTCTCTGTGGTTTTGTTTCTATTCTAACTATTGAGCATTGGTAATCCATGGATATAAGGTAATTCTGTATCAACCAGAATACTTAATTATTCAGAACTCCAGTCCTTGATCCAGCTAAATATTGTGTCCTTAGGTAGATATCTACAACAGCTCTACCAGAAATTTTAATTAACCTTTCAAACTCCCTTTCGATTTCTTCAAGATAAATTAGAAAACATAGTGTCTACTGGGTTCATCCACAGAGAGGGGTAGTTTAAAGCTGACCTGGAAAGGTGAGCTGGGTCAAGAATGATTCATTGGAAATGGCTTTGTTTTCTTGACTTTCTGGTGGGAAAGAATTTGTGGTTATTTTTAGGTATTCTACTCTCATTTATCATTCAACTTCAGCAACATCGATTTACCTAACAGACCCAACTTGTAAATAGTAAAACAAATTCATGGGAATATTTAGCAACTACTTTCTGCATATACAGCAGGTTGAGAGAGAGCAAATTGTTAGTAACTCGCTAGCCATTCTAAGGCTCTTCATTGGAAGCTTTATAATGAGCTTGCTTTTTATAGATTGTTGACTCTGGATTGGCTTTGGGACAGGACTGGCACAGATAAATGGAGTGGGGGGAGGAGAAGGACCGTGTGAAAGCAGATCTGAATGCAGGAATATCCCAACTGCAGTTGGCTTACAGACTGTCTGTACCCCTTTGCCTGTCTTCTCAGGTAGCAGAGCACAAAATTTTCCCAACAAAAGCAGGTTTGTGTCTCTTGGGAGCCCCGTCCTTCTCTGCTAGCTGTATCAGAAAATACAAGGGGTGCCTAGGTGACTCAGTTGGTTGAGCGTTCAACTTAGGCTCAGGTCTGATCTCACTGTTCAGGAGTGAGTTCAAGCCCCGTATCGGGCTCTGTGCTGATAGCTTACAGCCTGGAGCCTGCTTCAGATTCTGTGTCTCCCTCTCTCTCTGACCCTCTCCTGTTCACACTCTGTGTCTCTCTCTCTCTCAAAAATAAGTAAGCATTAAAAAAGTTTTTTTAAAAAGAAAATATAAAACAGATATGATTGATGGTGAGGGATTAGTGACATTTCTGTGAACTTGGGGCTTGATGAAACCCTTTATCTTTTAGTCTCAGATGTAGTTTTTTTTTTTTTTTTTTCACTTCATCTCCCCAAAGTAGGTTTGGTTTTATTCTCCTTTGGGTGGTAAAGAATATGTTAACAGATTTTTAAGAATCAACTCAAAAAACCCCAAAGTCTTAAAAAATCCTTTCTGTTTCCTTCCCCTCCCCAAACTTGAATAGCCCCTGGAGTGGGTGTGGAGGTGGTAGGAATCTTTTGTACTTTTTCTAAACCCACTGTTTGCACAAGTGGCTGTTATGACTGCAGCAACATAATTGCTCTTAAAATGCCTGGATAATAAAAAAAAATCTATTTTTATTTTGTAATCTTGACACTCCTTGGCTCCCATTTTCTAGGCCACTTTAGTAACTTCTGAAAATTAGCCTGACAAATAGGGTTTCCTAGCTTGATTAGGGAATAGCTCTTTGTCATGGGGTGGGAATGGAGGGTACGTAGCTATGTGTGTGGAAGAGAGCTGGGGAGAAATAGAGGGGGTGGAGGGGTCCAAAGAGTATATAGATTTGATTCCAAGATGGCAGCTGTGTCTGCCTTCACTTGACTGCTTCAAAGCATGCGTGGATAGAAAATGCACTTGGGGTGCCTGGGTGACCCAGTCGGTTAAGTGTCCAACTCTTGGCTTTGGCTCAGGTCACGATGTCATGGTTTCATGGGGTTCGAACCCCGCGTCGGACGCTGCACTGACAGCGTGGAGCCTGCCTGGGATTCCCTCTCTGCCCTACTCCACTCATGCTGTCTCTGTCTCTCTCAAAATAAATAAATAAATAAACATTTTTAAAAAAAGAAAAGAAGATGCACTTTTCAGCATTCCCCTGGGAGTGCCTCTGTTTCCCAGGCTTGGTTGACAATGAGAAGCATCTTTTATTCCATGTTTATCTTTGGTGCCCATAATTCTTTGCTGGGCTGGCCAGTTTGGAACTTGAGCGCCATGGAGGACCCAACCACACTCTCATGGTTTTCTGTATTTTTCTGAATCGTGCTCCTAAGGGGATGTGCTCAGGCTGAGGCCGGAGGGAGGGACAGAGCCTCTCAGCTTTGAGAGAGAGGACTCCTGCTGGGCGGGCAGGCAGGAGGCAGCCTTTTCTGAGGCTCAGCATTCTGCAGTTTGACTCTTTGTGAATTCAGCCTGCAAAGAAAGCCAGCTCTGTGTTTGCCTTGGAGGATTCCTTCACCTTTCACAGACCATGATGTTGATGTCATCTGGACTGTCAGGGGTAGAACCATCTCACTTGAGTTTGCAAAGGCAAAGGCTAGGAACAGTGCCAGAGGCCAGAGCAGCTCATGGGATGGAAGCTCCTGGACAGGCCTGCCCCTCACATTTGGGGGCCCGGGGCAGAGCTACAAGCACAGGCCGACCCCAGCCACTTTCATAGGCAAGAGGCCTCAAGATACCGAACCTACAAACCCAAACTCCTGGTCTGTGGTAGGAACGAGGATTTGTGGTTTTTGTTGTTGTTGTTGTTGTTGTTTTGTTTTAATATAGATATTCCTGGTCCAAGAGGACAAGGAGTGAGGTGCCCATTCAAAGCAAGGGCATTTGACATCAGGGCCGGCAAAACGCCCCAAACCACTAAGAAATGAAATTACTCCTTCAGTCACCCTGAGGACCCGAAGAAGGAATTCATTCGGACTCTGCAGTGTTAGGCAGGCAGCTCCCAACCTTCTGTGAACTACAAACTAACTTTGATTTGTTCACACTGCCCCGATCACTGAAATACCGGGGCAAAAATACCTTTATTTTTCCTTTAAGTGCTTTAGCTCACGTTAAAATGTTTTCAGGTATTTGGAGACTCAAAGAGACAGTCCAGTAAAACCTCATAATTCTCCCCTGGCCACTTGTAAGTCACCGCTTCTAATAGGGTGAAAAGGTGCAGTGAAAATTAAGTCAAGCTGTAGGATGCTGTAAGGTTTAGAATGTCAGGTTTTCACAACGTGGCTGCTGAAAAGTTTATTGCCTTGTGCCAAAAAAAAGTCATTCTGATTTCATTTTTGAAAGTTGAATTGAAAACTCAGAATATACTTTCTTTATAATTATGCTTCTTATTTGGCAACATATGGTGAAAATTTATACGGCCTATCAATGTGAAAGAACAGAGCTGAGGCTCCAGGCTTTTATGGTGATTACATCTACCTGTGTGGGGGTTTTATGTGCTTACAATTTGAATCATTTATAGATGCACACTCAACAGAGTTCTAGCATAACTAGTACTGTGGGGTTTTTTGCTGACTAAATGATAGGCAAAGCAATTTTCAACAAATGTCTCCCAGTAGGCTGTCATCATAGAAGCCTTGTAATATTGCTTTTTAACCTTAGTGCTGGCAGCTATCCAGAAACTATTGCATTGGTACCAAACTGCCTTGCACCAGGCAGTTGCCCTTTTCTCCACGGGAACCTGGTGAACTCTCAAGTAGGTGCCGGCTTCCTCCCTCCCACTCCCTTGTTTTTATTTCAAGGAGATCTTTTTTACCTGTTCTTGTTCAGCTGTAGGTAGCCGGGCACACGGGAAGTTTAAAAATATAGCAAAACAATTTTCTGGATTGTGTTATTATGCCTTTAATGCATTCAATTAACATTCAGAGCTTTGTCACCAAATAAATGACACACATCAGTGGCACAAAGGGGAAGGAAAGGAAAGGCTTTGTGGCTTCCCCCCCCCCTCACCCCGCTCCCCCCCAGGCAAAGTCAGATCTAGCTTCCTTCCTTGTCTCTCTCTTCCCCCTCCTCCTTTCCTTCTCTCTTTCAGAACCTCCTGTAAATGGTTTTTGGGGGATTGGTAGATCAGAATTCTGTTTGGGGAGGGATTTGTGGTGTACTTGCCCTGCGGAGGAGGTCCGGCAGAGGGTGGGATCTGGGCAGCATCGCTGATGTCTCTTCAGGAACCAGAGCTCCTGCACTGCATCTTTATGGGAGCTCTGGAGAGGTCTGTGGGTCTGGCTTCCTTCCATCTCCCGTCCGCAGAGTGCCGGCCTGGGGCGCACCTGACTTCCTCAGAGCCCACTGCGCTTCTTGAACTTCAGCAGGAGAGCACACGGCTCACCTCGCCTGTCTAGGTCGAGGAAGGAGCAGTCTGGTGACTGGGTTTAGTTCTAGAAGTTTGACTGCAAACACCACTCAAGTTTTGAGTTCACCTGCTCTGCGTCTCAACGGACACTGAGCATTTCATAGAAACGCAGCTCAGTTATTCTGTTGAATGGGTGATTCTCTTGCCTTTCTGGGGGGGTATGCTGTTGCATTCGTGTGCCACACCAGCTCTGTGTGTGCCTGACTCACGAGTGCTTCTTTCAGCTGCTTCCCAGTTGCTGTGCTGCACTGCCCTTCCTGAGCTCTGGTCCCCCTCTCTGCCTTGCCTGGGGCTCCCATCAGGCTTGAAATGCCTCCCTGGGGGGCATTCGTCTTCTCCTAGAGAGCTATGCCCATCTTTACTTTCATCAGGAGGGGAGACCTTAAAAAAACCTCTGGCCTAATGCATTTGCCTTGACCTTCTACAATGATGAGTGCTATAAATGGAAAAATGGATAACTATTATATATCTGTGGTTCATAGAAAATCCTGTCTTTCGCTTAGAAAAAAGCATTGTACTAGATAAAATTGGAAATATAAACGGTAATAGAAAATCAAACTTGAAGGGTTGAATAAAATTGCGGAAGTAATGGTTTTCAAACTACTTTCCTTGTTTCTGTTGCCTAAGAGATGTTTCATTCAATAAGAATGAATGAGTGAATGAATGAACTTGTTGGTGTAATAATTCCGCTTTGATTGACGCTTAAAGAGAATTAAACTTAAGAAAGTTAATGTATCTGGGGCTCCTGGGTGGCTCAGTCGGTTAAGCGTCTGACTTTGGCTCAGGTCACGATCTCAGTTTGTGGCTTCCAGCCCTGTGTCAGGCTTTGTGCTGACAGTTCAGAGCCTGGAGCTTGCTTCAGATTCTGTGTCTGCCTCTCTCTCTCTGCCCCTCTCCTGCTCACACTCTGTCTCTCTCTCTTTCTCTCTCTCAAAAATAAATAAACATTAAAAAAATTTTTTTTTTAAAAAGGAAAGTTAATGTATCTAATTGCAAATGTAAATGTTGCCCCAAAGGGTAAAACGTGCTTGGAGTGTAGCTGGAGTTTGGGTTGGAGGGGAGAGAGCGGAATATGGAGAGGGAGACAAGTATAAATGAGTGCTCCAGCCAGCATGCTGGGAGCGAGGGGTGCTATTCCTTTGGTGAACAAGATGTGCTCATCGAGGAAACTCCTTGAGGGAAGTGTTTCTCGAACTACGATTTGAAGGAACAGAACCATTGCGCGAGAAGACCCACCCTTTCAAACAGTTGCCCTTTGCGGGGGACGGACATTTATTCTGCCTTTAAATCAAGGAAGAGGCAGAACCAGTCCTCTGGCTGAAGGTGGATTCATTACCTGGCCCAGGGAGCATGCTCAGATGCATAAGAATGCCCAGCTGCCAGCCCCTCCCCCTGTTAAAAATTGTGCTAACATAAAGTTTGCCATTTTAATCACTTTGGAGTAGACCGTTCTGTGGCGTTAAGTATATTTACATTGTTGCGTAACCATCACCACTATCTATCTCCAGCACTGTCTCATCATCCCAGCCTGAAACTCTGCCCCCATCAAATGCCAAGTCCTCATTCCTCTCCTCCCCCAACCTTGGTGACACCATTCTACTTTCTGTCTCCGAGATTTTGACTGTTCCAGGTAGCACATGTAAGTGCGATCATGCAGTTATTTTCCTTTTGCGTCTGACAACTTTCACTCTCTCTCTCCTGTTTGAAGACTGGGTTCCCATCTCCAGGAGCCTATGTAGCAGGGGCAATAGTATCCATTCGTCTGAACCTCAGCTCCCGTGGGGACCTCTGCATATGGCTGGACCCCTGATCTTGAAGTCCTCGGTTTAAATGGTGGTGCCTCAAGGAGACCCCCACTCCACCCATCCTATCTTAAGAGGTCCCTTCTTCTTGGTCCCTGTGTTCTGCTTCTTGCCCTGTTTCTCCTATTTCAGTGTGTGAGTATATATAGGTTTATGGTTTCTTTGTCATTGGCTAACTGGTCTTCCAGATTTTAAGATCTGAGAAAGGTGGGGCATCTGCCTTCTAAATGTGTATGCCCAGTGCTTATCACATGGGAAGTGCTCGGTAAACACAGGGTGGAGGGAGGGACGGGAGAATGCATTTCTGTCTCTAGTCTTGGCCAAGAACCATCATGAGAGTGTACATGTGGCTGTGTTTTGAGTGCCTCCGAGTTGAATACCAACTTGCTGTTGCCTTTCTTACTGGTCTGCATTGCCTTCACGTAGATTTTCCGTGGCAAATGTTTATATCTCAGACCGCTCCTTTTTGTAGCTTAGTAAGGTTCTGGACCGCTTTGCTCTAGTCCCTCCATGCATGTACGCTCAGAGAAGGTAAACAAACTTAATACCAACCCCGTAAGGCGCAATTAAAAGCTAAAACCTGCTACAGAACAGGCAATCCCTACATTCTTGTGCCAGAGAAAATGCCTTATGGATGAGCTCCTTCATTGCATTATCCAAGCCACTAACTCCTAGATTATTATGTTAATTAGACTTTATTAATATTAAAAATAAGAGAGCAGTTTTTAGGCCTGGGGAATTAGAACATACTCCTTGAATAAGGCTGAAGTCTTAGAGGGGCCTCATTGAGCACCTAGGACAATTGACTCACGGTGTGAAAGAGAAGAAATTTCAGGCGGGGACAACAGGGGGCACCCAGAGTTCTCCAGAGATGCTGGCCCAGGAGGGGCTGGAACTCAGGGCGCAAGACCCCAAGGTGGGCATTTCTGAATAAAAAACCAGTATGGAAATACTGAATGTTCACAGGATATTTGCATTCAGGAAGAGTTAAGTCTTTTTCGGAAATGGTGCTTTTATTAACTCAGGCAAGTATTACAGTCATTGTTTTTTATACCTTGTTGCCTTTAGAACCCTATCTCCATTTAAACGCAATGCTTTCATCATTTAAATGGTACAGTTATCTGAACACACCTGTGAAAAACCTCCCAGACTCCTCCATTGAGGCTTAACATTAAAGTTCCCCAGAACATTACTGGTTCTTGGGGAAAGGACTGAGATGTGTCCCTTGGTCAGCAGGTCACCTTCTGGCTTTGGGGGTCACAGCTTGAAGGGACTGTTAGTTTGAGCCTGGGGAGGGGAAGAAACTCTTGAAGTTTGTTTAAAAAGCTCACAGGGGCTTGAGACATGATTAGCACTTACAGCTGTTCTGTTTCTTTGGGGGAAGAAGAGTCAGATTCCTTAT
The DNA here is from genome assembly GCF_023721935.1 of Panthera uncia. NCBI lineage: Eukaryota > Metazoa > Chordata > Mammalia > Carnivora > Felidae > Panthera > Panthera uncia. Next base: position 70,605,360 of record NC_064818.1, on the reverse strand, counting down.
AAATGCAGTACTTTCATTTGCCAGGGAAAATCTCATTTCTTTTATGTTCTGTTCACCTGAAACGCTCGTAGGAGTTTGCTGGCGATTAATTAAGCAGATGATAGATGGCACTTAAAATGAACATTCAGCATTTTTCTCTGTCTGTGTACAGACTACAGAGATAATTGGATGGGAAACAATATGGTATTTAAATGTGGGTTTCTTTAACAGAGCCTTTTCCCTTTGACTTCTATAGATAAAGAAAGATTGGCCTTTCGGAATCGTGCAATGTCACAGACGTGTGTGTAAACCAATCCATTGTGCCACATGCCCTCATTTCATAAGGGCACCCGCTCATTTGGCTGCTGGCAAGCCCTTGCTTAGTGGTGCATCAGTAATTAGGAACTGTCATCACCTCTGCGTGAAGTAATGTGGCTTTTTTATCTTGTCACTTAGTTCCTTTGGGGGTTGTAGTGGGAGTCACATTTCATCACTGGTAAAATACAAACCTATTTGGAACATGGAAAGGTGGTCCAGGATTGTTTTCGCTGCATCGGAACCCTCAGAAGTATCTTCCTTTCTCAGGGACTGTCACTGGGACAGTAGTGCCTGCTGCCATCTTGGGTTAGCACAGGAGGCTTTCATAGCTCTGGTGCCATTTCCAGGTCTTGTGCTGAAGGCCTGGTCAAGCCACAGTACAGCTGCTGCTGGCTGACCCCTGTGTTCTGAGGCCCTAGGAATGGGTTCCCCTTGGTTCCTCCTCTCTCAACAACCCCCCCCCCCCGCCCCCTAAAAAAGAACGAAGTGAAAGAAAATAAAAAAGATAAAAACTGCAGCTTTTCTGGAGGCACAGAGTCCATGTCTAGATATTGGCTAGGGGAATCCAGTTGTGGGGTGGGTTTCTTGGGACATTTGTGGGACATTGTGAAGGGCGCAACGATAGGTAGAATAGCAACAATAACAATGGCCCCCAGCCTTTTATCATGTTGCCTCATGTTCAGCAGACTGTGAGATGAGACTGTGTGTGCAAACGATCTCTTAAGGAAGAGCTCCCTGAAGAAACTAGTAAGGGAGCAGGGGAATGAGGACAGGGAGGTGGAAGAAGCCAATACAAATGCAGATGAAAGCCTCTTGGAGGCATGTGGTCTGTTGCTGAAAGACGCGTCCTGTAGGAGGCTCTCTGCCTTGGTCCTGTCTCCAAGGGCAAGAAGGTCCCAGTTCCCCATGGCCAGGGCTCTGGTTAAACAGCCAGGAACCTGGGATGACTGATGTGGCCAATTTTCCCTGGGCTTCCTGCTTTGAGAACTTGATCCAGCCTCACGTTAGGGCAGGGAGGATGCGCGGAGAGGGCTTCATGTCTCTGCTGTGACCTCTAAGGAGACATTTCAGTTAGAGCTGGAGCAGCCAGCCATGGAGCCCAGCTATGGTGCCACATCCTCTTGGAGATCAGGGCCTGGCCAGAGACGGGCCTTCACTGGTGGCCAGACTCCAACCCTAGCCTGCTGGGGGGTTGGTTTGAGGCTGTACCTAGAGCTGTGGGTCCCTGCCAGGCCCCATACCAAACATGTCACTCTTCTGAGGAAATGCTGCCATTCATCATCAGCTTGGTAAGTGAGGGCATTTCTGAGAACCAGGAAAGCCAATGGATGCTGGCGGGTAGGCTCAGAGAGAAGGCTGCTTATCCAGCCTCCTCCAAGCTTGTGTGGACCTCTCCTCCTGTAGCCAGCCAGGAGGCGACTGGTTCTGGCCACCCAGGATTTGCAGGGGATCCCCAAGTCATCTGGGGGCTTTGGCAGGCAATTCCTCTGTATGCCTGGAGAGTCCATGAATTGGTTACTTAATGGTCAGGAAAGCTGCTATCTTTACAGTGTAGGGAGAATCAAAGAGTCTGTAACCAGTGTGTGTTTCATGAGCAACGGGGCTTATGCAGAAGCCAGTGCGGGCTTCCAGGTGGGGTGGGTGCCACATCTTGTGAAAATGCCCCATGCAACCTCCAGAAGCACTTTTAGCACCCAGCACCCTGGGATGCTCCCAAGCACTGGCCAAGGCAGTGACCTTCACTCTAGTAAATTTCCCAGGGGAGGCAGTGGGGTGATGCAAAGAGCATTCATCTGGTGATCTGGCAATCTCTCCCAGGCCCAGATAGTGAAATTAGAGCATGTCTCTGGGGATGCCGAAATGGAGCAAACACTCTTCTAGCCTTCAGGGAGTTTGAAAAGAAACCGGGGCTGATAGGTGGGCAGTGATGCTCAGGCCAGCGGCCCGGGTGTGCTACCAAACACACAGGTGCCTGGCACCAGAATGTTTTATTAAGCAGCATCAGCTTCTGTTGCCTTCTTTAAGAGACCCGGTGGATATAAAGGAAGAGTGGGTGAGGGAGCAAAAGTGAAAGAAGAGGAAGACATAAAGAACAGGGAGGACCAAAAGCTGGACATCTCACCCAGCCTGCAAGAGCCCTGGGCCTTTGTCCCAAGAGGAGGAGCCTGGGAAATGGGAGAGCCCGGGGGGGCGGGGGCGGTGGGTACAATGTTTTTACTCACCTCTCTTGCCCTTATTGGTTGACATGATGAGTGCCTTGGCCTCTGTCCGTTGGGGTCTGCCCTCTTGATGCTGAAAACAAGTGAGGGGTTGGAATGGGGTGAAAAAGCATGAGTCAGAGTGACCAGTGTTTACATCCACCCTCTTGATCTTGAGCAAGTTAACCTCTCTGAACCTTTATAATAATAAAGGGAAGTTCATGGGGCTACTGAGACAGTTCCATGACATAAAGCATTTAAAGCCCTTAGCAGACATTGGTATGTGTCACTCACTGCAGCCCAGGAGTATAAGCCATTAGAATTGGATCGGACCCATTGGGGTGCTCCCTGAATGGCGGGTAACCTCCTAGTGTGTAGTGTTGTCCTCACCCACCAGGCCTCAGCTGACCTCAGGTGATCAGCCTTGAGCCCCAGGCCCAGTGAGCAAAATTTCCTTTCTCCTCCTCTTCCTGAAGTGCACTGATGAGATGGTTTTGAAATGGTTAAGCAAAAGCAGACGGATCAACAAAACCTGTGCTTGTTCACTCAGAGGAAAAGAATGCATTTTTCCCTTTAACACTCAAGGCTTGGGAAAAGTCAGGAAGTGGAAGAAAAATGAAGAGGGCAAAATTCGTCCAGGCAGATATTTGGGAAGGCCCTTGGGTGCTCTTGTTTCTGAAAGATAAATTGCACAGCGCTGGGCCATCACAAACTACTGCGCTGCTTTCGGCCGCAAGCATGGGGAAACCAGGATCTCAAGACTGTTGTGAAATGTGTTCCAGGAGCGCTCAGCTCCCAGGGAGGTGTGAAGGTGGATATTTACCTGCTAGCTTAGTGATGGCGACTCTCACAACCAACACTTACTTCCTGCCGCCCCTCCAAGCGTGGGCCCGGGGTGTCTCTCAGGACTGGCAAAGTGGTAGTGACAGGTCCTTCGCATTTCTTTCCTTTCGTGATCCTTGGAAGAGGGATGAGTGGTGTTGCTAGCGCTCTCAGAAGTGGGATGTGAGGTAAATGATGGTTTGTTGGCTCACCGAGGCAACTTTTGGGCTGCTTCTGGGTTGTCTCTAGTTCAGAAGATGGGGGGACAGCTTGATCTGTTTTGGAACCGGCCTTAGCATCCGGGGGCCTCCTGAATGTAGTTCAGTGAATGCTACTGGCCACAGAATCAAGAGCTCTCCGGATCTGCTTACTAAGCAACTTTCCAAAGTGCTTGTTTAATTAGGCTTCTGACTTCTGGGGGTTGGGAGTAAGGGAGTGATTACAGACAGAGCAATGTTCCATCCAAACTCTGCCACTTAAAACAGATTTGCTCTTTAACTGAACATTTAAGACATATTTTCTTTTTATGGTTCCTAAATAAAATACAGAGCCAGCAAGAAAGTTGTTGTTATTACCATTGCTATTATTATTAATAGTAATATTATCATTAGACCGGTTAGTCATCCTCTTTGATTTATGGAATGCCATCATCATTGCATTGTCAAAGAGACAGCCCCTGTCTTTGGTTTATCTGGGTTTTCCCCACGCAATTTCACATCTCTGCCTCCTCCCCACCTCAGCCCCCACTCACATGTGCTTAGGGTATGTTCTTGAAGGCATGTGTATCCTTGGACAAGGTATTTTCTTACATGCCCATGTTTGCTTATTTGCTTTCTCATACAAATGTTACTGTGCTATAGAACTTGCTCAATTTCTAACCATTTCTACTCACAACTTTTATTTTATTGTTTTACATTTTTTGATGTTTGTTTATTTTTGAGAGAGAGAGAGAGAGACAGCACAAGTGGGCGAGGGGCAGAGATAGAGAGAGAGACATAGAATCTGAAACAGGCTGAGCTGTCAGCACAGAGCCCTACATGGGGCTCGAACTCACGAATAGGAAGATCATGACCTAGTCCGAAGTCGGATGCTCAACCAACTGAGCCACCCAGGAGCCCCTCCACTTAAACTTTTAAAGATCAGTTCATGTTTTTGTACTGTCTAGACAATTCATAGCTTTTGCTGCAGGGGATTTTTAATAAATTCTTGGGAAAAAAATGAGCCAAAGCTCAATGAGATACTACTGTGGCCATTTTACAGATAACTAAGCTAAGACTTTCAACATGGGAATATATGTTGAGATGCGTGGCTAGGTCTTGTTTCCTTTTAACTCCTGGCCCAGTGCCCTTTCTGCTACTAAGCCAGCGACCTTGGTTTTCTTAAGTCCCTTGGTTAACTTGAGCCTGTGAAAGTCTGGCCTTGGTTGTCTTGATGGTTGCATCCTTACAAAGTCCCAGGGCAGAGGCTGAGTACCCATGCCTTCTCTTATTTTGCACATATGGCAAATATACCTGTGTTTCCTGCTGCTCAGCAAGAGACACAGAGCCTCCTACATGCAAGGGCGAAGGTAATATCACAGCACATTATTTTTCTTATGGACACGAGAATAATAGCATCTCTGTTCCCAGGATGTCACAAATGGCATCCAGTAGGCTTAAGTTCATTATTATCATCCACCTCAAGAGCTTTATCAACATCAGCTCTCTACCAGGAAACACATTATTTAGGGATGACAGCGGTTGCTGGTGATGATTTAGAAGGAGGGGAAAGGTGGGGCTTCTGAACCCAAGGCTCTCCCTTGTTGAAAATGTGGATCCATGTAAAGGCTTATAAACGCTATTCAGAAATGGGATGCTTTCTCAAAAGGCTTATAAACACTATTCAGAAATGGGATGCTTTCTCAAAAAAAGACTGCTGATGTGGTTTACAGAAGGGTCTAGAAAGAATAGGATTTGGAGGAGGTGATTGTGGGGCTGTGGAAGCCCAGGAAGGATGGATCTTCCAGTTGGAGCACAAAGGGAAGCTCCAATCCCAGAATTCGAAACCAAAACAGAGCACTTAGAAAGAGACCCTAAAAGAAGGGGCTGGAAGGAGCTGAAAAACAGGAAAAGGAGATCAACGATTGGCAGTTGTTTGGTGTTGATGCCAGAAGTAAGGATGAGATCATTAGTTTTGTTGGGAGAAGAAGTTAGGAAGTTGTTGGCAAAATTCGTAGTGACTGAATATTGAATGAAAGTTGACACATAACTTTAATTATATCACTCTGTTATTTGTTACTCTATTATTACCATCCTTTTTATGGAGTAACCGAATAATGAGAGAGAGAGAGAGAGAGAGAGAGAGAGAGAGAGAGTTGATATTGATGAAGACCTTCAAGTCGAAATATTTATCACAGGTCCCAACTTTCTTGGAATATGTGTCAGGGAACATAGATTCACAAAAGAAAATTTCGTATTTGTGAGGACAGTGTAAGTATTTGGCTTTTATTTATGTTCTCACACGCTACACAAATAGGTTTTCTGTCCAGTGTGTTGGAATTTATGCTGCGGAGTCTTATTACAATATTGTAAATTGAACTATGTATGAATTTTCCTTTGGAAATACCATTATTTTTCCTGAATGTTCACCTCAGCTAGACACTTTAAAACCTTTGAGTCAAAAAGGTGTTGTCTGAATTAATTATGTATTTGTTCGGAAAGAAATATTTGCTGACTGGCATGGATTGGAATCATGATTATTAAGGAATTTAATTCATTCGACAAGTTGCAGATTGCCAGAGTTATAAGACTCACAGTGTAGGAAACAAAATGTCTCCTTTGCAAGGCAGGCTTGGTGGGTGACACCTAGAAGATGTGTTTCATCTCTAGGGGACTGTGCGTAGGACCAGCCTCTCTGGGCTGACCACCCCTGGAACTCTAGAATCTGACCCCGCCTTTCTGTGACCATAAAACATGTGCCTTTATATGCAGTGTCTGCTTGCTTCCAGACCATTGTGGCTCTTGAGAGCCTTCAGGAATGGGAGAAGTCATCCTCAGCTGCCATTTAGAGGCAGCTCTTTGCTCTGTGTCCGGGGGGTGATCCAGCCTTCTTTCTCATAGACTCTGTCTGTGTTCCCAGTACTCCAGCCAAGCCAGGTTAATCATGGCCACCCCTGTGTACTTTCCTGGCTCTCTTTCTGACACCTCTTCTGCATGGGGTGACCCGTTCCTGTCCTTTCTTCCTATCGGGATCCCATTTATTATTCCAGGCCCAAGGCACACCTCTCTGTGTCAGACCATTATCTTAGACCCCTTGACCTGAAGGGCTGCCTAGATCTTCTGTCTCCAGTGTCCAGCTCTAGGGTCTGCATAGAAGGCAACGTACACTGACAGGGAAGGGAATGGGTCCAAATCCTACTACTTATCAGTCACGTGACCACTACTAGTCACTTAATCTCCATGCCTCAGTTTCCCCACCGGTAAAATGGCGATGAAAGCAGTTACCTCATAGGCTTTTATGATGGGTCAATTAGTTACCATTTGTAAAGTGCTTGTATCGGTGCCTGATGTACAGGAGGATTAATATGTTTAATGAAATCCTAAGAATAGAACCATTTGGTAGAGGGTGTAGTTGGCTGGCTCAGGGTTATATTTGGCTTTCTCATCTGATTATAAGCTGGTTGGGGGCCAGCCAACCTCGTGCTTCTGTGTAACTCCCTCTGTTTTTAACACACCAGCCATTGTTAAGGGAGAGAACAGATGGGGAGTAGGGCCCTGGCTAGGGAGAGCTCTGGCTTTTGCAAACAGGCATGGTCTGCCTACATATGGGGTGCCCCAGTGCACACAAGGGGTTCAGAGGATGGACCCAAGAGGATGACCCCACTGGGGGAGAACCCTAAGAGAGAATGGGAGAGAAAGCTCTCAGTCTACAGAAGAACCAGGATGATGATTTTCTATTTGCACCTCTCTCTTCCAAAGGAAGAGTGTTTCCGCTTGGCTTGGGGGTTCCTCTGGTTTGAATGTATTTACTGACTCCAGCAAAGTCGCATACTGTGGGGCCCCCAGTCAGATTGGAGGTGCGAATTAGTCACTGCCCTCTTTTGGGCATCCACTGCACTGTTTCTGCCTCTTTTCGAACTTGGCACGGTTGCTCATCAGATCTGAAAACTGTCTCCTGCCCCCAACTTTGAAACCTTGGGTTGCTTTCCTAAACTACTGAATTAGAGGCCCGAAGTGGTATAGTCACTGAGTCTCCGCTTTATAACACCCGGAACGGTGTGACTCAACCTGTTCTCAAGAAGTCTGACATCTGGCCAAATGACACTTAAATACTAATAAATCAGGAAGTAGTTGATTAACGGTACAAGACAGTAAAGACAATACATACGCTCTGAGTTTGCGGAGAGAGAGATCCCACCTCCCAACCCCTCGTGGGCCGGAGTGCTCGGGGGAAGGGCTCCTGGCACACCCAGGATTCCTGTGTTTATAATTTGGCTTTATTTGAAACCTTCATGATTTACCAGTTGGGAAAAAGCCACGCCCAAACGAAAACATCTGTATGCAATTCAAACTCAGGTATACTACAGGTAGAACTGTCTTTGCTTTTGGAAGTGTGCATTTTATGAGTCTAATGCATTTGGTACCTGTGAAGAGGTGCCAATGCAATTCTGGAAGATTTAAAAAATGCAACCACAGCACCAGCCAGTGGACCCCGTTGTTACGGATATGGCAGGATGGGCTCAGGCCTGGGGGCTCTAGGTCCTCCTGCCTCTGGCTGCCCTGAACTTGGGCTCTTTAGTGGACGCTGTTTTGTGGCCTGTTCCCTTGCTGTCGCAGGAGTTGGGACATCTGACCTTGTCCTCCGTATGCCCAGATGTGCAGATGCATATACTTGTTTGTTAGTAGGAGGAAATAGCGGGAGGTGGGTAGAGGGTGTTTAATTGATAGTGATACCACTCGGATATTCAGGAAGCAGTTTTACTGTTTCTTGTTCACATGATTCATTTTCTTAGCTAAATTACCATCTCCTTGGTGGGAGGTCGTGTCCCTGTGGAGAATGGGAGTGGATGCTTGGTGCCTCCTTTTTCCCTTCAGCACGCTCTCATCTACTCCTGTGGTTTCAACGACTCACTTGTATTCTGATAACTGCCAGCTCTGGCCTGGGCCCTCCTCCCAGGTTCTAGAGCCTTGGTATCTTTTTTATTAAACATTTTTTAATGTTTATTTAATTTTGAGAGAGAGAGACAGAGAGACAGAAGGTGAGCGGGGGGAGGGGCAGAGAGAGCAGGAGACACGGAACGCGAAGCAGGCTCCAGGCTCTGAGCTGTCAGCACAGAGCCCGACTCGGGCTCGAACTCACAAACTGTGAGATCATGACCTGATTGGAAGTCAGATGCTTAACCGACTGAGCCACCCAGGCGCCCCTCTAGATCCTATTTTGGACATTTCTCCCTCAGCTTCCCCAGGATCATCAGTGCCCCAGCCCAAGGCCTGCCCTTTACTTGTTTCCTCTCTCAGATGGCACACCGCCTTGGTTCCGAGCTTGGAGTCAGCCTGTTTTCTTTCTGTTCCTCCCCTTTGCCACTCATCATGTGGATATTCACTGGGACTAGGCATTCTACCTTCTGGGTTCATTTCAAATCCTTCCCCTTGTTGCCAGTCCTGTCTCTTAGCTCTCTTACCCTGGGCCCTCATTATTTTGCCTGGACCACTGCACAAGCCTCCTGATGGACCACTGTCTCTCTGTCCTCCACATGTCACTCGGTCACCATCGTAACACCTAGATTTGCTCCTGTAATTGTCATGGCTTGAGAACTCTAGATGACTCCTCATTGCCAGAGGAGGAAGCCTGCATTTTTTAACAGAGCTTTTGATATTCTTCATAGTCAGGCCTCCACCTTTCCTTCTGGCCTCAACTTCTCTAGCATCTTTGGTGTTCTAGATACACTTGACATTTTACCTTTCCCTAGACAAGCCAGGTATGTTACAGCCTTTATGCTTTTGGTCATGTTATTGGTCTTCCTTATTCCCCTGGTGAAACCTAGTGCACCCAGACCACAGCCCCATCACAGCACCTGCCAGACTGCATGGCAATCTCTTGCGTGCCTGTTGGCCTGTTAGTAGAGGTGAACTTCCTGAGGGCTGACACTGAATCTTTTATTTCCAGTGCCTGCTTCGTGGTAGGCCTCACATTACTCGTGTGGGTATGGTTAGAAGGATGGAAGGAGGAAAGGGAGGGAGGGAGGGAGAGAGGGAGGGAAAATGGAGGAAAGAATGAATGAATTCCATTTAGAATCCTGAGGTGTTCTCTATGGAGACACTTACGTCTTGTCTCCCGATGCCTAAGGATGCCATGTCCTTTTTTATTTCCTGCTCCAAATCTAGCAAGGAGCACTGGCACCCAGTAGGCTCTTAGTAAGTATTTGCAGATTGACATATATTTGTGGAAGATGTGTTCTGAAATTCTCAAGCTGTAAAAAAAAAAAACAAAAAACAAAAAACAGGCAACTGGTTGATATTCTGTCTGCTTATAAATTAAAGGTTTTGCTTGTCATCTTTTTAAAAAAATAGTGCATTTGCTGGGTTATTTGTGATCGAAACAGTCTGCCTGCACCAGACATTAGTATCCCCTGTTTTTCCTTTCTTTCTTTCTTCTTTTTTTTTTTTTTTTTAAATCCACTTAGGAAAAAGTAAAGGGAATCATTTGGTAAACAGCTAGGAGCTTCATGTCCCACGTGGACCTGCTTTCTGACTTAACGCTTCGGTCCTGCAAAAGTTGAAATGGGCAGGTGCCTTCGGAAAGTAAGGCAGTGAACATAAAAAAGAGAAAGCGTTCCATTTCCTTCTGAATTTAAAAGGCAAGGCGACTGAATGATTTGTTTCCTTTTATTATCATGTTGCTGTTTACATTTTGTAGCTATGGTGATGCAGCAGTCCCAGGGTGAGAGAGGAGAGGTACACGTGGTGAGACCGTGGCAAGTCAAAGAGACCCTGCGGATGGTGGGGGTCTGGGCCAGCTACCCTCACTCATTTTTCTGAAGCTTCTAATGTAGCCCACAAAGCCAGGCTGGCAAAGAAATTCTGGACGAGGTTCCCAGGCGAGGATTGTAGCAAGCATAAAATCAACCCGCATTAATCTCGCCCTTTAATGATCTATGTATAGTAATCTAACATTGCATTTTATTTCTCTTCTTCTGTCCTTGGCTGAAGGCAGCCTGCTGGGCTCCCCGCTTGCTCAGGCTTTCTGATAAATGTCAAGGCACCTTTTGGAGCCGGCACGTAGTTAGACAGCTAAGAAGTCACATATTTCCTCTAAGTCATCCTCTTTCCCAAGGATATGGCTCCATGTTGAGGATAAAGCCCGGTGCACATTCTGCACAGAACAAACGCCATTAACCTGGAGGAAAGCTGACATTTCAACAGGCTGCCGCAGTGTTGGTATTTTATTTGCTTCCCTTGGGGCCTGACCATATCCTGCCTCTTCCTCGTGATGTGCTCAGGTGAAGCTTGAATGCCGTGTACAGGTTTTCTAACAGGTTACGGAAGAAAGAGATTTCATTTAGAGTCCTAGGATGGAGGGAGCAAGGAGTACCTGTCACCTTAAATTGATTAGGACAGTGCTTTTGCAGGCAGGACCCACGGTTGGGGCTTTCTCATCAGTTATGGGGAATGGTCGGGCAAATCACTTGGAAAAAAATACAATAAATCCACAACTCTCTCAGAGCCATTTATACATTATATTTTGCTTTCAACATCGAGAGAGGGGAAAAAAAAATCATGTTTTAAGGCTTATTAAATGTTACCCATACAGATAGTTTTAAAAGATAATTTATATTAGCACTGGTGCGTAACCTTTTAAATTAATATTTCAGAACTGTGATAAGAGTTCAGTAATCCCTAGTAGTATATTATCTGACTGTTCCACTGAGAAATTAGCACTTATGGACTAAGGTATAAAATTGAAAAATCTAACCCATTTGGTAGTCTGTTCTCAGATACTAGAGCCTTCTAAAATAGAAAGCCTATTAGCGTGAGAATTCTGATTTCTGGAATCAAATCTGTTTTAGGTCATTATGGAGTTTTATATAGAAAGGCCTGTGCTGCCTAACAACACGCTGAAGTCTTAAAAGTAGGCAGACTATTGATTTTTAGCAAGAGTTTTACTGCCCCAGACACTGAAGAATGATTCTCATGACTAAAATTTATAGGTTATTAAGGAGAAGAATGTAGGAAAAAGACTAGTTGGAAGATTCACAAAATTAGCTCATTTTGTTCGTTAGAATTCACTTAGCACTTTTTCCTGAAATATAGATATATCTGAGTCTGAGAAGGGCTTTTTGGTTACATGGTAAATTTATATAGATCAGAAATATACCGGAATCGTATTTTAACCCACAAGGACACGATCACTTTTGGAGGTTTGCAAAGAAAAAGCAAAGCGATTTTTTTTTTTCTTTGAGAAACCTAATTTATTGAAAAGATCAGGGTTGGCAGACCCGGCCGCTGGCTGAGTTTTTTCATCTGGGGGAGGGGGTGCTGTTTAGCACAAACTCAGCGGATACATTACGGAAAGCTTTCTCTAGTTCAGGTAGGTATTTAATGCAATGTTTTATTTTAAAACAATCAGATTTTGTGCCTCTGTTTAGAATAGAACCTTTGTGAATCCTTTGCAGGGGGTGATATTCTGTCTTGTGCCCTTCAGAGGGAATGTGTAGATTATTGGAAAGGCAGTAGGTACACTCTTCATCACATGTGGGTTAAAATATAAAATGTGCCTTATACCAGAGGCAGTCCAGGACTGGACTGCAGTAGGGAGCTCAGTAGGGGTATCTTGTCTCAGCCCCATCACTGAGCTAATATGGCTCTGGACCTTCTGAGCCTCAGTTTCTTCCTCTGTAAAATGGGAGCCAGGACACCCATCATGCCTTCCTCAAACACATCCTCAGACTGTAATCACAGACAGCATGGGCTCAGCAACCAGGGACGCACCAGCCCCACAGCGCCCGTCCCCACGGGTGGAGGTGTGCTTGGTACTCAGGGCAGTGGAGGTGAGGAGGAGACTGAGGTATCTGTATGGAAGTGCGTTTAAAAGTATATTGACGTAAGAACCCGAGTGTGTAACCATTTCCAATTTAAAAATAGATGTTTGTATTGAATACCAGACACCCAGAAAATATTCCGCAAATACTTGTGTGAGTGAATGAATTTGTACATCCGAGTTTATACCGTCTCCTTCAGAGGAGACCCCTGCAAGGCGCTGCTCAGAGCCCGCTAAGGGTGTTTTCACATCAGTATTTTGTCCTCACACTTCCAGGTACCTGCAACAGTTCACCAAGGGCTCTTGGCTTCTGTGTGTGCCTTTTCTTAAGCCTGTCTCCTGGTAGCTGCCAGACAGGGCTTCCTCAAGTGCAAGGCTGAGCAAGTGGGTCTGCTCCAGCCCACAGGGGTGGCGGACTATTGAAACGTTCAGGTGGGGATGGCCCAGCCCTATTGGAATGAGGTCCCCACTCCTCAGCCCGGGACGCAGAGCCCTGTGTTTTCTGACTCCTGCCAACTCTCTAGTTTTCTCCTCGTCTATGCTCTTTCCTCCAGGCCAGCTGGAGCTACTTGAATTTCCCAAAAGTGCCAGGCCCTCTGTGGCCTCCTGCTTTCACACCTGCTCTCCTTTTTGCCAGGCATGCTCTCTGTGAACCTGTTCTTCCTTTTTTTTTTTTATTTTTTTTTATTTTTTTATTTTTTTTTATTTTTTATTTTTTATTTTTTTAATTTTTTTTTTCAACGTTTTTTTATTTATTTTTGGGACAGAGAGAGACAGAGCATGAACGGGGGAGGGGCAGAGAGAGAGGGAGACACAGAATCGGAAACAGGCTCCAGGCTCTGAGCCATCAGCCCAGAGCCTGACGCGGGGCTCGAACTCACGGACCGCGAGATCGTGACCTGGCTGAAGTCGGACGCTTAACCGACTGCGCCACCCAGGCGCCCCCCTGTTCTTCCTTTAAGAAGAGACTCAAGTGCCATTTCCTCTTGAAAACCTTTGTATCCCTTCTTCCAACTAAGTGTGGGGTTCCTCCTGTTTCCCACAGACAAACTTTCCATGTTGTGCTGTGATTTTTGGTCTCCATGTCTGCCTCCTTGCTGGACCCTGACCTTATCGAGAGTAGGATTACTGGGCCTTCATTTCTCTCCCATCCCACTTCACCAGGAGGCACACCATAGGCCCTCAGTAAACATCCATCGGGCGGGTGGGTGGACTGATGAGTGGAGATATATATGCTCCCAGTCCTTGTAATTTCTAGCATATTGTCCATGGTCAGGAGCGAAGGGCAGTGCAAAGAAATTAGAGACTGCGTCTTCTTTTTTTTAAGTTTAATTTATTTATTTTGGGAGGGGGGAGGGGCAGAGAGAGAGAGAGAGAGAGTGAGAGAGAGAATCCCAAGCAGGTTCCCAGCCATCAACACAGAGCCTGACACGGGACTCGATCCCACGAACCATGAGATCATGACCTGAGCTGAAATCAAGAGTCGGAAGCTTAACCGACTGAGCCACCCAGGCACCCTGGGACTGAAGATTGTGAGAAATCCTGGATGCTCTCTGCCTGTCTTCCAGCAGAACTCCAAAGGTTTTGTAAAGATGAGAGAATCTAGCTCAAGAAAATTTAACCTCGTCCCGTCTTCCAAGGGGCTCTCAGGGCTGAGGTGGATAGGGCTCCAATCTTGAAGTACATCCTCAGGTAAAGGAAGGCACTCAGAATGGAGCTGGGAGCAGATCCCGGTGGGCACAGGACAAGGGAACAGGCGAGACCACCTCACTGGGGCATGCGGTGACTGTGGGCGGGCTGATCGAAATATTATTTTCTTGCCACACCTCCCTGTCCCTCTTTCTACACTGACACCTGCAGAGCGACCCTTCCTGAGGGCTCTTCTGTAATGGTGAGAAAGATGGAGTCAGGATCAGAGGCCTTCGGAACCTCAGTGACGGTGGGAGAGGGCACGTGAAATGGAGGAAGCCCTGGTCTGAGCAAGCAGGGAAGTTCAAGGAAAGCCACTACCAAGATGCACTTGTGGCCCAGCATCTGCCAGAGCTCACCATCGCTCCAGCTGTGTGTGCTGCTTTGGGAAGCCTAATAAATCTGGTGATTTAATTACACTAAATTACTTAATCGGAGAACTTTTTATGCCACAAATGATTACTTTAATAAACCAGAGAGAATAAAGAAAAATTTCTTGAATATCTTTGCCAAATCAGTCTAGGCCTCCATTTTCAATTTAATAACTAATAGCAGAGGAGATTGAAATAGATGTTATTACAGATTTTTACAAGGCAAAATATATTTAAGCAAGATCAGAAGGTTAATTAAAATTATGGTCGGGTCTTGTCATTACCCTGCCACTCTTTTTCTTCTGCACGGTGCTCCGAGTTTAGCGTCTGTTTGATAAAAATGCTTAAAATGGAATCCTCATTTAAAAAGAGCATTATACTCAGAATTGTTTCTGAGCCTGATCTCATATACCTACGTCGGAAATAAATGCATAATTAACCCTTTTTCATGATAAATTAACGTTCATTTTCCCAGGATTAGTAGGAAATAGCATAATACAGGGTAGGGTTTGCCTTCATTGGAACAGTCCCTGGGGACCTCTAACATTCTTAAAGGATTAGTGAAGCCTGTGATTCATTGTGTGTCTGTGTACATGAGAATAGGATGCGGTTCCTGACAGGGAGAGAGGTTTTCCTAATTGACAGCTTTTACAGCTAAACGTAGAAAGATTTGCAGCCTCGCAAATACCGTGAGGATGACTTTGGAGCCCTGGCCAGGGTATGTTAGCAAAGGGAAGTGCCCTGTGAATATTTAAAATTAAAAACGAATTCTCCCAGGACTTTCAGACATCAAGTTACGGCAGCCGTTGAAATCAAAGTCCCTGGAGAACAGATAAGCTTTCAGGAGAAGCTCTTTGTCTGGTGCCTTCGCGTCTAAACTCTTAGGGGTTTCTTGCTTATCTGAGCCCAGTTTTATCAACTGAGAGGTTTACATTTACATAAACAGTATAGTTTGTTTCATTTGATTTATTAAGATCAGGTTGGAAAAATCAGGGGCCTTTTGGAGAGCAGATTTCTCAGCCTCCCTGAGTGTGTAACTCAGAATTCCCAAAGCCTGATGAACAAAGATAAGTTGCTATCAAATATGTATTAAGCGCCCAAAAGTCATGGGGTATGGAGCCTGCATTTTAAATGTCTAAGGGCAGGAAGTCAGGAAAGGAGAGGGTGAAAGACACTCCTACTACTATGGTCAATAACATATAGGTATGGGGCACCTGAGTGGGTCAGTTGGTTAGGCGACCGACTTCGGCTCAGGTCACGATCTCGCAGTCTGTGGGTTCGAGCCCCGCGTCGGGCTCTGTGCTGACAGCTCGGAGCCTGGAGCCTCCTTCGGATTCTGTGTCTCCCTCTCTCTCTGTCCCTCCCCTGCTCATGCTCTGTTTCTCTCTGTCTCTCAATAACAAGTAAACGTTAAAAAATTAAAAACAAATAACATATAGGTATAGGATTCCTTTCCTTTGGCCCGGAAGACAGGAATTTAGAAGGCTGATGGAACCACCACCTGTTGGGCATCTACCGTGTCTAGGTCATGTTCCAGGCATTTAATGTGAATTATCTCAATAGAGAACTCGAAAGTAAAGACTGAGACACTTCTTTTTTTTTTTAACGTTTATTTTTGAGACAGAGAGAGACAGAGCATGAACGGGGGAGGGTGAGAGAGAGGGAGACACAGAATCTGAAACAGGCTCCAGGCTCTGAGCAGTCAGCACAGAGCCCGACGCGGGGCTTGAACTCACGGACCGTGAGATCGTGACCTGAGCCGAAGTCGGCCGCTTAACCGACTGAGCCACCCAGGCGCCCCTAGACTGAGACACTTCTGAGCCATGTAACCCAGAGAGAGGATGAGGCCGACCCTTCCCCTTCCTTTTCAGTGCCATCCACCTAGTTAGATGCTAAAAAAATATAGTTGAGGATTCTCTTCCATCTTTATATCAAGACAGGCTTGGTGTCACATTGTGAATAGCCATGGAGACTTTCTCTTGGTCCTCATTAAAGTGAACTTATCGGGGACCTTTGATTAGCAGGTGATGAAGGTCAGTTTTATGGGAAGGAGCTTTTTATTTATTTTTTAATTTGAGAGAGAGAGAGAATGTGAGCAGGGGGAGAGGGGCAGCAGGAGAGATTAAGATCCCAAGCAGGTTCCAACGTGGAACCCAGCGTAGGATTGAGCCCCCACTACCCTGGGATCACAACCAGAGCCAAAACCGAGAGTCAGATGCCCAACTGACTGAGCTACCCAGGTGTCCCTTATTTCACTTTTTAAAGTTTAGATTCCTGGAGAGTCTTTGGAAGTCGAAGAGAGAACTCTACTGATCAAGTCAAGGAGAGTTTTGGTGATCTCAGGGGTGCTGGGAGAGTTAGCTAGAGGTCCTGGAGTTAGTCCTGTGTCCACGGTGGCAAGGGCAATAGGTGAACGGAACTAACTATACGTGAGGTGACTGGGGAAAGGAGGCACAGCCAAGGAATGGGGGCCAGCCTTTTTGCCAGAGGCCGTGAGGCTACCACTCATTTCTCAGGGGCAAGGTGAACTTAACGGCCCCATCTGGAACCTGTGTCTAAATACCACTTAGGGTTTTGTTTTCAAAGGGAAGCTATTGAAGTGCTCTGAAGTACTGAGAGGTTGTTTACATAGCAGAATCATTGTGGGTTTTATTTTCGAAAGGAAATCTGGTACACATATAATCTGCATGCTGGATGTGGATGGCTTCAAGAAACAGTTGGATCAAATAAAAGTAATGATGAATAAAAGAACTTTAGCAGCAGCCAATACACATGAAAGATTCGGCACCAGCCCCACAGTTTCTGCCTGACAGACAATGGCAGGGAGGCTCTCTGGGGACCTTAAGAGAATTCCTTGCCCAGCCTCCACAAGCTTGATCTGCCCTACCACTGGTCTAGGCCACCTGAAGGGGCTTGGGTGTTTACTTCCACAGGCCAGCACCCACACATTTCCTTCGGAGGCCAGGACCAAGGGTGATGCAACAGCAGGTAGACATTTGGGGAAGGAAATAGCTGACCCAGAAAGACATTGGGCCAGGGCCACCCAGTGTGGGAACTGGTTACACATGCTGTGGGAACATGTGTGCTTTGGCCCCATTAAAAACTCCTGGAGCTGGCTTTCCCATGCCTTGTCCTCGGTCTTCTCCTGAGACCTGTGTTAATAGTGATGTGGCTGGGGAGCACGGTACCCAGCCTCCTCCGGAAGGCATGCCTCGAGAGGTCAGGAAGTTTCACTTTTTCGGTTAAGCTCTCTACCATATTCCAAATGCCTAGGAACAGCTCCTAGCACTTAGTGGGCCCTCAGCAAATAATTGTTTATTGACAGTTGAACTTGCTTGTCTGGCCTAAAAAACATCTGTGGGGTTTTGGATGATTGATTCTGAATAAGAATTAAGGATTTCATGAGTCAGGACTGAATTTTGCCCCTCACTGAAGGTTAAACTTTATGGGTATTTTGTAGCAGTGGCTGTGTCAGGACTTGAGATATAAAACTGGCTTCCTCTAAGAGTGGCCTGGTCCCTTAGAATGCTGGATAAAAATGCAGATTCTTGGGGTCCACTCCACACTCACTGCTTCAGACTATCTGAAGCTTGGGAATCTCCGTCTTAAAGTCAGGCTGTCTGGATTGTTCTGCTCAGTAAGACAGAGCCTGATCTTCCAGTGATGATAAATGAGAATCTAACAAAGAAACTTGGAAGAAAAAAAATGACTTTGGTTACAACTGATTTTCAAAATGAACTCATTCAGCATTCAGCAGGCATCATGGACCAGGCATTGGGCCAAACGCACAGGGATTTTAAAAGGATTGAGATAGTTTCTGCCCACAACAAGTTTAGGAGCTGGCCGGGGAGAGATGACAGAAAGAGAGATAACATGATGTAGAGAGTAAGAAGGCATGTCAGATAAAGTGCTCTAGTTGTTCAGGGGAGAGAAGGACAGAGAGGCAGGAGCAAAGGGAAGGCATCAGGGAGCCAGACCTGTGATGATCCATAGGAGTGCCCGATTGGTGATGGTGGGGAGGGCGAGCTCAAGTTCAAGGGATTTCTTGGCCAAAGTATCCATATGGGACAGACTTGACAAGCAGTTGGCAAATTAGGAAAACCTTCAAAGTCTGATGTCAGGGAGGGAAAATCCATGAAGAAGTAGTCAGTTGGCCATCTTCTGCTAATTGAAGGTTAAAGAAGATAAGATCTGAGAAAGCGTTGTTGGACTTGAGGTTAAAGAGATCTTTGGGATCCTCCAGTGGAGGGCATTCCATGGTTGGTTTTGGTGAAAGCAGAGTTTAAGACTGGTGAGGAGGACTGAGGTGAAAGCTCTTCTCTTTCTGACTCTGCGGTGAGATGGTGGAGAGTCAACAGTAGATGGCAATCTGGAGGATGGTGGGAAGGTGTTTTTAGGAGAAGCGTTTA
Source organism: Panthera uncia (assembly GCF_023721935.1). NCBI lineage: Eukaryota > Metazoa > Chordata > Mammalia > Carnivora > Felidae > Panthera > Panthera uncia. The sequence continues at coordinate 70,586,559 of NC_064818.1, read as the reverse complement.
TGTTCAGAAAGGACTGTGTGGGAAAAGAGAGATTTATTAAAGATGCAAGAGAGAAGTGATGTGGCCCCACAGAGCAAGTATGGTTCTGGGGTGTTTGTGTAGGAGTGTAAATAGCCACAAGGTCTTCTGTCTGTCTGTCTCTCCTGTGTGTGTATGTAAGAGACAGAGAGACGCCAAGACCAGGGAAGTGATTGGAAACCTCACACGTTACACAGTGAGTTCCAGAATTGTTTCCTGGGCTGGGAGAGAAACAGTAATCCACCAGACTTCTCCTGATTAGAAGTGATTTCCGGAATCACGGAAAGTGCAGTTCATGGCCATGGTTGGATAACTGGTCTGCATTACCGCGTGAGAGGGCAGAAAGTATAGTTTCGGTTGAATTACAGTCTGGCACTATGATTGAGTCAGTTTCCCTCTTGGGCACTCCTCAGTGTTACAAAGAAAAAAAATGGACCAAACATTTGGAATATTTCAGGAGTATGTAAAGTAATTTCTTATTATCCACAACAGGAGAAGGATAGATGAGCGATAAAAACAAACATTATGCAACATGGGTCACCATATGTCTGTTATTTTGAGCATTCCTGGATAGATTTGAGGATTCGGATGTGTTGGAGGCAGGTCAAGATATTCAAGATAATATTGCCCAAGAAACTGAGACTCTCATTTAGTCAGAACACCTCGGACTCAGAGATTTCAGGATGAAAAGTTCTTAAAAGCTCGGCATTTCCAGAGAGTACAACGTCTGAAGACAGTTATAAAATCCAACGGCATGTTATTAAGAACTGTCTGTCCCTTGTAGGGCAGAATGAGAAAGTACAATATTGGAAAGTAGTGCTGGTAGAATACTTAGAAAAGAAACAGTCTGTACAAGAAACTTACAAAAATTTGGTACAAATGGTTTCATGAGTTAGGAATAAAACACACCTATCTGACAGTGGTCGCTGGGGAGAAAATGAGGGCTGGTTTCAGAGGGAGGGGTTTCTGGTCAGGCTTAAACTCCGCTGAAGGTAACACTGGATCGCTCTTATTTGAAAGTGGAGTAAAGATCTTATTTTTCAAGTGCAAATAGTATTTGACTTTAATAGTATGAATTCTGTCAAGTAGTCCATAGAATAAATTTGCACACAGTTTAACATAACACGAGTGCATTAAACAGGATTTGGCATTAAAAGACCCAACACCAAATGGGAATCCGAAAATGAATGGCCACATTCTCCCCAGAAGACCATTCACCCTGAGGCCTTGGGCATTAATTTAACTGAATGAGGAAGCCACTGGGGCAGCTGTCGGGAGCTTATTTGATTTGTGAATAAACAATGCCTTCATTTTAAATGCTGTTCACTCTTACCCAAACCAAAGCAGGACCAAGAGCACAAAAGACACTAATTGGTTACACAAAAACTGCTGAGAAGCAAAACAATCCGAGATTTTGGGGGTCAGCGGCGGGTTTTTATTTGAAGGAAAACGCAGAACAAAGGTGCGGCTAATTTTTAAGCCCAGCAAATGGTACTAAGCCCCAGGTTGTGTCTTGCAGTTAATTGATACAGAGTATTCAGATATCCAGTAATGAGGAGTTGGGATATGACAGGCTATCTGGTGGAGTCTAATCTTTGGGCTTGTCAGCCTGAATTAGCCAGCATTCTGTCTGGGGCATACAGGACCACTGTGACAAGAAGGGCTCAGAGGAGTGGCTGTCTTTTGTTGATCCCCCCAGGGGAAGGAAGAGGCCAGGTTCTCCTGACCTAGTGCAGCGGCCGACCTCTTTAGGAGTAGGCATGGTGTCAGCTGAAAAGAAGCACCAGAGGGTTCAGTGGGAGCATTTTTGGAGGATCTAGAGCAAGAACTCATTGGCATTACACGAGGTCTAGCGGCATTTGATATCTAACATCTCCCTGATGCCGGAGAGAGAGATTAAACTCGGGGACCCAGACCCTTGGGGGTCCACATGAGTTAGAATCCCTAAATGAGTAGGGCCACATGAAGGAAATCTGTGGCCAGTGTTTGAGGAAGTGTGAGACTGTGGCTCATGTGGATCCCCCCCCGCCCGCCATGACTCCCAAATTTGCCAGGTGCTTTCCTATCTAAAAAGGAAAAGTGGAAGAACCCAGGACCACGTTGGGGGGCATGGGCTTTGGGTTCTGCAGACCTGCCTCAGGCCATCTGATACGAGGGAAGCCAGGCCGCAGAGCCTGGGGGGAGGGAGGTCTCAGGGGAGAGACACAGGCATGTTTCCAAGGAGAAAATTGCATTTATTCATGAATTCGCATGAATTTCAAGATGCTGCTTCGAGTGTGCACTTAGCAACTGGCAACCCAAGATGAAATGGGCCTTGAAGGCACCATCGTAGTGACGCTGGGAATCTGGGTCTGTGGATAAATTGCTTTCCAACAATGTCTTCAATGGGTTGAGAACAAATAGGTTGTCTGTGGTGTGCTTTGGCCTCTGGTGTTTCTCATGCAAGTACCTGGCATGTGGACACTTAGGGAACACTGGATCCAAACAAAGGCAGTTGGTATGAACAGGAATGAGGAAGAAAGGGTTAGCATGAGTGCCCATGAGTCCTTTTCCTCCCCAAATCATATGTGTTAATGGAGCATAGGGTTATGCCCTACTCGTAGAATTTTATGATATTTTCTTTCCTAAAGAGCCAGTGGCTAACTAGAGGTGTTTAGTGACCTTCTTTATGAGCAGGTTCCTCTTATGGGTCATTACATTGATTTTCCTCATCTAGGCCTGGGGAGATTAAGAGCGGGGCACTTGGCCTTTCCCACACTGTGGATCAGGGGCTGCCTGCCAGCAGCAGCATGTGACATTAGAATTGCCAGTAGCCTTGTGACCATCACAGTGAGGAGGTGGCTGTCTTTCCATCCCGTTCTACATGCAGGTATATTTGCCTTTTGTGAGAGGGGAGATGCAGACCCCAGATCTGTCCTTATGGGTCTGGTCACATCATCTATCCAACAAGGGCATGCACAGCCCTTGCAAGGAAATCTTCTGTCTTTTTGTAAACAATTGAGGTACAATTTACATACCATAGACTTCACCCTGTAACCTTGCTTATCAGCCATCCTTTGAACAATGGAATGGTTGTCCTTTTCAAAATCTGTTTTGGTCATTGAAAGTTTTCACCGTGGGGTTTTGGCTTTCTTATGAGCTTCTTCCATTAAGTAAAGTGCCCACGGGTGTGTGCATGTGTGTGCACGCACGTGCACACATTTTCCAGAGCCTCTGCAGATGAATTTCTTTGGAATGGGCTCTGAGGCCTACCACATGAGCTCGGCAAGAGGGGAGCCCAGAGCCAGCTGAGCTTGGGAATTCCTGCCCAGGAAATCCCTCCCGCTGCTGGGGGGCCTCTGCCCTGTTCCAGCTTCCCAGCCACCTCCTGACCACAATTCATGTGGTGCACCAGCTTACGTGGGAATACATGCGCTGAGCTCTGAGACTCGAGTTAATGATAATCTCGTTGGATCTCCTTCTCTGGCCTCTCTCTACCTAGGCGGCAGGCCCCTGCTCTTCTCTACCCTGATCTCTTCCTTCTCAGATCCATGATACAGGCCAGACTAGGCCTGGCTGCATAGACTGCAGGTCCAACTACTGCTGACTTGGCACCTTTAGATTCTGGGAGAGATGGTGAAACGTAACGTGGTCCCAGAAAACAAAGTCAGGAGAGAGAATCCTACTCCGAAACTTTGAGCTTGAGAAAGAACTGGCAAGCGGGAAACAACCAGGAAATCTAGCCCCTTCTCAGCCAGGTGTGATTACCTGAGGTTGGGGCCTAACATAGTTCTAAATATTTCAAATGGCTCTACACACTGCTTCTTATTTGCATAGGGTCAAGTGACCCATTTTCACATCGACCTACAATCTTTTGCACAACAGTAGCAAAATTGTACACAGGATGTCCATTTTCATGGCATGGTTGTAATCAATTTGTTTCCTGATGCAAGAAGTTTCCATGCTCTTTTTATTACAGAAATGCCATTGTTTCCAAATTAGTTCTTCTAGAACATGGTGGGATTCATCGTAAATGAGATTCTGCACGTTTGGGAGTTGGAAGGTGAGGGTCCTGGATTCAGAATCAGTGGGGGAAAACAGGACATCAGATGCTGTGAATCAACATGGAAGTATTAGGCGGGAGAACTGTCCTTCCAGTGACCACACTGAAGAAAACCCAGAGTTTTAGAAGATAATGGGTAGTGTGTTTCCTAGGGGAAGTTTTCCCAAACTGCGTTTAAGATGCAAATCCCACCCTCCTCTTCATCTGGTTAGTCTCACGGCACCGTGGCTCACCTCTCATCTCCAAGTTGGCATCTTGGCTCTTAGGCCTCTGAGTTGTCCCTCTAAGACCCATTCTCCAGGCTGGAAACCATCTTGTCTGGTTACCTGCACCATCTTGCCCAGAATTCACCTGAGAAGGAGATCTGAGTCCCAGCTACGTCCTGGTTTCTACTCTTGCATGGATTTCCTTTGCCGGGGTGAGCAGTAAATTAAGATCCTATAACCGAAGGATTAATAATTCATTGTGGTTATTGACAGGTGTCCTCCTTTCCAAGCAGTTCAGGAATCCACCCTGGCTTGCGTAGAATTTAATGTGGCATGTGAGTGGATATTCAGATCTATTCATGGCTGTGTGCCTGGTGGTCGCCGCCACTTGGGGGTTGTCTAAATGCATGATTTGTTAAAGGCAATACATCCTTTTGTGAAACTTATATTGCCCATTAATTGGTCATTGATCGCCAGCCCATTTAGGACCGTTATTCTTACAGATAATTGTATGCCTTTGTCATGTTGTATAACACTGGATCTTAGTTTATTGCTTGTGGATTATGGTTTCATCCCAGGCACTTGAATGATGTCTAATGATTTCTTACTGACATTCATCCAGCAAATATTCCTTGAGCATCTACTGTGAGTGAGATGAAACACCAAGCAGAGATGGAAAAGGGATGTTTGGTGCTGCCAGGCGTTTCCTGACTGGTTGAGGAAATAGAGACCTATACCCAAATAACGATTGTGGGAAAATGCTAATAAGTACCCTTCTCTTACAGTGTTGGTGGGAAGGTGAAGTGGTTATGGCAGTTTGGGAGAGTCATTTGACAATATCTTTTAAAACTAAAAATATTCTTGGGGCACCTGTGTGGCTCAGTCAGTTAAGCGTCCCTCTTCAGCTCAGGTCATGATCTTGCAGTTTGTGAGTTCGAGCCCCACGTTGGGCTCTGTGCTGCCAGCTCAGAGCCTGGAGCCTGCTTCGGATTCTGTGTCTCCCTCTCTCTCTGCCCCTCCCCCACTTGTGCTCTGTCTCTATCAAAAATAAATGTAAAAAAAAAATTAAAAAAAATTATTTCCTTCGATTCTGCAATCCTCTTTCTAGGAATTTAGTGTATGAAGATGTGGCACTGAAAGCCATCAATTCCAGAATGTTTACTGCGACATCCTTGGTAACAACAAGTAATAAAAGCCAAAAGATGAACACCAAAAGACTTTTGCATCCAGCAACGGGGGACTGAAGGATAAGTGACAGTTCTTGCAAGGGGGCTGAACAAAGTCGATCTCATGACTGAGGCAGTCCTGTGTGTTTGGCCAGGAAAGATGTCCTGGTAGACTGGTTAGTGGAAAGGGGGAAAAAAAAAAAAAGAAAGGAAGGAAAATTTCACATGATTCTGTTTTTGTAAAGAAAGCAAATTATTTTGGAATCTTTATGGTTTAGTTATTGGTGGGAGGTGGGATTAATTACTAACGTATGTGATTTGTAAGTTGCAGAATTGTTGGCGATCTTCACTTTTTCTTTTCTGAATTGACCTAAGAGCAGCTCTGGTGGGTGGGAGGAGGGGAGAGGATGTGCTGTCCCCTTGGCCCTCTGTGTGTGGTCTCCTGGGGCCCTCGTTCCATGGGGGGTGGGTACGTGGTGCTCAGAGTGGGCCTTCTGCCCCTGCCACCCTGCAGCCAGTCTCATTTCCCTGGTCCCAGGAGGGGTGTGGAGCAAACAAAACCAGTGTAGTGCACAGTGCAAGTTCAAAGTGCTTGCTGTAGGCCAGCTCTCCACATGCACGGGCGGACCTAGGGCCCAGGCAACACGGAGCTTTATACCTAAAAAGAGCACTTTCCCATGGGGAAGCTTCTGTGACACAGAGCTCTTCACTTCCCCTGTTCTGCGTCTCATTCTGTGGAGTCAGGTGGGAGACACAGGATAGCACCTGGTGTCACCTGCCTGGGGTCCACCACACGGGAGCATGGAAAGTTCAATGATGAGATGGGCTCACAGGATAAAGACTCGGTATGGGACACAGGAGGCAGGGATAAGTGGAGGAAAGAGGGGGAAACAAAGAAGTGTGTTCCTCTTCTTTCAAACCCGGATGGCCCAAGTTTGTTTGACTGAGGAAACCTTCATCACGTGACCCCTGTCACCCAGTTCCGAGGAGCACACTCGGGAAGGGCTGAGTTAGATGTATCATGGGACACAATGGGCCAGAGTGGGGTTCCTCTGCCTCTGCAGAGAGGCAGTGTCAGAAGGTAACTTGGGACCCTGATTTTAGTGACATTGAGATCATGGTAGAGACTGGTTCATTTTTCCTCTGCCATTTTGGTTTATATTTACTTACTTGGGTCCGTAGCTGCATTGTCCATATTTGAATGCAGTCAGGGTATATATTAGCATTTTTTTAATGTAGCTATATCACACCTTCATATCCCAGGGTATGACAATGCACTGGTTTCTTCAGGTACAAAGTTCTGCTGCAGAGGATGGGCAGCCCCTGTATTTGGTGGCGTTTAGGGGCCCAGAGCATGTGCATGTTTAGAAGAACCACCTGTGCTGCTCATGGAGACCAAGACTCCATGTGCATCAGCGTGGGACCTTCAACACTTCTGCAGACCTTGGGGCTCCCTATGCCCCGTGAGCTTGCCCCTGGGAACCCAATGCCTTTGCACCAAGGGTAGCCCCCTAGACTCTGAGCTTAGCCTTTCCATAGAAGACCTCATTGCTTTGCCTTCTCTGAGTGCTCCCTGGGGGAGCAAAGGGGGGAGTGTCTCTCTCTGCCCTTCCTTGTTTTGGGGTTCCCAGCATCCTGCTAAGCAATGTCTAGGTTTTCCCCTGGAATAATGCTTTCTCAGTGGACAGACCTCACTCTAGGGCCCTAAGTCCCACTCCTGCCTTGTACCAGAAGCCCAAAGTTCAACTTCAGCCTGCAAAGAGCCCTTCCTTGGGCCTGCAGAGTTTTTTCATGAATACAGTGGAGAGAAAACCACTTTTTTTTGCCCACCATCGAAGGCTTTTTCCTGAGTCATTCATTCATTCAACAAACATCTTTCCAGTCTGGCACCATACCCATCCGTGGTTCCTAGCCCTCATGGAACTTCCAGGCCAGCCATCTGGTCACATCATTTCTGAATGTACTTGGTGATTGCTGCCACAAGGGAAATTTTCGATCATAGGGTGACTCTCTCATTACATTGCTTTCTTGGTAGCAGACTGATCAGGAATCGTGGTATCACTCTTTTGGCCCATGGCTAATTTACTCTTTGTAGAGTAAATCTTACTGCCCGCACTGGTTTTGGGGGCACGATGGGGATCCAGTAGGAGTTCTACAGAGACAATCCCTGATGAAGTAGAAATGACGTCATATACTGCCAGGTAACCCTTCCTATTATGGAGGTTTTCAGACCCGCCAAGTTCACTACGTAAGGAAAGGAAGGCTCTTGTCTGTTCAGATTCATGTGTTTGTGCAAAGCCAGAGGGACATTAGAGTGTATCAGAGTTGCCCCACATCACCATCCCTGAGATTCAAGACAAGAAACTGGACTGTGGAAGTCTGTTGATTCATTCATTCATTCATTCATTCATTCCTTTATCAACCGTCTATTGTACACGGTGCCAGGGATATAAAGCTTACTAAGTTCTGTAGTAAAGAACTCTCAATTTAGCAGGGCAGACAGACACATGAACAGATACTCTGACAAGTGTCAGTGACTCTGTGAGGGGTGGCAGGCTGGGAGGAGGAGAAGCCTCATTGGAGGAGGCAGGATTGTGATAATCAGCAAGGAAGGCTTTTTTTCAAGGACGTGTAGGAAATTACCAGGCGGACAAGGAGGTGCTCAAGGCACAGGGGCAGCATATTCAAAAGAATGAAGGCTTAGGTGAGCAGAACGATATTCTGGGGGGAGTGGCCAGTAGGATAGTGCCCCCCATCACCAGGAGCACTGGTGTGCTGGGAATTCCCCAAATGGCTTGTTCAGAAAAGTTCAAGAAAGAGCATGTCTGCCCCTCCTAAACATGTGATACCCAGATCTAGCAGCTCTGTGGGTATTGGACCTTCAGAAGTCACTTTTATCCACACAGAGAGCAGTTTGCATTTGGGTCAACCAGCAGCTTATCTTCAGTAAACTACTTCCAGATGTTCTCCCTCCAGACTTTGCTGTCCACTCACCAGTGGTGCCCAGAGAACTAACGCTGGGGGAAATGGTTGGACTCCCCTTTCCTTTACATGCCTAATGCTTGAAAGCACCTGTTCGCTGAGTTCCCCCCTTGTTTATTCTACCTGGGAAAGCAACGCAGGTTGTGGGTTGTAGTCAGAGTGTGTTGTTTTGTGATGGGGTGATGCTGTGCTGCTCATTGCTGCAAAGGAGTTGATCCGGCAGTTGAGTAACTGGCTATAATTCGCGGGCATTGGCCGTGTTACATTTATAAATGAGAGCCCTCGTGTAACACATCGGAGGAGGAGATAATGAACCCTCCCCTCCTTTGGTAACACAATGGGTACAACTCAAATTAAAGAACAAAAGGGGAACAGTGTAAAGCCGCAATGAAATACCATCTCTAATTGGGTTTTCTTTTCACAATAGCACAGATTAAACGCAGAGTATCAGCTTAACCTTTCCATTTGCTGCCTTTGTCGGCCAAAAACAGATGGTTAACATAATTTATATTTTTGTTCTTATTGTAGTTCTTAGCCATTTAATTGGAATCAGGTTATCAAACTGTTTTGTAAACAACCTGGAATTGAGGTGTTTGTTTTATCACTGAATAAAATAAATAAAGAATAGGTCAGGAAGGGATACATACTCAGTTGAACCAGAAGAGAAACACTGCATGGGAGACGTAGGGGGAAAGACAGATTTTGGAAACAGTTTTAGCTGTGTTTCAGCGTTCAGGCCCCCACACAGCCCTTTGCACAGGAAAGGTCTGTCAAGTCATGTAAATATCATTTATCCTTTGAATGAAACATGCGAAATAAAATTCTGGGTAAATTCTTCAGAAAACTGAAGAAAATGATTTAAACCCATAACTTAATTTGAAATTATGTCTAATGACCTGTAATTTCCTCCTTTTGCAGTGGTCCCATTACATTAATCAGATTGATAGAGTTGTGATAGCTTATTCTCACTGAAAGGAAGATTCTTTTGTTGTCCTTGCTGGCCTACCGTCTTGAATCTCGGACTAGGAGTAGTTCAGAAAAGTACGGCTCCGTCGTCTGCTCTGAGGAACGCACTTTGCCGGGCATGTGGAGCTCTGCATTTCTTTCTTTCGTGGCTAAGGGGAAATGGTCTCGTTTGGTAACTGCTTCAGGTGAAACTGACTTGCCGGGGCCACTCAGGCCCGCGTGGCTGGTAGCCTTCTTTGTTTTCTAGCATTTTCTTTCCGCGGGTGTGCTAGAGAGCCTGTTCTGACAGAGGACTTCTCCCTTTCCAACTGGCCAGATTCATACCCCAGAGTCGGTCTTACAGCCATCTATTTTTTACCAAGTCATAAACCTCTATGGCTCTGGCACTGCCTGTTGTTTCAGCACGCGTCTAGCGTGATGATTTGGTGGCACAAAAGCAGGGCTGTTTTTACACCCTGACAGCCAAACCTTCAATTTTTCATGAGGTGCTAGAGGAATAATTGTCCTTTCCGGCATTTTCCTCAGCACATTGCTTTCAGAGCTTTGCCTTTGTTAGGCATCTTTCCCTGGACCCGACCGTACTGGAAGGATAAAAGTTGTTTCAGGAAATCAGTGAATTCGGGGTGCGATATAAAATCATATTTTATAATTGCATATTCCATTAATGTTTCATCAGCGTCTGGGCTCGTGAAGAAAAGCCTTTGTTTTCATGGGGGCCCTTTCTAGATGTTTGCAGGTGACTTAGAGCAAATCGCTATCATTCTGGGGCTGCCGATCAGCACCCCAAGAGTGAAAGGCAGGTGATAGGTGGCATCTGTTGCTTGCCTCTTCCCTCCCTCCTCTAGAGGGTAGAAGATTTAGAGGGACAGCGTGTATTTGAAACAGTACTGTGTTCAGAACAGCACCACCAATTCTTAAAAGGGCAGGGGAACACAAGAATCTGAATTTAATCCATTTTGCTCTGCCGGTCACAGCCCTGCGACCTTGGGCAAGTTACTGCACCAGCTTTAAATCTATTTCTGTAGTTTTACTATGGGAATAATAACACATATCTCGCAGGATCACCGTGAGGATTAAATGACAAAGTTCTTGACACATAAGAGGTCTAAGAAGCTGTTAACAATATTACTTTAAAATGGGGCTGAGATGACAAGTGTTTTCAGCTTTACGATTATCCGGTTTGTAAATACCCACTCTAGAAAGCAGCTAAGATCCTGGGTGGTTGATTTCGTTACTCAGGATGCTTCTTTTTTCTGAAGAACTAGCAGTTACTTGGAGTAGGGTGTCTCTTCATTAGTCTCTGTTTAATAGTCTCTATTGATTTAGTCTCTAGTGATTAGTCTGGATAGCAAAGGGAGAGAGGCTCAGGGACTTCAAAGCTGGTGGTGGGCCATTCGAGTGGGGACCTGGTCTTCTGCATGGGCAGATCCCCTCTCCCCTCTGCCTCAGCCTGGAGCCTGGCATATTATAGGCCCTCAGTAAGTGCTTGTGATGAAGGTGTTCAGAGTCACTTTTGAAAAGTTAACATTTTTTTTATTATCTCAATTTTTAAATTTTCTTTCTTTCTTCCTTCCTTCCTTCCTTCCTTCCTTCCTTCCTTCCTTCCTTTCTTTCTACTCAAGTCAGTTAACATACAGTGTAGTCTTGGCTCCAGGAGTAGAACCCAGTGATTCATTTCTAACATAAGATACCCAATGCTTATCCCAAAAAGTGCACTCCTTAATGCCCATCACCCATTTAACCCATCCCCCCATGCACCTCCCCTCCAGCAACCCTCAGTTTGTCCTGTGTATTTGAGTCTCTTATGGTTTGCCTTCCTCTCTGTTTTTGTCTTATGTTTCCTTCCCTTCCCTTATGTTCATCTGTTGAGTTTCTCAAATTTCATATGACTGAAATCATATATCTGTCCTTCTCTGACTGACCGACACGAAAAGATGCTCAACATCACTCATCATCAGGGAAATACAAATCAAAACCACATTAAGATACCACCTCACACCTGTCAGAATGGCCAAAATTAACAACTCAGGCAATAAGACATGTTGGCGAGGATGCAGAGAAAGGGGAACCTTCCTTTTGCACTGCTGGTGGGAATGCAGACTGGTACAGCCACTCTGGAAAACAGTATGGAGGTTCCTCAAAAAATAAAAATAGAACTACCCTACAACTCAGCAATTACACCACTAGGAATTTATCCAAAGGGTACAAAAATGCTGATTCGAAGGGGCACATGCACCCCAGTGTGCACCCCAAGGGGCACAGTGCTACCAACAGTAGCCAAATTAGAGAGCCCGAACGTCCATCAACTGACGAATGGATAAAGATGTGGTTTATATATACAATGGAATACTACTCAGCGATGAAAAAAGAATGAAATCTTGCCATTTGCAACAACATGGATGGAACTGGAGGGTATTACGCTAAGCAAAAAGTTAACTCCTAAAGTTGACTTTTTTTTAATTGAAGTTCATAGAATAGTGACCAAAGCGTAACTTACAGCTAGACATAATTTTACACAGTGAACACAGCCACATAGCCACGTAAGTACCACCCAATGGAGAAATAGGGCGTTGCCGGGATCCAGATGCCCCCTCCTCACCCTTCCTAGTCACTGCCCCCCACCCCAAAAGGAGACACCTTTCTGTCTCCTGCCAGCATGGATTAGATTTGCCCATTTGAACGTTACCTAAGTGGAATGACGCCATATGTCCTTTTTGAGATTGGCTTCTTTTGCTCAACATTGTTATATTCATGAGGCTTATCCCTATTGTCGCATGGAGGAACTGCTCGTTTTCATTGCTGTCTAATACTCCATGGATGATATCACAGTTTATCTGTCCGACATTTGTTCAACGTTTGCTCCCATCCAGTTGGGGACTATGAATAATGTCACCGTGAAGATTCTGGTATATTTCTTTTGGTGAATAGGTGTGCACATTTCTGTTGAGTAAAATTGCTAGGTCATGAGAGAATGCTTGTACTCAGCTTTAGTATTAAAAGTTTAGTTTTTGCCAAGTGGTCATATTAATCGACACTCTGAGCAGCACCCTGTAAGAGCACCGGAAGCTGTCTATCCTCAGTCATGGTTTTTTTTATTTTGTTTTGTCTTTTAATTATGTCCCTTCATTTTAGTCATCTTGGTGGGTGTGCAGTGGTTTTCTTTTGTGTTTTCCTGATGACTAATGATGTTAAGCACTTCTCCCTATTTTTTTTTTTTTTGGCCACTTGAATATTCTCTTTTGTGAATTGCATGTTTGAGTGCTTCACTCATTTTTCGATTCAGCGATTCAGTTGTCTGTCTTTTCATGATTGATCTGTGGAATGCTTATAAAGTCCAGCACAAGTCCTTTGTCAGATAAATGTATTGCAAATATCTCCTCCCACATTGCAGATTGTCTTTCACCTTTGAAATGGTATCATTTGATGAACAGAAGCTTGTTTATTTAAGGTAGTCCAACTTATCAGTTTCCCCTCATGGTAACTGTTCTTTGTGTTCTGTTTAAGAAATATTTGCCTATCTCAGGTCTTTAATATATTTTCCTATTTTCTAGAAGCTTTACTATTTACTTTCACAATTAGTGGAGTCACTACTTTTTCTTTTAATTCTTATTTATTTATTGAGAGAGAGAGACGGACAGACAGACAGACAGAGCATGAGCGTGGATGGGACAGGGAGAGAGGGAGAGAGAGAATCCCCAGCAGGCTCTGCACTGTCAGCATGGGACCTGACTCAGGGCTCGATCTCATGAACTGTGAGATCATGACCTGAGCCAAAATGAAGAGTCTTACACTTAGCCGATTGAGCCACCTAGGCACCCCTGGAGTCACTACTTTTTAGAGAGCTCTCAGATAAATGGGAAGCTATCCAAAGCGATGTCCTAAAGTGACGGATGCATAATGTCTAAAGCAGCAGATAACACTCAACCTGGCAGGAACTCTGGCATTGTTCAGGCAGGATGTCTTTGATAAAGCCCTGCTGCTCTGCAAAGGCCTGACCCTGACCAGATAGCCATAGGAGACTTCTGAGTTTTCAGGTGCCCTAGTCCTCATCTGTACAAGCCTACTTCTGCTCCAGGAATTCCAGAAAGATATATTAAGGGAGGGGGCATAAGATGCCTTAAGGGAGTGGAACATTAGCCCTAGGGCCTCTGGTAGGGCTTCATTCTTTGTTTAGCAGTCTCCTTGCTCACCCTGTCCCTGCATCTTTCGAAACTTTGTGTCCAATTTCTAAACCTGCTCTTCTGACTCACGAGATCCATAGATTACTGGGTTTCTAGTGTTAAACAGATCACTTTAGTGTCCTGAGTCTGTTTCTTGATCTGTAAAATTGGGACAATAAAGAGGATCACGTAGAGCGTTTATTTGTTGGATGGATGGATGGATGGATGGATGGCTGATTGATTGTGCTGACCATTAAATAAGACTAGGTTTATAAAGTGCTCAGTCTAGTGTTGACATGCAATTCAGTGCTCAGTAAAAGGACTTGTCTTCTACTCCCTTGCTAACACACAATAATTACTTGCTGAATACTAAAAAGTCATCAGCTTCACAAATCTAGCACAGCAGATATTAAAATAAGTCTAAATTAGGTTAAAACGTCCACAGCAGAGTTTGCTTTATGATCCTGGTAGCAAACGTGTTACTTTCTAACATCGCAGAAAAAAATAAATACATGAAAGACCTTGCCTTAAAATGTTTGAATTGGAACATACCTGCTGCTGCTGAGTGGGTTGAATATTCTGCTAGAGAGGCGCGTTTCCGCAAACGTTTTTAAATGGTGGTTGGGAAGATGATGTTGTATGGTTAACACAGTGTAGGGTACTGAATTATTGCAATATTCTTCCAACCAGTTTTCCTGTTTCCTCTCTGGTCACCTTACACCGTTGTGCCCTCCATTTTCCACCCAGCAGTGAGTAAGATCATGTCGCTATTTTCTCAAAGCCCTCAACGATTTCCCATTGCACTTCAATTAATATCCAAGCTTTTATCTATGCTTATGAATCTGCGTATACCTGACCCTTGCCAGCTTCCCTAACCTCATTTCCTACCACTGCGCCTCGCACATCATGCTCCAGACACAAAGCCTTATTCCTGATGTCTCCAAATCATGAAGATTTTCCCTGTCTCCGGTCTTCTCTTGCCTTCTGGGAGAGCTCTTTCCTGACTTCTGCCCCTAAAATTGGGTGGCAGGTTCCTCATCATACCATGATGTTATTCCCTCCATGATACATACCGTTTTAACTTATTTTTCTGCTTTGCTTCTTTCTACCACTGCAATCTAAACTGTGGCTCACTTCTAGAACACGGTAGAAGCTCAATAACCAGTTAAATAAATGAATGACTATTTGTTATTGGCCTCTGCCCATCTGAGATTTTAAAACTACCAGCCTGCCAGATCTTCATCATGTATCTATCCACCTGCATCCTACCCTCTCCAACCACCAAGCCCTGCTCTCTGCCCCCTCCAGTGTCATTAACAGATTCCCGATGGGCCCTCTTCTTTCCATCTTGCCATAGGAACTGGCAGTCTCTTACCTGCCTAGCAGATCCATTGTCACCACTCAAGTCTCTCCTTCAATATCATTTTGCCCAGTGACAAAAGTTACTGCTCTAATCCCATATTAATGATCATCACTTATCTCCTCCCCGTCAAAAAGTAAATTAGTGGTTGAGTGTGACATAATGGGTGCCCCCTCCTTGTCTGGCCTTGTAACAGTTGTATGTGTGTTCCTAGCATCCCTGCCAGGGGAGGGGCTTCCTCATGCCATCAATTCAGTAACATAAACCACAGAGGCTCCTCTTTGGAATGTTTCTTAGTCGATGGTCTCTTGGTTGGGGCTCACAGAAACCAACTCAACTTGCTTAATTCACAGAGGTGATAAGAACCCAGCTGTATCTCTTGGAGACCCAGGAGCAGAAAGCATGTCCAGGGTTTATAAAGGGCCTTGCCTTGATAACCAGTCCTGGTTGAAGCAGTCAGTGGAGAGATTTCTAGGAGGCGGTACTTGATCCAGATGGTGACACCTTGGCTTAATCAGATGCGGCGGGGCTGAGGGACACTAGAGAGGTGCTCATTGACTATTAAAAGAGTTCTTTGGGAGGCGTGGTCTTTGCAGGCATCCCGGAGACACCTACCATGGAACCCCTCAGAAGCATTTCCAGGCCATATGTCAGGCAGGACCACTAGCAGGAAAGGCTGGCCAGCCCTGATCTGGGAGGGTTCCTGAAGGAAATGCAATATGGAGGGTGGGGGGTCCTTAGGAAGAGCAAGAGTACAGCGAATGAGGTTGTAAGAAGCTCATTTCACCAGATGGAAAGAGAAGGAGCCACGCAGACTCTTAATATACAACTGCTGAGAAGATTTGGAATCTGGTGGGCTGGGCTGGAGAGCGAGAGGAGGAGTAACTAGACGGACCTTCAGGGATGCGGTAGATCCAGAGGGGAGGCATCTGCCTGAGTTCAAATCCCAGCTGCACCACTTAGTCTTTCTGGGGCTCCATTTCCTCATCTTTAAAATGGGGAGAACAGAGTATGATAGTGCATGTAGAGTGCTTAGTTGATACTGTGCTAGACACATAGTAAACCCTCAGTAAATATTCGCTAATATAACCATTAATCTTCAGGAGGTCACTCTTAGTGTGCTTGAAACATGTCACAAGGGAGTCTCTCTTGGCCTCTGGGGCCCTGAGGTCACGCTTTAAAATGGTAGCGGTTTTGTTTTTAATGATAATGAAGAATGGTTTGATAAATAGTAAGCCACAATCATATCCTACCCAACCTGAGTAATTAAAGGACCGATTCTTGACTTTACGTAACTAGGAATGTACATGATATGAGAAGTTCTAAACCAGCTCCTCCACTGATGTCCTCAAATCACATGTTGGAAGGTGTGAGGTTAGGATGGACTGAGTCGGCAGGTAAATCTACCTGGACTGACTTGAAATGCTTGGAAATCGTACGCAGTAGCAATGCACCAAAGAAAGAATACATTTTCTACTTCTCAAATTATAGGCGTCTTCCTGCTGCGGGGGGGAAACGCGTTTTCTCCTTCCAGTGTATCGTGAGCAATTTGTGTGTTCACAGTTTAATACCCCTTCAGCTATGTATTCCCTTTGATCCCGAGCTTATTAAAAAATGCAAATCTAAATTGTATCTTATTAATGTGATCCTTTGTGTTAAAGCTGTGGGGGGTTAAAAATCCCAGTTTCTCTAACATATTTGGATTTTTAATGTGCAAAGTACGAGAGTCTGATTTTCCGCAGGCCATATTTTCTAATCAACTGTTATGAAAGATTTTTTATTGTGCTGCTATTTGTTGCTTTCTTGGAATTCAAGGAGATAAAGAGTAATGACTTCATTGTTATACCCCAAGTATTCTCCAGCATGTCGAGAGCCTTATTAATTTGCTGTAACTTCTCCAACATGACAGTGGCTCTGTCTTATAGGAACATCCTGGAAGCATATTTCAAAGACATGCATAACATCGGAGGTACTTGATCCATATAATGTGCTAGTGATCCCCCTAGGCTTGTGGGGTGCTTATGTGGTGACAGTTCCCAGCCAGTCCCTTGTCTGGATGTATGCATCAGTCCTCAGACCCAGTCTACTCTTGTTATTAGAACAATTTCTTTCCTGTAAAAAATAATGCGCTTGAAATTTAATTTGAATCAAGTTAAAAATTGATCCCATTAGAATACAGATGCATTCTTCTCCCTGCCTCAGTTCTGCGTCTCCTCGTTCTCTCGTCCTCCCCCTCATTTTTTCCAGGCCCTGAAAAAAGCCGCATCCGCGTGTTTAATGACTTTCTTCCTTAGCATCAAAGCCACTTATTTTACATATGGAAATGATCGTTTTATATCCACTAGGCTGTCTGTATGTACCCACTGTAAAGCTCTTTCTGGAACAGTGGCTGTGATGGTGGAGTCATGGCACTGTGGAAGAAGTAAGTGAA
This sequence comes from Panthera uncia, assembly GCF_023721935.1. Classification (NCBI taxonomy): domain Eukaryota; kingdom Metazoa; phylum Chordata; class Mammalia; order Carnivora; family Felidae; genus Panthera; species Panthera uncia. Next base: position 70,569,228 of record NC_064818.1, on the reverse strand, counting down.
CTGGTTAATGGTAAAATGCAAACAGCCAGCCCTATTTAGCACTCGCTCGGTGCCGGGCATGTATTATCTCATTCAATACTCACAGCAACCCTGTGAGGTTCGTACTGTTGCTACCGCCTTCCCACTTCACAGATGGAGAAATGGAGGCACAGAGATCAAGTCACTCACCCAAGTCATAGGCTTGGAGGGTCTGGTTTGAGGGTCTGTGCCCGTAAGTGCAGCCCACCACTCACGTTTCTCTGCCATAGGAGGACACGAGCGTGTCTCCTGCCTCTGCCCTTGGCTGGCTGTGTGACTCCAGATACTTTGCTGTTTCCCTTCACCTTTAAATTAGAATATTGGACTAGATTATCTCTGAAACCACATTTGGCCCTAAAGTTATATATAATTCTTGGCAACTGTTTGAAAGCGTTCCAAGGTTTAGGCAGGAGACAAAAGGCCTAATTCTCAAAACAGCCTCCCCCCCCCCCCCCCCCCCGCCCCCTGCAAATAACTTTGGTTGTTATCACTGTTGATAAAAGCACAGTGGAAAGAATCCCAACTGTCACATCCTATAATATCTGTCATTGTAGGTAGACATTGTTACCACTCACATTCAAAAAAGGCTCCATGCTGCTTTCTGACAACTCAGCTGTGGTCCCCAGGAAACGGATATGTGGGGGAGGAGCGTTTGTAGGTGGGAAGAGTGGAGGGTGTATTTTTAACTTGAGATCTTTTGCAGTCTCTTCCTCCCCTGTTTGTCTCCAGTTCTAGGAAATGAGATTTTCACTCGTTCTCATTCACCGAGATGGCATCGTGGTTCATAAAGGAAATTTTCTCGTGGCTACTGTTGAAGTGTTTTACAAAAAGCAGTTTGATGTGCTCTGTGAGCGGATGGCAGGTGGCAGCTTTTCGTGTCATTCTTTGACATGTGCGGGCTGATGTGAAGTGACATGTGGTGACAGAGTCACGCTTGGCTCTAGCGATTTCTTTCGTCTTAATAAAACAGGTAGCTCCTTCTGTGGGGAGTCAGGAGCAGGGGCATAAACTGGTCTCTTCTGGAAGAAAGGCTGTGTTACCGTGTGCGTTTTGGGATGTGATGGTGCAGTGTGAACCACCAGCTCCAGCCAGTGGTGCATGTGAACTTGACCTTTGATGACTGACAGCTGTCGCAGGATCCATCAGGCTGCTTCTCCCCTCGGGCCAAACGGCCTTCTCAGTCCCTTCTGCAGAAATCCCCACCACCGTTCCCCAGGAGACTTTGGGGTGCCGCGACACTCATAGTGTCCTCTGCCTGTATCTCTTCGTGGAACGTTTCAAATATACAAATGGAAACAGTGAATGTAGTTTGGGTTTCGCAGGACAGTCTTACGAGGGTCCCGGTTGCTTCCATGTATGGTCACGTTAGTGTTGGACATCCCACCACTGGTGGTGTGGCTTCTGGGGATGTGCCCACTGCCCACTGTTCCCACTCACGAGCAACGTGGCATGACCCGAACACACAGGACCAGAGGTCATAGAGCAATGTAAGTGTGTCCTGGGGCACCTATGCCTGATGTGTGCGGGCAGCAGAAGAGAAACAGAGTATGAAATGGATAGAGCCAGAAGTTACCCCATTGGGGAAAAAATGCGAAATCGTTGAACATGTCAGATGCGTAAGTGATTTTGTTCTTATCAATACCTGCACAGGTGCTCCCCTATGGGGAATATTCCTGATACTGTAGCATATACGATAATATACACATCAAATTTTGTTCCAAACTCTGTATTCTTCTTAAAGAGAGCCTCCTCAATTATGTATGCTGTGACCACAAAACCTGGGATCTGCTCAGGTATTAGATTTTGTTCCCATCTTGATTTGGTGTTTATCCTTCTCTTGCATTTTTTTTTTTTTTACCTTCACTACATGTATCAATATATACATATATGTGAGTATTGTGTAGGTGTACACAACTATTTTCTAGGTATTTATTCTTTATGTAAATGTTACTACTCTATACATATCCTCTTACCACTTGCCTTGTTTTCAAACACTCTTCTGAGATTTCTCCATCTGGTTGCACATAGCTCTTATTTCTTTCTTGCCACTCCCATTTATAGTATGCGAATATATCAGAATTTGTCCTGTCTTCTGTCAGTGGGCATTTGGGTGATGCCCAAATAATGGCTAATTGGAAGTAAATAATGAACAGTGAAAATCTTGTGTTTATCCATATGTCTGGTAGGTCTCTGTAGCTGTGGCCTGCCACCACTTTTGCTCTTCCCCAAAACAATCTTAGAAAACTGTGTACTTCCTCATTTTTAAATAGACATATAAAATATTTCAGCTTAAGGTCATGTCATTGGAAGAACTGAATTCATGTAATATCGTAACATGGATATTTAAAGATAAAATTAAGATCACTCTTTTCAAAGCATTCGACAGAATGAACATAGGGCAATGATTTGATTCTCACTGGCACCATTTAAATAATATACTACTAATATTTTTCTTTTTTTTAAATTTTTTTAATGTCTATTTACTTTTGAGACATAGAGAGACAGAACATGAGCAGGGGAGGGGCAGAGAGAGAGGGAGACACAGAATCTGAAGCAGGCTCCAGGCTCTGAGCTGTCAGCACAGAGCCCGATGTGGGGCTCGAACTCACGAACCGCAAGATCATGACCTGAGCCTATGTCGGACACTTAACCGACTGAGCCACCCAGGCACCCCTACTAATATTTTTCTTAGCAGTCAAAAGTTTATATCACTCTCTTTGCTCTTTGACCTGGAAATTTTGCTCTTTTCCATCCTCGGAATTTATCTTAATGCAATATATTTTTATGCCTGACAGTCTTTATTGATCACCTCATCATATTCTTCTTTCATATTGATTCATAGGAGTTCTGTGTGATTTCTGAGTATCATTCTTTTGTCATTTTGTGAACTTAAATGTCTTATCCTGGTCTATGGCTTATCTCTGTACTTTGTTTTTGGCATGTTTTGGTTGTACTGAACTTTTTATTTTAATGTAGTCAATTTATTAGTCTTTCCTTTATGTTTGGGGTATGTGTGTCTTGTTTAAAAATGTCTTTCCGATCTCAAGGTCATGAAGATAATCTGTGTTTTCTTCTGAATGGTGTAAAATTTTTTTTTTTCACATTTACTTCTTTTCATCTCCTTTAGAATCTATTTTTTTTTTTGTATGGTTGTCTTAGGAATTTAATTTTATCCTTTTCCAAGGGGATCCCCAGTTGTCATAAGACTATTTTTAAGTAGTTCATCATTTGCCAGCTGATAGTTTCTGCCAAATTCTCATATGGCTCTCTAACTCTATTTTATTCCTTGGGTGTATTTGTTCCTTGAGTTTTTAAGCAGGGGCTATTTTTTGCGTGGCTGACCTTTTTTTTTTTTTCTTCACAGGTAAACAGCACATTTATGTTATACCATTTGTTTAGTTAGTATTCACTAACTTGAACTGAGTGCAAATAGGTATATTGGTCTTGGAATATAGGGGCAAAATTTATATGGCTTAGCCTATGGTAAACACTGTAAATGTTAGTGTAAGCACCATGAATTAATGAATAAATGAATGAAGGAGTGAGCCAAATTAGTGAATTATGTTGTAGAATTTTGAGAGAATTATTAAAGAATACTTGTTATGGCTTAGATTACTATTGGCTTGTTATACTTCTGGATGCAGAACATTGATCTCATTAATAGACTTAGACTTCTAGGAAGCCATTTCTTTTAGCAGTGCAGTATTTCTCAAAATGTGGTCTAGCAGAATCACATGGGAAGTGCGTTAAAATGAAGATTCCTGGTCTCACTCCAGATGCACTGAATCAGACTCTAATGGGAGTGAGATTCAAGCCCTCCAGGAGATTCACCTGCTCAAAAACTGTGAGAGTCACTGGTTTAATGTAATGTCCTTCAGAGCCCGGATTCAGATGTTCTCCCAAATAGAGCAGTGACATTTTGGCCAACACACGTTTTTGAACAAAGCCAGCAGACTTGCAGGTCAAAACACATCAGAGCGAGACACAGTGGCCCGGGATTGGGTTCCTGGAGTCTCACATTCCTGTTTTCTGAGGGCGCTGACGCAGGGCGCTGATGCCTTGCTGCGTGACCTCCTCGTGCAGGCTCCTCAGTTTTGTGTCTGTGAAATTTCCCTGGCTGTGGCTCTTCCAGCCATGTTCCTTGTAGAGGAGACAGAGGGGGAGGGAGTTCAGCTAGGACAAGGACCCCTGTCAGCTGCTATCTCTTTCTCTGTCTCTAAATCTGCATAACATATGGATATTTTGTCATCAGCTCAGAGCAAAGCGAGCCTTTCCAAAATTTGGCTTGGGGACCCCGTGCGCAAACTGCCGTGCCTGCCATTTGTAGGTTGTCTTGGCCACACAAAATAACTGCAGAAAGGTCAGGAGACCCTTCACGCTCTGCCAAAGACAATTGAAGAATTTTATTCAAACCACCCTCTTGAGTAGAATCCTTAGGACTCCTAGGTTTTAGAAGAATAAATAAACCCAAGAGATCTGGCTGGCCCTATTTGTTTGAGAAGCACTCTGTCCAGGGTCCTAAAACCCGGCCCCGGGAACTGACTTCTCATGAGGAGCCCAAAATGCTTCAGCCCTTCCTCTTTGCGGTAATTCAATTTGAATGGACATACACTCCAAATGTATGAACTGGACAACCGGTTTTAAGCAAGGGTAAAGCCGGATCATCCCAACCTCCATCCTGAACAGTACAATCATTATTTATTTCATTCTGCTTGGCAGTGGCAGCAATGAAATCTCCCAAAGTATGAAATGTTTTCATCAAGTAAGGCATTAAAAATATTGGCCTGTTGGAGGGGGATGTGGTCCTGTGTTTTACTACAGCTAGTATTCTTCAGCTGCATCAGGGCATGAAGTGGTGGAAAAAAGCATTCATTTCATGCAGTGGTAAAATAAGGCCAACTTCAGCTTTAATCTTTATGAGGAGGAGTCTCATCCCTGTTGGAATGTGATGACTGGATGCACCCCATTTAGTTTAAAGTAACAGATCTATATAGAGTTGTTAATTTGTAGATAAATATGGGTTTTCTACTATTGATGTTTCTTGATCTGCACAAAGTGGTTATATTAATACTGAAACATTATTAATCAATAGTTTGCTCTTTAAAAATACATCAGTAAGACTACCCAATTACCTTTAAGTATATATCAAAGGGCACAAAGCATTCTGATGTATACTCAAAGTCCATTAGAAGCCACCAGACATATTAATTAAAATTTCTAGTTACAATGAACTTCACAACGTGGATAAAAAAATTCTGCTTTGGGTAACCAACAGCTGCTGGCTAACTGAAAAGCTGAGACGTGCAAATCCATTTCAGGGCACGGAAAGCTCTTGGGGATTTTTGCCACAGTGAAACCCGGGGACCACTTCATTTTACTTGAATCCAGCACATGAAGGGCTTTTCCTCAGGACCATCAGCTGAAAGACGCAGAGGGCTTCTCTCTGGCATGTGTTGAAAGGGAGGGAGGGATTCTCATACTTTGTAATTAAGCATTACCGAAGTGGTGGTGGTTTTCAGGTAGTGCCGGTAAAACCTCCCTGGAGATTAAAAACAAAAGAGGACACTAAGGTGTGGGTCACAGCCCTTTCAGGGTCTTGCTGTGTGGCCAGGCATCACTGAACTTGAGCAGTCTGGTTGTGGCCAAGTGCCCACAATGAATGATCCTGCACTGCCTGGTCCCTGCCCCTTGGGCAGACATATGTACTGATGGAAGACTCTGAATTTGTGTTGACATTAAATAATCTTTTTTTTTCTTTGTCATCTAGCAACAGCAGTAAGCTTTCCTTTCAAACTTTCAGTTCTCCCTGTCAACAGTCCGGCCACATCTCTTGTCTAACAAGAGCCACATAACCAAATTATTCACCGGAATGACATCCAGGATTCACAGACAGTCCAGGAGCTGGAAAGAAAGAAAGAAAGAAAGAAAGAAAGAAAGAAAGAAAGAAAGAAAGAAAGCAAGCAGGAGGAAAGAAAGAAAGAAAGAAAGAAAGAAAGAAAGAAAGAAAGAAAAGAGGAAGGAAGGATGGAAGGAAGGAAGGAAGGAAAGGAAGAAAGAAAAGAAAGGAAGGAAGGAAGAAAGGGAAAGAAGGAAAGAAAGAAGAAAGAAAGAAAGAAAGAAAGAAGGAAAGAAAGGAAGAAAGGGAAAGAAAGGAAGAAATAACAAAAGGGAAAG